>NC_136483.1:65811139-66206139 GCF_053919585.1 Euprymna scolopes
AAAGATGTATGGTTTATTAATGAGTAACTTAAAGATGTATGGTTTATTAATGAGTAACTTAAAGATATATGGTTTATTAATGAGTAACTTAAAGATGCATGGTTTATTAATGAGTAACTTAAAGATGCATGATTTATTAATGAGTAACTTAAAGATGTATGGTTTATTAATGAGTAACTTAAAGATGTATGGTTTATAAATGAGTAACTTAAAGATGCATTATTTATTAATGAGTAACTTAAAGATATATGATTTATTAATGAGTAACTTAAAGATGTATGGTTTATTAATGAGTAACTTAAAGATGCATTATTTATTAATGAGTAACTGAAAGATGTATGGTTTATTAATGAGTACCTTAAAGATGTATGGTTTATAAATGAGTAACTTAAAGATGCATTATTTATTAATGAGTAACTTAAAGATGCATGGTTTATTAATGAGTAACTTAAAGATGTATGGTTTATAAATGAGTAACTTAAAGATGCATTATTTATTAATGAGTAACTTAAAGATATATGATTTATTAATGAGTAACTTAAAGATGTATGGTTTATTAATGAGTAACTTAAAGATGCATTATTTATTAATGAGTAACTTAAAGATGTATGGTTTATTAATGAGTACCTTAAAGATGTATGGTTTATAAATGAGTAACTTAAAGATGCATTATTTATTAATGAGTAACTTAAAGATGTATGGTTTATTAATGAGTAACTTAAAGATGCATGGTTTATTAATGAGTAACTTAAAGATGCATGATTTATTAATGAGTAACTTTAAGATGTATGGCTTATTAATGAGTAACTTAAAGATGTATGGTTTATAAATGAGTAACTTAAAGATGCATTATTTATTAATGAGTAACTTTAAGATGTATGGTTTATTAATGAGTAACTTAAAGATGTATGGTTTATAAATGAGTAACTTAAAGATGCATTATTTATTAATGAGTAACTTAAAGATGTATGGTTTATTAATGAGTAACTTAAAGATGCATTATTTATTAATGAGTAACTTAAAGATGTATGGTTTATAAATGAGTAACTTAAAGATGTATGGTTTATTAATGAGTAACTTAAAGATGCATTATTTATTAATGAGTAACTTAAAGATGTATGGTTTATTAATGAGTAACTTAAAGATGCATTATTTATTAATGAGTAACTTAAAGATGTATGGTTTATTAATGAGTAACTTAAAGATGCATGGTTTATTAATGAGTAACTTTAAGATGCATGATTTATTAATGAGTAACTTAAAGATGTATGGTTTATAAATGAGTAACTTAAAGATGTATGGTTTATTAATGAGTAACTTAAAGATGCATGGTTTATTAATGAGTAACTTGAAGATGTATGGTTTATTAATGAGTAACTTAAAGATGTACGGTTTATTATTGAGTAACTTAAAGATGTACGGTTTATTATTGAGTAACTTAAAGATGTATGGTTTATTAATGAGTAACTTAAAGATGTATGGTTTATTAATGAGTAACTTAAAGATGTATGATTTATTAATGAGTAACTTAAAGATGTATGGTTTATTAATGAGTAACTTAAAGATGTATGATTTATTAATGAGTAACTTAAAGATGTATGGTTTATTAATGAGTAACTTAAAGATGCATTATTTATTAATGAGTAACTTAAAGATGTATGATTTATTAATTAGTAACTTAAAGATGTATGGTTTATTAATGAGTAACTTAAAGATGTATGGTTTATTAATGAGTAACTTAAAGATGTATGGTTTATTAATGAGTTATTTAAAGATGTATGGTTTATTAATAAGTAACTTAAAGATGTATGATTTATTAATGAGTAACTTAAAGATGTATGGTTTATTAATGAGTAACTTAAAGATGCATTATTTATTAATGAGTAACTTAAAGATGTATGGTTTATTAATGAGTAACTTAAAGATGCATTATTTATTAATGAGTAACTTAAAGATGTATGGTTTATTAATGAGTAACTTAAAGATGTATGGTTTATTAATGAGTAACTTAAAGATGTATGGTTTATTAATGAGTTATTTAAAGATGTATGGTTTATTAATAAGTAACTTAAAGATGTATGGTTTATTAATGAGTAACTTTAAGATGTATGGTTTATTAATGAGTAACGTAAAGATGCATTATTTATTAATGAGTAACTTAAAGATGTATGGTTTATTAATGAGTAACTTAAAGATGCATTATTTATTAATGAGTAACTTAAAGATGTATGGTTTATTAATGAGTAACTTAAAGATGTATGGTTTATTAATGAGTTATTTAAAGATGTATGGTTTATTAATAAGTAACTTAAAGATGTATGGTTTATTAATGAGTAACTTAAAGATGTATGGTTTATTAATGAGTAACTTAAAGATGCATTATTAATTAATGAGTAACTTAAAGATGTATGGTTTATTAATGAGTAACTTAAAGATGCATTATTTATTAATGAGTAACTTAAAGATGTATGGTTTATTAATGAGTAACTTAAAGATGTATGGTTTATTAATGAGTAACTTAAAGATGTATGGTTTATTAATGAGTAACTTAAAGATGTATTGTTTATTAATGAGTAACTTAAAGATGTATGATTTATTAATGAGTAACTTAAAGATGTATGGTTTATAAATGAGTAACTTAAAGATGTATGGTTTATTAATGAGTAACTTAAAGATGCATTATTTATTAATGAGTAACTTAAAGATGTATGGTTTATTAATGAGTAACTTAAAGATGCATGGTTTATTAATGAGTAACTTAAAGATGTATGGTTTATTAATGAGTAACTTAAAGATGCATTATTTATTAATGAGTAACTTAAAGATGTATGGTTTATTAATGAGTAACTTAAAGATGTATGGTTTATTAATGAGTAACTTAAAGATGCATTATTTATTAATGAGTAACTTAAAGATGTATGGTTTATTAATGAGTAACTTAAAGATGTATGGTTTATTAATGAGTAACTTAAAGATGCATGATTTATTAATGAGTAACTTAAAGATGTATGGTTTATTAATGAGTAACTTAAAGATGTATGGTTTATAAATGAGTAACTTAAAGATGCATTATTTATTAATGAGTAACTTAAAGATGTATGGTTTATTAATGAGTAACTTAAAGATGTATGGTTTATTAATGAGTAACTTAAAGATGTATGATTTATTAATGAGTAACTTAAAGATGCATGGTTTATTAATGAGTAACTTAAAGATGTATGATTTATTAATGAGTAACTTAAAGATGTATGGTTTATTAATGAGTAACTTAAAGATGCATTATTTATTAATGAGTAACTTAAAGATGTATGGTTTATTAATGAGTAACTTAAAGATGTATGATTTATTAATTAGTAACTTAAAGATGTATGGTTTATTAATGAGTAACTTAAAGATGTATGGTTTATTAATGAGTAACTTAAAGATGTATGGTTTATTAATGAGTTATTTAAAGATGTATGGTTTATTAATAAGTAACTTAAAGATGTATGGTTTATTAATGAGTAACTTAAAGATGTAAGGTTTATTAATGAGTAACTTAAAGATGCATTATTTATTAATGAGTAACTTAAAGATTTATGATTTATTAATGAGTAACTTAAAGATGCATTATTTATTAATGAGTAACTTAAAGATGTATGGTTTATTAATGAGTAACTTAAAGATGTATGGTTTATTAATGAGTAACTTAAAGATGTATGGTTTATTAATGAGTTATTTAAAGATGTATGGTTTATTAATAAGTAACTTAAAGATGTATGGTTTATTAATGAGTAACTTAAAGATGTATAGTTTATTAATGAGTAACTTAAAGATGCATTAATTATTAATGAGTAACTTAAAGATGTATGGTTTATTAATGAGTAACTTAAAGATGCATTATTTATTAATGAGTAACTTAAAGATGTATGGTTTATTAATGAGTAACTTAAAGATGTATGGTTTATTAATGAGTAACTTAAAGATGTATGGTTTATTAATGAGTTATTTAAAGATGTATGGTTTATTAATAAGTAACTAAAAGATGTATGGTTTATTAATGAGTAACTTAAAGATGTATGGTTTATTAATGAGTAACTTAAAGATGCATTATTTATTAATGAGTAACTTAAAGATGTATGGTTTATTAATGAGTAACTTAAAGATGCATTATTTATTAATGAGTAACTTAAAGATGTATGGTTTATTAATGAGTAACTTAAAGATGTATGGTTTATTAATGAGTTATTTAAAGATGTATGGTTTATTAATAAGTAACTTAAAGATGTATGGTTTATTAATGAGTAACTTAAAGATGTATGGTTTATTAATGAGTAACTTAAAGATGCATTATTTATTAATGAGTAACTTAAAGATGTATGGTTTATTAATGAGTAACTTAAAGATGCATTATTTATTAATGAGTAACTTAAAGATGTATGGTTTATTAATGAGTAACTTAAAGATGTATGGTTTATTAATGAGTAACTTAAAGATGTATGGTTTATTAATGAGTAACTTAAAGATGTATGGTTTTTTAATGAGTAACTTAAAGATGTATGATTTAGTAATGAGTAACTTAAAGATGTATGGTTTTAATTTTAAAAAAAGATTTTCAAATGTTTGACATGTTTTTATATTTTCGCTTTCTAACGAAATGTAGTTCAGATAAACAACTGTTAAATCCAAGTTACTAAACATGATGTCCATGTTTTGTTCAAATACTCCTGCTCCTACTTTTATACAGAAACAAGTAAAGCGTACATGGTCCCTCGTGAGTGAACAGTGAATGAGGCATTAAAAATTGACTAATTTAGAATCCCCCCCATTTGACCCCAAAAGTCCCCAGGGAGGCTTCAAATCCTGGTTAAAATGAACAAACGGTGCAGTTTTAGGCCTTAACATATGTAAATTTGACTTCTGCACCATGCAAAAGTGACTAAGTTCAGCATTTGCCCCGCCACTTATTTAGCCCCAAAATAAAAATTCCAAGGCGTAGTTATTGAGAAAAGTGCGGACAGGCGAACGGGCACAGTCTATTATAGTGGGACAAATTCTTATGTGTTTTAGTTAACACTTATGCTATTTTCAAGTATGTTTCTGATACATCGAGTTTTGAAATATATTTCTTCATTGTTTAGGTAATTGTATTGTTAAAACAATCATTTAGTTCAGTTTAATAATCGAATTTTGTCGTTCATTTTTTACATAAACTTTTAGACTCATCCAAACTATTCAGTATATTGTAATTAAGACTACATTTTTCTAGACAGTCAAGTCCTTTTTGTAATTATTTCTTGAGCTCCAAAATGTACTTGCCTTTTGATGCAAAAATATCGTTTCTGCACTCTTCTTTTTATTCGAATGTCATCTTTGCTTTTGGGCACATTTTCAAACTTTAATAAAACATTTCAGGAAAGTTGATTTAAGTTTTTTTTTAAAGTTTTCTGAACTATTTGAAACCGTCTTTACACTATTTTTTGAATTTCATATTTGTTCATAGGTTGAATAAATTAAGTGACGCCATTTGATCTGTTCTGAATAAATTTCAAGATCGATACATGACGAATGTTTTCACTTCATATTTTTGTTCCTAAACGAATCATTTATCGTAGCATTCATCTAAGAAATGTTTTAACTGGTAATTCTTTGGCCAATTGCTTTAAGTAATCATCATTGATTCTTCGATTTTTCCATGTTCTCCTTAAATCAGATTCTGTGTCTAATCCAAAATTAACATTCGTGTCTTCCATATTTCTATTGATAAACGTTCTTTTAATAATAATAGATACGTTTTCTGTTTTTGTAGAGTATTTTTTTCAGATTCTTCTTGTTATCCTATTCTTTTCTTACAATATTAGAAGTTCATCCTTCATTACCGCAATCGTTATGCCTCATTATTAAATAGAAATATTTTTTTCTTCTTTTACAAAGAAGTCGCCGCTTCTCAAGGTTCGAAGGTCACTCGAAGATAAGGCTTAATGAGTGTAAGGTAATCAGTAACACGCTAATGTTCAATAGTGGTGGAAATTGGGTAGAATGTGATTATTTAAGAGGACGGTCCAACAAGAATTTGTTTACATTGGACTTGAAAGCAACCATTTTGCAGTCAACTGATATGCAGCCCCATTGTATTATGCTTTACGGGCAGGAAGTTTAAAAACAAAAACTTTGCTCGTAGAACTTTCGTTTAGTTTTAGGAACAGATAGAGATTAGAAGAAATTGTTGACGGTGGTTACAGCTAGACGAATATTTGTTGTGAATGTTCTTTTCTTTTGAGAGGGGAGGTTTTTAATTAATCTCGTTTGAAATTAGAAATTACACGTGACAACCATTGTTCTTGTATTTATTTATATGTCTTCCTTGCCAAAGTTCATATTCCTAAATCTAATCACTTAAAAGAAGTTCGTGGACATACCCAGAGACACACATACATAGACACACACCTTTTATGTTTAATAGTATAAATAGAGTTTGTTTTAATTTATTTCGTTTCTGTGACCCGTCTTATCAGCTTTATCTTGATTCCCCACGAAATTTGTGATTTTTGAACTCCATGGAAAAAAAAATACATAGATGGTATCTGCATTGGGATTGATTGATGATTAGGAACGAAGTAGAATATTTAGAGAATAGTCGAACACATAACACGGAATAAGAAACAAAACCTCTTTTAAAACAAAACAGCGGAATGGCTTATCTGTGCATGAGAAAGTTGAACTGTATCCGAGTACAAAAAGGAAGAATAGGAAGTTCCTTGGATGTGTACGTAAAGCATCGGTCCTTTATGGAGTTCCAGGTTGGTCAGCAGTCATCTTCAGTAAACATCCTCTATGTTGGAGCATCTAGTGGACAGGGGGCGTGAGAGAAAGGAAATAGGTATGTCTTTGTTGGTTCCTGGGTTTATTTGCTAGCTGACCGAGATTCCTTTAGAAGCCAAAATGTTCCTTAGGGGGCAGAAGAAATCAATGCGCTATGTCAACTGATTGATCATTGCTAAAGGGTGTTCGAGGTAAATTATTTTCGTGCCCGACATCATTTGTAGAAGAATGTTTGTTGCTTTGTTTTGGTGGCATACATTAACGTCTTATATTATTCATCCAGTATTTTGTAAATTGAATTTGGAATAGGCGAAAATACATTAATTTAGTGCATAGACAACTTGTGAAGACATCGGAAATGAAGGATTGGTAAAGATTGGTCGAGAACGTTCTAGGTGAAAAAATTCTTGTAAAGGGAAATGAAGGCACATCTGTTCATTTCGTCTATCAGTATGCGAGTCTGTGTGTAACAGTGTGTGTAAATAGGATCAGATGTGTGCGTTTATTAGAGTGTATGGTGTATTATAAACCTGTGAGAGATAAAGTCCGGTTACCAGTGTGTATAAGCCGGCGCTGTGTTTAGTAATTCGTGCAAGTCTCTCATCATATCTGTGCTACTTGTCTAGAGCCTTTTAGCCTCCAGTAATCTAGGATGGATTATAACGCGCGCATATGCATTGTTTCTGAAAGGAGAATAGGAAAGAATAAGAACAGAAAGGAGGACGAGAAACGCTGTGCTTGTGTTTTATTCTGAGTACGAGATTTGGAAGTAAATATCTCTTTTGCCGTGATTGGTTGAAATGGATGCTGCTTTGAGTTTTCTTCCAATCGAGAGTCGATACGCCAAACCATTTATATCCTTCGTTTTCCCGTGAACATTTATTAGTACATGCTGTTTTCTGATCATATACTCACCTACTAATTGTTGACAATAGTGTGTATTTTTCGAGGTTATTTTTTGTTTTATTTTACTTTTAATTTTTCAATATGAAAGCGCTTATGGAATAAATGGCAGTGAGTGCTATAGTTGTCATCGAATTACAAAACTGAACGGATATTGGACGATGATTATTTCCCCCCGATTGCTATACCAGTCATTTATTTATAATTCAAAACCGATATGTTCGATCTCAGAGGAAAAACGAACCATACAAAAAAAAAAAAAAAAAAAAAAAAAACATCGATTAACAAAGAGTCTCGGATTTCCTTATCAATACCAACATTACCTTTCATACTTCAAAGTCCCGATTTCATTAAAAATGCAGACAAAAGATATAAAGTGCGATTTAAAATAAAGCAAGAGTTGTCTCCCTTTGTGATCACAACCACTTCTCATTAGCTACTACATCAAAATGTAAGGCAACGCGCCAGTGCTTTTCCAGGACTACTCCACTTACCCTTGATATGAATGCTGAGTATATTATAAGAGGATATCAAGGACCATTTTTTAAGTCTTTGGAATAACTCAACAGAGGATTCAACCGCGGTCTTCCGGCCTATTACCGAACATTCTTACTATTATAACAATTGGGTCAGTATGTTCAATACTGCAAATAACCATTAATAACCATTTTTGTTGGATTTAGGTGGAAAACTGAATGAGTCTACTTTTACAAATTTATGAAATTAGTTGGTTCGTTGTTCGGTTTATTGGCCTATCAACAGCTGCATGGTCATTTAAGGCCAAATAAGTTTTTTTTTTATTGAGGTTTTTCTTAGTAAGGTAGGTATTATTTATTTTCCAGTATGTCGAGGTGAGATTGGAGGAACCAAGTTATGAAAAGGAGTAATATTTGTCCGTTCAATTTTATGTTTCAAAATGTTTTAGATGAGGATTCATAATCTATGCTATTTTAATTATTCAAACTACTGTTTGCATATTGAATATTATTCTTAAAACGTTTCGGCTGATGTAATCTCCGACATTCTTTTGGCCGAGTCTTGTCGTAAACTTCATATGACTGTTAATGTGTACGCACGCCACCATTACACACATTAGAAAGCAGCAGGGCTGGCCTGACCTTCCACCTGCATACAGCGTCTTGGTAGCTACAAATGGTCACCCATCTAGTACTGACCACGTTCAGCGTTGCTTAACTGCGGTGATTTGACGAGAACCGGTGTGTCAACATGATTGTACAGGGATGACATCGACCAAAACGTGCGAATAATGATGAAGACGAGAACAATAGTCCGAATAATCCAAATAATAGTAATTATCAATTTAGCTTGTATAAGTGCTCATATGAGGAGGAGGCATCATCATCATCATCATCATCATCATCATCATCATCATCATCATCATCATCATCCTCTCGGATGAATCTGAAGATTTTATTGTTGGCATTGGTTTCCAGCGGGTATATACAGGAGGTAAGTATCCGATGCTGTTGCAAACATCCTAAGTGAAGGTGACTTTTGTGGAACAAACTGGATTCGAATTTGGAACATCCAAGTCGTCAGTTCGTGTCGTTAACCATTAGACCATCGTCACCTCCTCTAATATGGGGCAAACCAGAGTTTTCACATCGGCATTTGTTTTTTCACGTAAACAAACATAACATCTAACCTTTTTTTGTGACTCCCGAGTAATGCAGAAATTTTAGATATGTGTAAATAAATTCCACTTTTCTGCGTTTATAGTTAAATAACTTTGCGTAAAATTTCGTGAGAAAAACAAAGTAATGGACCAATTTTAAGAAAATCAGAACGATTATGGTATCAAGAAATAACAGAGTAAAGGAATAATGGATAGCGACAAAAAGATAAATCAATTCCGTTTAACATCGGATGCCATAAAGCGATGAAATTTATCTATATTATTGAATAATTTTGTCTGTCAATCACTTTCAATCTTCTGGTGTTAAACATTCAATTAATGTAGAATTAAATAATACTTATCGGCATGCAAGCTCCAAATACTTGATAGTAAAATCCTTGCTTTAATGAAGCAATATATATAAAATGGATTATCCACGCATGTAATAACTGCCAATTAAAACTCAATTAATCGACTTTCCATCTAAGCATGATGAAACGTGTCAGCCTTATTAAAAAAATGTTTGTTTAGCTTCAGCTCAACAAGTCGAATACTTGAATAGTGACTACTAAATTCAATAACGAGCTTCGTGTTTTTTTTTTATAGAAATCGCTCGACAAGACATTAGGGAACTTATTTTCAATCATATCAAGGTAAAAAAAAAAACTAGAGAACAATAAGTGTTCGATAGATATATCCCCACCTAGAAAGCAGCAATTACCTTCCTCTTTTGTCCGAAAGATATCTCATGGAATGTGCGGACTAAAGGATTTGTGTCAGATGTTGACTAACGATATAAATTTGAAGGGGTCAATTTTTGCGTCAACATTTTTGCAAAGTTATTTACGCCTCGCAATCTCAACATACTTTCAAAACACGTTATTTCAAAGGCCCGTGACGTCACAAGTGAGCCGTGTGCGAGCCAGCTAACGCGTTAGCTTTTTTCACCTCCTTTTCCCCTTTCATATTATAGGTTAGAGCCTGGCTACTGCGGTTATTTTTTTCCGCTCGCACGGGCACTCGCTATTATTAAAAGAATGAATACATGTATTTGCATAAGCACTTATAGTAATAAAAATAAATACTTACAGTCATTATCTATATATTATTACGCTTGTCGCTTCGACCGTTATCATCGTATTCATAAACGTACGCTAAAATAAAAATGGAATACTCCAAATTGCACCAACCGTTATTATACTGAATTCTCTTGTGAAAATGGAATATTGCCAGCCAGTATCTCGTGGGTACAGATCACAATACTTATAAGTTATTTTACGTCAGTCAGTGTCTCTGGATGCAGATCACAATACTAATAATTTACTTATCGCCAGCCAGTATTTAGTAGGTGCAGATCACAATATTAATAAGTTATTTATCGCCAGCCAGTGTATAGTAGGTACAGATCACAATACTAATCAGTTAGTTATCGCCAGCCAGTATCTGATCGGTGCAGATCACTTATGAGTATTGTACTCATAAGTTATTTATCGCCAGCCAGTGTGCGGTGGGTGCAGATCACAATACAAAGTTGCTAATTGCCAGCCAATATATGGAGGGTGTAGATCACAATACTTATAAGTAATTTATCGCCTGCCAGTTTTTGTGGGTACAGTTAGTTATCGGCATGTGGGTACAGGTCACAATACTCATAAGTTATTTATTCCCAGCCAGTATGATGGGTACAGATCACAATACTTATAAGTTAGTTATCGCCAGCCAGTCTCCGGTTGTACAATTACAATACTAAGTAAGTTATCGCTAGCTAGTGTATCTGTGGTACAGATCACAATACTCATAAGTTCTTTATCGCCAGCGAGTGTATAGTGGGTTCAGATCACAATACTAATCAGTTATCGCCAGCCAGTATCTGGTCGGTGCAGATCACAATACAAAGTTACTTATTGCAAGCCAGTCGATGGTTGGTAAATATCACAATACTAATAAGTTATTTACTGTCAGTCAGTGTATGGTAAATACAGATCACAATACTAATAAGTAATTTAAAGCCAGCCAGTGTTCTGTCGGTGTAGGTTACAATAATAAGTTAGTTATCGCCAGCCAGTGTCTGGTCGGTGTAGATCAAAGTTAGTTATCGCCAGCCAGTGTCTGGTCGGTGTAGATCAAAATACTAATGTTATTTTTCGCCAAGCAGTGAGTGTTTTTCTTGTATTTTTTGTAATAATATATCTCAAGCAGGTATCCATATTTGTCTACAGAAATATCTTTTTAATTTACGGTCTGAGCGGAACTAACATTATACTGATTATTCTATTGAAGGACATTCTATTGTTTGCTTATGTAATGATGTTTTTAACTACCGTGGAATTTCCACGTGTTCTGCTAGTTGTTGTATTAATACTGCTGTCAAGAAAAAATAATTTAAATGTATTAATACTTCTGTTTAAAAAAATAGACATTTATAGTTTCTAAATAAAAATAAACACAGTGTTAGGCAATTATTTATATTTTCATTAATGAAAATAATACATACTTGCGGGACCTGTTGAAATTCCACAGCAGCATTTTTCGTATGCAATATATTGTTGCTGGGCATGCTGTAAGCGTTCTATTCAGCATGAATGAAGGCACAATCATATTCTAGTTTTTTTTATTAAAACTGTACTTCCCCTTTTACTAAAATAATGACTTTGATATATTTCATGGGCTGATTATTTCATTACAAACACACCGGTCAATTAACTCACATTTTATCATTTTTCATAATTATTGAATATGTTACTATGTTCGACAATAATTTTGCATAATTTCAACCCACATTATCGCCTCTCCCTTTACTAAAATATTAAATTTGATATATTGTATCGACTGATTATTTTATAAAAAACACAACTATTAATTAACTCACATTTATTCATTTTTATTTTTTAATAATTCTTGGATATAGTACTAATTTTGACAATAATTTTTCATCAATTAAACTCACCATGTCGCACACCTTACTAAAATAATAACTTTGATATGTTTTCTAGGCTGATTATTTCATTACAAACATCAACTCACATTTCATCATTTTTCATAATTCTTGGATATGTTACTAATTTCGACAATCATTGTTCATAATTTATACCCACATTATCGCCCTCTCTTAATAAAATAATAACTTTGAAATATTATCTGGGCTTATTATTTTATTACAAACACACTAATGCATGAAATCACATTTAATCACTTTTCATAATTCTTCGATATATTACTTATTTCGACAATCATTTTTCATAATTTTAACCCACATTTTCGCCCTTCCCTCTTTACTAAATAATAACTTAGATATATTGTCTAGGCTGATTATTTCCTTACAAACACACCAATCAATTAACTAATGTTTCATCATTTTTTCGTAATTCTTGGATATGTTACTAATTTCGACAACATTTTTTCATAATTAAAGCCCTCCTTATCTTCTTCCCCTTTACTTATATAATAACTTTGATATATTGTCTAGGCTGATCATTTTATTATAAACACACCAGTCAATTAAATCACATTTCGTCATTTTTCGTAATTATTGGATATCTTACAAATTTCGACAATAATTTTTTATAATTTAAACCATCCCCGTCGCCCTCTCTTACTAAAACAAATACTTTGATATATTTTCTGGGCTGATTATTTCATAAAAAACATAACTATCAAGTAACTCACACTTCATCATTTTTCTTAATTCTTTGATATGTTACACATTTCAACAATTATTTTTAATATTTTTAACCCACATTATCAACCACCTACTACAAACATAATAACTTTGATATATTATCTGGGATGATTATTTCATTTCAAACACACCAATCAATTAACTCACATTTTGTCATTTTTCATAATTCTTGAATATGTTACTTATGTCGACAATCATTTTTCATCATTTTAACCCACATCATGGTCCCACTTACTAAAATAATAACTTGATATATTGTCTGGTCTGATTATTTCATTGCAAACACACTAATGCATTAAATAAGATATTATCATTTTTCATAATTCTTGGATATGTTACTAATTTTGACAATTATTTTTCATAATTTAAACCATCCTTATCGCCCTCTCTTACTTACATAATTACTTTGATATATTTTCTGTGCTGATTATTTTATTATAAACACACACTCGATTAACTCACATTTAATATTTGTTCATAAGTCTGGATATGTTACTAATTTCGACAATAATTTTTATAATTAAAAACACACATTATGCCGCTCCCTCCTATTTATATAATATATTTTATATATTGTCTGGGCTTATTATATCATTACAAACACACCAATCAAGTAACTCACATTTCATCATTTTTCATAATTCCTGGATATGTTACTAATTTCGACAATAATTTTCATAACTTTAAATCACTATATCGCTCCCCATTACTTAAATAATAACTTCGATATATTGCCTAGGCTGATTATTTCATTACAAACAAATAAATAAATTCTAGGTATTCTCATATTATATATGTTTCACCTATCTTATCCAATCCCGAGTGACGCCGCATATTCTGCTAATATATATCGTTCACCTATCTCATTCGATCCCGGGCGACGTTGGGTATTTTGCTACTATATGTTTTCCACCTATCTCATTCAATACTGGGCGACGCTTTTTGATAGTATATATTTGTACATCTCATTCAATCCCTGGACTGAGTTCATGTCCGCCACCCTACTGTTGAAAATATACATTAAATAAAGTAATGTTTTAATCGTAAACTGTTTCAGCCATTTCCGGGACTGATTTTATATCCCCCAACCCACTGCTAAAAATATACATGAAATAATGTAATGTGTAAATAGTAAATTGTTTCAGCCATTTCCGGGACCGACTTTGTATCCCAAACCCACTGTTAAAAATATACATGAAATAATGTAATGTCTTAATAGTAAACTGTTTCAGCCATTTCCGGGACCGACTTTATATCCCAAATCCTCTACTAAAAATATACATGAAATAATGTAATGTCTAAATAGTAAACTGTTTAAGCCATTTTTTGGACTGACTTTATATCCCAAACCCACTGTTAAAAATATACATAAAATAAAGTAATGTCTAAATAGTAAACTGTTTAGCCATTTCCGGGACTGACTTATAATCCCCACCCCACTGTTGAAAATATACAGGAAATAAAGTAATGTATAAATCGTAAACTTTTTCAGCCATTTCTTGGATCGACTTCTCATCTCCCATCCTACTGTTAAAAATATACATTAAATAAAGTAATGTCCAAGACGTACATGGTTGCAGCCATTTCCAGAACCGACTTCATATTTCCCACCCCAATGTTAAAAATATACATTAAATAAAGCAATGTGTAACGCGTAAACGGGTTCACCCATTTCCGGGACTGATTTAATATCCCCCACCCCACTGTTAAAAATATATATGAAATAAAATAATGTTTAAATCGTAAACGATTTGAGAAATTTCCGGGACTGACTTCATATCCCGTAACCCACTGCTTAAAATATATTTGATATAAAGTAATGTTTAAATCATAAACTGTTTCAGCAGCTTTTCGAAAGTAATGCATAAAAAACATTAACACGGTTAGGGATTAGGTAACCATTGCTTCAACATGTGAATGTTTGAGTGTACTATCAGTTTCAGCATTCAAGTGACTTAAATCTCCCCCCCCCACACACACTTTTTGGCCTTGGTTAATGGAGGAGAAATCCTTCATTACTGATACAATTCTTATTTTAGTTATTGACCAGAGAGCCCCTTTTGAGGAGCTGATTTCCCCCTATATTTTTAACCGACCTCATGTCCAATTCCACCCTTGTTGGGAGGCCAGTAAAAAAAAATCAGAACGGACACTTCCAGGGCATTTTGTAATTAAATCAGAAATAACTTTTTTCAGTTACTTTTTTTAATATTAAAACTTTGTTACATTAAACATAGTACCTATTCACAATGCCTCTCCACGGGACAGATTTAGACACCAGGGTCATTTTTTAAGGTGGAGAAAAAATTGTCTTAGTCGTAAAGGATTTCTCTTCCACTCAGAGAGAAGAAACTGAAATGTAGCACCTGAAGAACAGATACTATACAAAAGGCCAAGGAAGAGAAATCATTTTTATTAGCTTTGCCTCAACAGCGACACCAATTTTTTTTTTAATATTTCAAATTTTCCTTTTCAAGGGTTGAAAGGTTTATTTGGAATATTCCACTTTTTGGAATATTCCACTTTCCTTTTTTAGGGATGCACAGCATGATAACGGACGGAGCGATAAGCGTAATAATATAATGATAGTTATTTAAATGTATTAACACTGCTGCTAATAAATAACTGCTGTTAATAAAATAATTTTAAGCTATTAATACTGCTTTTCAAACAATAAGCACAATTATGTAAACACTTATTGTAATAAAAAATAGTTATAGTTATACAAATCTATGAATACTGCTGTTATATAAAAAAAAAAATAAACATAATTTCCAAGTCGTAAATGCTTTTTCGGATCCTAATATTTCTGTTTCCTAAGTGGAGTTATCTAAACTATCCTGTACCCCATAACACATTACACGTACATTAAATCTGTTGCCAAGGCCGCTGGAAAAATGGTGGGATCCTTCTATCGATCCAGTAGATATCTTACTACTGACGCAATTCTCTATCTATATAAGAGCCAAGTACGTCCAAGGATGGGGTACTGTTGCCACATTTGGACAGGAGCTGCTAGAAAGGACTTTGTAGCCTCGTAGAAGATTTCCTTTTCTCTTCTCTGCAACCTCTATCTCACAGAAGAGATGTTGCAAGTTTGTCTCTGCTTCATCATTATTTTCATGGCAAGTGCTCGACTGAGCTTCAATCTATGGTCCCCCCTCGCCAAACTTTCACAAGAAACACTCGTCTAGCTGAAAACACTATCAATAATTCCCCCACACTCTATCTGTGTATAAACCTAAACGTAGATTCCATGAAAAAAGCTTCTTTCTTAAAACTGCACGCCGGTGGAACTGTCTTCCGTTCTCCTGCTTTCCAGCTGACTACAATCTGGTTGTCTTCAAGTCCGACGTAAACAAGTTCTTGATAAGCCGTTCCACTTAAGTTAACAAATTTACCTAATTAATATTACTAACAATCACTATATCGTTCAATTGACTCTTACCCCTTATCCTCGAGTGGTCTCTGGGCCTTGAAAAGTGGTGATACCTATGTAAAAGAAAATCATAAAAACCAATAGTAGACCATTACTGATAGACAAAATGGGCAAGGGTGTTGAACATGGCAACGTATAAGCTTGGGTTTTGTCTCTCCGAGCGTTGTAACTTAACAGATTGTAACTTAGCATGTGATATGTTTCAATCAATAATAATTTCATGTTTCGGTGATTGTGCACTTTTGCCACCGCGCTATTTAATTTCTTTTTTCAAGTTAAATTCAAGGTTCACTATATGTTCTTTTTTCTTTAATTAAATTGTTAGGTGGAAGTACAGTTACAAAACATCCTCCTCATATAAAGAATGGCTTTCAAAATGATAACGTTATTATTTCAGCACGGTGTCAAAAGTGCACAAGTACATTTTAAACAAACACTCTTTAACTCTTCACATCAACTCTTGTCAAATCTAAATGTATGAAATTCTGTTTGCTCACCGCATTGGTTGATATGTCCAAACATTCTAAGAATTTATTTTCTGTCGTCTCTTCAAAGTTAGCAGCAAAAGGAAACATCCAACTATTCCAGAACTATTACGACCAAGACCCAAGACGCCTGAAACTGCGGAATGACAAATCGCAAACGGTTCTTCATGTGGCAGCCATTAATGGAAAAGAGGAAATCGTTCTATTTGCTTTGAATCACGAAGCAGGTCAGTGCGATTTATTTCTTTCAGTTATCACGTTTTAATTCATTAACGAACTAAATCAAATATATATTAACTTATAATCTATTAAAAACAATGTAAAATATCTAAACTATTTAAAATATATATATATATATACATGTGTGTGTGTGTGTGTGTGTGTGTGTGTGTGTGTGTGTGTGTGTGTGTGTGTGTATGTTGATGTAATCAGTCAATGGGAAATTATAAGTATACGACTCGACGAATAATTAATTAAATAATGAATGAACAAATAAATGTGTAACTTACTATTTCGTATTGAGTGTTTTGGACGATTTTAGAAGCGAGGTAAAATCCCAATTACTTTCTTTTGTTGTTTTTGTTTTTACGCTAGAATATTCTCTATTTCAAAATTTAAAGTTCTCGACAATAGTGAATTAAAATAAATGTTGTTTTTTTTCGTTTGTTTGTTTATTTTTTTATCTAACCATCAGGGACACACATCACGGTCCTGTATGCGGACGTTTACTGTTTCATTACTTTGAATTCTCTCTTTCTCTCTCTCTCTCTCTCTCTCTCTCTCTCTCTCTCTCTCTCTCTCTCTCTCTCTCTCTCTCTCTCTGTGCGTGTGTATATATACATACATTAATATTAAATGATATATATATATGTTAATATTAAATATGTATATAGTATGTTTATTTATACAAACATTATTGACTACATATGTGCGCATATGTTTCTGTCGCGATTCCTTTAGAGAAGCAGCGTTCTCAATCCAGTTTTTTTTACAATGAAACCAGATTTAAAATAGTTATTCCTTTTGTTATTAGAATTGCAACAAAAGTATGTACGCGCATATGTAGCCAATAATGTTTGTATAAATAAACATACTGCAATTAAGCTCTGATTGTCATTGCGTACTTTTGGATAAATACCTAAGTTTCAGTTGATTTACATTTAAAAATATACAGCGATACACTCACTAGTATATATATATATATGTGTGTGTGTGTGTGTGTGTGTGTGTGTGTGTGTGTGTGTGTGTGTGTGTGTGTGTGTGTGTGTGTGTGTGTGTGTGTGTGCGTGTGTGTGTGTGTGTGTATTCTTCTTTGCGTGGTTCTGCATCATATTGCAGATCCGCAGATGTTACTCGCCTCTGTGTTTTTCTTCAATTTTATTCCTGATTGAGCTGCACACCAGCAATTTTCAATTCCTCATGAAGTGTGAAGAGCCAATATTGTTTTCGTCGTCATTTTGATCACTGGCCCTTAACTGTTAACTCGTACGCCATCTTAATAAAGCTGTCATTGGCACCTAAGACCTGATCCTATCATCTCAGCCGAGATTCACAGAGCTTGTGGGAGATTGGTGTCACTCCATATTGTTGACGAATACTGTCATTGGTGAAGTTTTTTTTATTTGAGGTGATATATATAATTATTTCCACGATAAGACAACGTCATCTCACACAAAATCATGAAAATCGCAGACCGGAAGTCCTAGTCTAAGACTTTCATGCTTCAGCTTTTATGGTTTGCGTGAGCTGTGTTTTTCTGGTTGTGAAAATCTAATATATAAAGGGCTAGCTATATATATATATATATATATATATATATATATATATATATATATATATATATATATATATATATATGTTTGTCTGTCTTTCTGTTCATCTGTCTGTCTGTCTGTCTCCATATTTTCAAACTCTATCTCTGTTGAAATTAAAAGCTGCAGAGCAGCGCTAGGGGCCTCAAGGGATTGGATTTTTTACGGGCTCTTCTTTTATGGGTCTTTAGCCGGTTAAAATAGTTAAAAAGTCAAAAATGGGTCAAAATTGAAAAAACAAAATCGTTATACATTTCGTACATTCATCTTAGTTTATTTTTAATTTTTAATTTTTCATCAGTTCGTATGCGTGTCACGTTTGTACAGTGAAAACGTCACCGGCTTTGAATGCTACAGTTTTGCTTTGGTTTCGATTCTAGCTGATGGCACCTAAATACTTAATTTTTTTACTTCTGAAATCACGGCTCTATAATAATATATGCGAAATCTGGATAAATTAAAATATCATATTTAAGCGTATTTTACGACCAGGCAAAACCGGGTGCCCCTCCCCTACTAATAATTATATATATATATATATATATATATATATATATATATATATATTAGACACAATATTTATTCTATTCACATCACAAATATCCCAGAATTTCAAATCATTTTATTCTGAAAGATTTACATGACTATCAAAGACCATAACCATTATATTTACCGATTCGACATGAAAGACTAGTATTAAAATAGTTTGATATTCAAAAATGTTAAAACAAAATAAACACATATTCTAGCTCTTATTTCTTGGATTATTTAGAACTTTACTTAAAAGTTTAATATTCTAATTCTTGTCAATAGTTATATATGAGTATTTATAGCAATACAAATTGAATTATCAAGCATAATTTAAGTGCATATATATATATATATATATATATATATATATATATATATATGTGTGTGTGTGTGTGTGTGTGTGTGTGTGTGTGTGTGTGTGTGTGTGTGTGTGTGTGTACAATTTTTAATTATTATATTTATGTATAACTAGCAGGGAGATTCGACGTTGCCCGGGATTGAATGATGATCAACAAATATTTCCCACGCCTATATTTTTATTGTCATCAAAATCCGTGAAATCGCTCGGGAGGAAGCTTCACATACCTCGATGCAGTAACTTAGTCCAAAATATATGTTATTTCACATTGCACTCTTGAGAACCTACTGTGTCCTTTATAAAATTATTTTATATAAACTTCTTTCCAATTAACGAAAAAAAAACATTAAGAAATTTACGTGCGGGGTTTGAATCTACAGACCACGTCATGAAAAAAAAAAAAAAAATGAAAAACACGCTATCAACTTACCCACAGTAGAATTTTACCGGCTCGTTGTTCTATCATTGTTGCTAAGCGACATGGAAAAAATTGCTTCCCATGATAGATAAATTAAAACAACGGTTTGGATTATCGATTATCAGTAATTATCGAGGGTATTCTGAGACAAAACTAAGATCACTCCCAGACTTATATAGTAAAGTTCTGTAAATTTTAAAGAAAATCTATTCAGCCGTTTCGAGGTCTATAAGGAACTAACTCACACACACAGACAAATTTGCATTTATATAATTGTAGATATAATAATAATAATAATAATAATAATAATAATAATAATAATAATAATAATAAGTATTTTATTGTCCAATTTCTACTGTACACTCTTTAACCCTTATCCTCGAGTGGCCTCTTGGCCTTGATAATATGGTGATGCCTGTGTAAAAAAATGTATGCACACAGGTTTACATGACTTTTCTTAACCTCGAAAATTACAATAAATCACAATGTGATATAATTATGATATCTCGTTATTGTAGCATAATTGCAAACTTTGAAATGACTATTTTGTGGTTAAATAGTCAATAATTAACTATTCTACATTTTCCGAATAACAATTTCCGAATAACAATTTCCGAATAACAATTTCCGGGATAAATTTGACGCACTGCTGCCAAAACTCACTATTCCAAATCTGTCACACTGCTGTCAAACCTTGCTACTCCAACTCTGATATTCTACTGTCAAAACTCGGACCTCCAAAACTCGTTACTCTGCTATTAAAACTAAACTGTTTCAACAACCAAATCCAAACTGTTCGCGTCTCCGAAAAAAAAAAAAAAAACAGCCTTTTTATTAAAAACTGGAAGCATTTCATTTGCATATCAGGTGACAAGATAGCAAACATATAAAGAAAAGTAGCAGACAATTTTTCTTTTCTTTTTGCCTGCCAACAAATACTACATCATGCTGTATAAGAACATGTTTGTACCAAATCTGTTTTAAAGAATTTAATCACAGGTTTAAATATTGAATACCTATTCTACTTTTGAAACTGATTCTTATGAGAATCAATTGGAGCTAATTAGCTAAAGTATTTTTATATTCATACATACACGCACACGCGCATGCACACGCATATGCGCACGCGCATGTCCTAGTGTTTTACGTCAATGTGACCTGATGGAATAAAATTGAATTGTTAAAATGTAGACATAATTACAAATATTTTATTAAACATTTCATGCGTAAAATACAGATTAAATAAAATATATAATTCTCCCATGTGTAATTGATTACAAGGGATAAAGGATTTAATGTTTAGGGTATTACACGCCTAATAAAATTATTAATCGTTGAACACGGAGCAAAGAATAAATAACAAAACATTCTTTTTAAAAAACAAAACAACAAAAGGATTTATTTGCGCAGCAGAAAGTTGATGGTTGGACTGTGTCCGCGTTGGAAAAAAAAGGAGCAGCCATTTTATTTTTTTGGTGGTTTGCCAGCAGTTATCTTCCGTGAAACTCGTCTATGCAAGCGTGTCTAGTGGTCAGGAACAAGAAAAGAAGCGACACGTGTCTGTTTTCACTGCTTGCCGGGTTGTCTCTATTCGCTGACCGAGGTTTCAAAAGGGGTTAGAAAAAGAATCAATGCACCCTGCCAGCTAATTGGTCAGTGTGTGTTGCCTAATCACTCAACGCGGGGAATGGCATTGATTCACAAGAGAAAATAGATCTTTATATGTGACAGCAACAGATACAACATTTTCAACGAGGAAAGAGTTATATTGACAACAACTATGAAACACGTCAGACACAGAGATAGAGACTGATTTGACAATCCTATTATAAAATATATCATCCTCGTGTAAATTTTAGGTATGGTGAAGAAGAAGGAAAGAAGAATAAGAAGAATATAGCAAACAGCGACACTGTCGATGCATGTTAATATATATATATATATATATATATATATATATATATATAGATAGATAGATAGATAGATAGATAGAGAGAGAGAGAGAGAGAGTGTGTGAGAGAGAGAGAGAGCACACTTAGGTTAAAACTTTGGAAATAAATCAGAATGTACATAATAAACTTATAATTTGAACATGTTAGCCTAAAATTAAACGGGGATGATTGACTAATAAATAAATCATAACACCATGATAGGAATTGATCAACATAGAAAATGGCAAAAGGGTTAAAATTTCAATAAATAGAGTTATCTCCCTTACAGCGTCAAAATTAACAAATAACCGTAAATAGATTGGAATGAAGGGCAAAAATAAGAAGAAATAAATTTTAAATCTAAAATTTAAAAATGCAAACTGAGCTAGTATTGAACAAAAAATAACACTGACCTTCTTCTCTTTTTGGAATAAATTTAAAGAGCAACCGCTTTTTGAAATTACACAAGTAAGTATGCCGATATAATTGTAGATCGCCAATATAATCATTAGACACGAAACTAACACAGAATCAAGACAATATGGTAGGAACGTAAAATATCAAGTCAGGGATTGAGAAAAAAACAAATTTTAATTAATAACTTAGAGAAAATAGTAATAACCTGAATTAAGTGAACATAGGTAATTGGTCGCTAGGATAAATGAATAATCAATTAAAACATTTCAAAATAGAGATACGAAAATAGGTAGGTATAAAAAAAATTCTTAACAGAAAACGGAAAAAACACTGAAGGAAGAAATGTAAATACATTTTTTATCACATAGTTTTCCTTTAAAGTGAAATGGATTCCATATTGTTCATTAAAAAGGTGTTTTTCTCAACTGAAAAGAGGCTGTTCTTGTGAATATTTTCAAATGATATAAGGTTTGAAATTGTCCGAATGGTCGTGAAACATTTGTAACGAACAATGAAAATACACTACTTGTTGCTATCATTCCAGTCTTTGTGGTCTTGATTTTGTTAAAACAATATATGAATGCTCGATTACAAAAAAACGGTAATTTTGAAACTTACAAATTAAGTCATATTATACTAACTTTAAACTTATTATTCATTATTTATTATTACGATTACCGAATTCTCAATTATATAAACATAATAAAATTCGGAATATTATAAATAATATATATATATATATATATATATATATATATATATATGTTGTGATACGTTTATTAAAATGTATAATAAATTATTTTATTGATTTTTAGCCGAGAGGAGATATATTTTCAGTATATTTTATTCACTATATCATTTTTCGCGCCAAAAGGATCCAATTCACGTCTGCTCGATCACACTTTGTAAACAAAACAAGAAAAAGGAGAGGGGGAGGCCTGTGAACGAAAAGTGGAAAATGAAAGAGAAAAGAAAGATGGAGAGAAATAAACCATATATATAGAGAGAAAATGTGTAGAGAAAGAGAGAGAGAGATCGTATATAGAGAGATAGGGGCCTGAAAAAAGTTGTCAACAGGCAGTGGAGCTTCGCGCTTCAAAGCGATAAGACGTAAGTCAGCGAAGGTCGGGTTGGCGAAGCCGGCGACGACGCATTTCAAGGGACATTAACTGAGTTTTTCAATCAAAACTTTCATTTCTCCAACATCTCTCTTACTCTGGAACATGTATCTAATGGAGCAGACGATTTTTTGTTTTATGTGAACATTGACTGTTAATATATTTTTCTCTCGGTAGAAATTGAATTATTAAAGCATTAATTTTCTTTTCTTGAATTTTATTTTATTTTTTATATTAATAAAAGTTTGTTAACTTTTCGATGATATTTTTCCTCGTTATTTCTTATGTGATTTCGTTGTCCAGTACATTTCATTTTATTGTTGTCTTCGGGACGGTTGTCCCATTTCCTTAACGCTTTATCAAGGAACCTGGGAAACTTTATTTTTTTTATATATTTCGTTACGTCACCCATCTCTACCATCCCCAGTAGGACTGGGATACGTCGTAAATATATATATATATATATATATATATATATATATATATATATATATATATATTAAATCCCCTAAAAGATTTTAAATCCCTTAAAAAGTTTGGACCCTTGAAATGCCCGGTTTATTTAAAATTACCGTGGATTGGGGAAAAGAGTAATAGACTTTCCAAACAGATTTGCAGAAGTATTTACGACTGCTTTTTTTCTGTGTCCTTGCGTTTGGTATATACTACGAGACCTGCTTTTCCGTCTTTCCGCAAGGATGGTTTGCCTTACATCCAAAATTGTATATCAATTCAAATGCCAGTGCGATGCTGGTTATGTTGGGCGAACATCCTTGCACCTTTTGACTCGTGTAAACCAGCATGTTCCATCGAAGATAAGACAAGGGAGGATGGGGTCTGTTGGTCTCCCTCCTTCTGCAGCGTTGGACTCTGCTATTGGCCAGCATTTGGTTGACAACCCGTGCTGTGCCGATAGATATAAAATAGATTGGTTCGAGGTGGCTACATAGAGCGGACTCCAAAAACCATGTAAAGATTTGGGAGTCTGTCTCTATCGCGGTGCGTCAACCTTCTTTGTGCCGGCAAAAAGAAACATCAAACGCATTGTTTCTCTTTGGGGAACTTTGAATCTTTTCTCCCGCTTTTTTTTTCCTCCCTCGTTGTGCCAATATTTTAATCGTTTTTAAACGTTAATAAATTTATTTTAGTATCCTCGTACTTTTGGCACATTTAATAAGTTCCCCACTAGAACTCTTTATTTTTCGACACAATATTATTTTGTTTGCTATCGATTTTCTCCTGACGAGATAATAGCCGAAAGAGCTCTCGAGAAACTTCCGCCTATTATTTTTAAAACTATATATATATATATATATATATATATATATATATATATATATAAATCAATAAAGAAAGAAAATGGCGATATAAAACTATATCTATCTATATATATATATATATATATATATATATATATATATATATATATATATATATATATATAGATTTATTCATTTATTCAATAAGGGTATACATCAATTAGGCTGTAGGGTAAGTGGGGACTCTTTATACGATGGTATTTTGAAGCCTAATGCTTCTCATCAGAAGAGAATCATATTGATGAAAAGCATTATGCTTCTTCATATATATATATATATATATATATATATATATATATATATATATATATATATATACGAAGTGCCTTAAATAAGTTTCTAAACTTTTTATAAAGGCATTTAACATTTTCGTAGATTTTTTAAGAATCAGTATGTTATTGCTACACATCTTATGAGATGACTGACCATGTTTTATGATTTCAGATTCAAATGAACAGGTTCAGCAGGAATTGGTATACACCCTATTAAAGCCTGATTGTTACAGCTGATGAATTTCAAAAATACAATCTGGACGTGAGGACATTCTAGAAGAACGATATGCAATAAAATTCTGTTTTAAACTTGAAAAAAAAAATGCCACAGAAATGCATGCAATGCTTCAGACTGCTTTTGAATCATCTTGCATGAATCGAGCATCAGTTCTTGGGTGGCGTAAGAGATTCAAGGAAAGCAGGGAGTGTAAGGGATGATGAGAGGTGTGGCAGGAGTAAGGAAGTCAGAACACCGAGGTTTATTTGCCAAATAAAAAATGTTATGGATAAGGACCGTCGAGTGTTTATAGAGACAATAAGTGCGCAGTTTAATGTCAGTGTGGGAACTGTACACACAATTATTTGCGAGGAACTGAAGATGCGGAAGATTTGCGTGAATGCATCAGTCCCCAAGTCCATCCTTGTCACAGACTATTTGACCAAGATGGGCATCAAAACAGTTCCTTACCCTCCCTATAGTTCAGATCTTGCTTCCTGTGACTTTTGGTTACTCGCTAAACCCAAGGAAAACCTTAGAGGCTATCGTTACGAGACAATTGAGAAGATGAAAGAGGCTGTGATGAGGGTCATTGACATGCTCACACAAGAGGACTTCTATGGGGTCTTCCACAAGTTGTTGGAACGATACAACAAGTGCATTGCAGCCGGAGGAGATTACTTCGAAGAGGACGAAAGTTTCATGTGCGTACTCTCAATAAAGGGGCCAGTCCGAAAAAAAGTCTAGAAAATTACTGAAGGCACATCGTGTATAAGATTATTCGAACAATACTAATCAATATTTACCGCCCTAAATCAGAAAATAACAATTACGTTGGCCCCAAGTTCGCAATGCATATCAATCAACAATTTTGAATCTCCTGAATCTGTTTCATTGGCATTGGTTTCTCTTTGATATAAAATTGTGTACACACAGAAAGGACGCGTGACGGTTATCACTATCTATAATGTCTAAGGCGTATATGTGTATATATATATATATATATATATATATATATATATATATATATATATATAATATGTATCAAGTGCGCTTGAAAGGCAAATCACGACATAATATTAAGGAAAATAAACAAATATTTTACTTGCTTGAAATTCATAATTTAAATATATTTCGAAGCCAAACTCCATCCTTAGTATGCTGTTTTCCCTCCCTCCTTTCTCTTCTTCTCTTACCATGACGCAAAGTTGGAGAAAGAAAAGTCTGTCTGCAAAGATCCGCACGCTGTCCTCAGCGGTTGCATCTTGAAATGCTAGAACTGCGCGCTAGCAACACGAGATTAACGTCAAGAGTGTGAATTCCATTATAGAAACGTTGATTTAATTTGAATAAAATAAAATACGCATCAAGTGCGCTGAAAGCCAAATCACAACGCAATATTAAGGAAAACAAACATTTTACCTGCTTGAAACTTACAATTTAAATACACTTCGGAGGCAAACTCCACCGTCAGTACGCTGCTTTCACTCTCCCCCCCCCTTCTTCTCCTCCTTCCTGCCATGCTGCAAGTTGGAGAAAGAACATTCTGCCTGCAATGATCCGCGCGCTTCCCTCAGCGGTTGCATTCCGAGATACTAGAACTTTGCGCTGGCAACACGAGGTTTACCTTAAGGGCATGAGTTCCATTATAGAAACGTTGATTTAATTTGAATAAATAGAATACGCATCAAGGCCGCCCGAAAGCCAAATCACAACGCAACATTAAGGAAAACAAACACCTGCCTGAAATTCATAATTCAAACATATTTCGGAGCTTAATCTCGCGTTGCCAACGCTCCAACATCCCAAAACACAACCGCCGAAAACAACGCGCGAACCCCCACAAATAGACCACTCCTCTCCAACCTCACAACATGACAAGAAAGTAGAAGAGAACAAAGGAAGAAAACTACACACCAAGGACGGAGCCCACTTCCGAAACGCATTTAAACCACAAACCGCAAGCAAGCAAAACACCTATATATATATATATATATATATATATATATATATATATATATATATATATATATATATATATAAACTATCAAAGAAGTATATGAATAAAATAAAATTAAATATGTTTTTAATTCTTTTCCAAAGTGTTTTTAACATGTTTATTAACTACTTGTTCTTATATATATATATATATATATATATATATATATATATATATATATATATATATATATATATATATATATAAAATAAAAATTGTGCAAATGGAAATTCAATTAACTTTCTTGAAGTTATATATTTGGATTTTACCGTCACCAGACTATCCATTCATGTGTAATCACCTTTTTCTTCACCATATTCCCTCTGCTTCACTTGTTTGTTATCAAGTAAGATCTTTGACTTACTTGTTGTTTCATCAAATACTTTGCATGCAAAATCCGATCCCGCATTTTGCTAATTCCTACCCTCTGATGAGAAGGAAAGTATTTCTTCGAAACTCCGCGGATTAACGACTATCCACTTATCTAGTGTTTCCTTTTCGGATTAAATATGTTTTTAACTCATTTCAAAGTGTTTTTTAACATGTTTTATTAACTGATTGCTCTTACATGCTTCAGATATTTCTTTTCCCTTCTTGGTTTTTTTTTAATAATTGCTTTCAAATGTTCATTAAGATTACATAATCATTCTCTACCGTTTTGATATTACAAACTCACTACCTAATTTAAAAAATTAGGTAGTGAGTTTTACACCTGTCAAATCAGTTATGAACCTTTCTGCCTATGCTCTATTTAATGTTTGCACCAGTTTCGGGAGCATTGTGATCGAATTTGAACTCGTATAAGTAATATCCATTTCTTCGTTTTGATTTTCATTTTCATCATTCAAGGCTCATATGTTTCAGCATTGTATTCTTAAACAAATTGGTGCCTTTGACAATTAAAATCAAATTGGCGAGGCGAAAATCTCGATAAATAGTTTCCTCATCAACTCAATGAATTAAAATTTTATTTCTGAAAATTGGTCATTATTAGGGCTAGGACAACAGCCTATTCTTTTCATTTTTTTTTTTTTTTTACTCTTGATATCGTATATGCTTTTATATAGAGTGGTGTGGTTCTCGGTTGATTAACTGTGTCTAACTGTGTCTGATATATACTCAAGAGTCAAAACAATGAAAAAAATATGCTGTTGTCATAGTCCTAGTCATTATTTTCTGAATAATGTAATAGATACTGCTCACGGAAGCGTTAAATGATTCGTACAACAAGTCTTTAACTGCCTTTTGACGCGTATTATGTTTCATATGTGCGATGTCTCTTAGCAATCCATTTAATCAAGTAAACAAGGTAGAGAGAGTCAATTGATGGGCAGATCAGACGATCACGCGATAGTTAATACTAGTTTTCATGCCATCAAATAGAAACAGCACTAAACCTATGCGGGTTTAACCGGCTTCCTCCAAAGGAGGAAGTTCCATGGGAGTATGAAATTTACAAGCACGGCCCCCAGTCGCACGTATATCCTCGTTAGGGGAGATGACGACGTTAGATTTTTGCAACTCTTGCAGGGAGGTGTCGATGTCCTCCTATATATAGCGCCCGGAATTCCCAAATTGGTCACCCAGGGGAGAGAACGAAGCAAAAAAAAAAGCCGAAGCAAAATTCATCCGAAAGCAGCAAAACTAAACCTGGATTGCCATGACACTATATATAAAAATGTATGCTAATTTGGACATATTTTATTGGTTTGAAAATATAGGTTCTTTTTAACCAATTGTCATAAAACTTTAACACTAGAATAGTGTTATAATCTTCTAAAAGCCTGCAAATTTTCGTGTAGTTTCGGCACATAGAACCGAAGATATGAGCATTTCAATATTCAATTTGGCGTCGAGTATAGATAAATCCATATAGAGATATACTACTTTTTGGGGCAATTTTATAAGTTCGAAATCTCAGCAACTACTGATCAGAATTTAACAAATCAAGGCCTGCTATGAAGTTAATGACCTGAATTGTGTAGTGGGCTATGCGACATTTGCCCTTAAGGTCGCACATTACTGCTTCAAGAAGTGCGGGGTCACTTTTCACGTTAATTTAACGTGAAATGAGAACCCACTTTATGACCACCTTGACTATAAAGTAAATCTTCATTTTATGTTAAATTTATATAGAAAAGTGATCCCCCACTTTACAATTTCTTCATATCTTGGAAACTACTCGTTTCCTGTGATTTTTACTGTTATTTTCGTTTTCAGCACCTTCGAAAACCTATAAGAGTGATCATTTTAAAGGATTTTTCATGGTTGGAAAGATACTGCATCTTTACCAATAATTCAATCATAGTCATTTGTTTTCCTAGTTTTGCATATGAATTACAAAATATCTTATATTTCCCCCAAACCTCTGGCCTTGATGGAGGAGAGACAAAAATTTGCTGCTATGGTTTTAAATGATCTGTAATAACAGCAAGGGGAGACTTGATTCCAAATATTTCTCATACATTATATCTCCCCTCTTTGATTTTCATACATAAAGTAAATTTTACAGTGTATAAGAATTATTTGATACTGGAGATATGCATAATCATACCCTATTTCCAACAAAGTTAATCATGCTTTCAAACTGCTGTTGTCATGGCTGACATCATCGACAAGGGAATATTTTCGCTTTGTTATTTTTTCCAAATAATCGTGTATTCCGTTGTTTGTTTTTATCATTTGAATCTCAAATCTGTTTTCATACGTACCGGATTCCAATCCGCGCCTGGATTAATAACATTATAGTCGGGACGCCATGTTGGCATATTTAAATTTGTAATACCATTCTCATTGCTAATTGCGCAAATTGAATGGACGTATGTTAAAAGTGTTTTTCTTTCGCTAACTACTTGATTTTCTATTTTATTTATTTTGTTATTTTTGTTTCAGACGTGGACGCCCAGGATGAGAACGGTAACACCCCACTCCATAGTGCCGTGGAGAGTCGGTCCAAAGAATGTACAGATATTTTACTTCACTTTAACTGCGATCCAACCATTCCTAACTCGCACGGTTACCTTCCCATTCATTTGGCATGTGACCTCGACCATAGTGATATTCTGGAGGTAGATTTTCATCTTTATGTCAACCCAACCTGTTCCATATATTGTGTGTGTGTTTTTGTTGTTGTGGTTGTTGTTTTTGTTTTTGTGTTTTTTTTTTGTTTTTTTTTTGGGGGGGGGTTTACTTCCACTAAGCCATGGCGATTCGATAGGGAAGAAGATTAAACAACTCCTGAACCCCTCCCCCCCAAAAAAAGCTAGTCTGTTGAATGGAATACCACTAGTTGCTTCCCAGTCGACTATAACATGGTCGTTTTCAAGTTTAATGTTCACAAATTCTTGTTCTGTCTACTTAAATAATTATTTTCATCGATCGTTTTCAATCCTATCAAAATGTTGTTCATCAGCAACTGACGATCTCATTAACGCTTACCCTCAAGTGGATTTGAAGGTCATTCGCTTATTTAAAAAATAATGAAATCTGACTATTAAAGTACAACCTGCATTTACTGTAATGAATGCAAAAAGATTTCATCGTGACAGTTTTTTTTCTTTTAATAATGGTTGCGGTTTTATACTATTTAATACTCGCGTGTGACTAGAATGATCATTTATGAGTTTCTTATGGAAAAGTCATCCATTATTTCATGGCAAAAACAATGTTCATAACAATAAACGTCTAATTTTTTGTTTGGCGTTTCTAAAAATTATTAAAAGATACAATTTCATAAAATCCAAATTTTGCAAGTGTGGCTTTAAAAAAAGGATCAAACTGAAACTACTGGTTAAAATGATGTAGGGAAAATTGTGATGTCATAGAGGCGGACTGCTAAAGGTGAAATGTGCGAACTCGAAACTCGACCAACGGGACACAAAAAGGTTCGATCGCGTCTTAATTTACATGAATGAGACCATATAAGGCCGGCAGTGAAGAGGTCGGGTTGAGTCGAGTCATCGAGTTCTCGAGAACCGGGGTGAACGTTTGAGAGCGGGGAATGTTGCCAACAATCCAGTCCGGTTTTTTTTTTTTTTCTATTACAAATGATTTGTAAACAGTGCATATACGCGCATAGCGCTTCCAATTGGCAACAAGGTATCATTTTAGGTGACTGATAGGTGGTTTAGGAAAATTTTGAGGTGCGTGAGGGACGAATTAGAATTTACACCGCTTTTAGCAGTGTCACTGTAGTTAGTCCCTGAATAAAGAAACCATGCGGTAAAACTCGTTGCACGTTTTGTGTTTTTATCTTATCTATTGCCATCAACGTGTGAACAATAGTCGTGGTCGCAACGATGGGATCAAAGGATTTTTTCAAGCTAGAAGCGGGGACGTTTTATTGCTTTGTTTCAATTTGCATGGAATAAATAAACAGACCAATGGCGGGCATAAGACCTCAACCACTCTTGCGTATAGCAAATAATTTATCGGCAAATCAGAAACTTTTAAGCTGAAATAGCATAATTGTGCCATTATTACGTATCTGGCGAGATAGCCGGTACAATACCAAACGGCGCATTTACTTCATACGTTGGGAGACGAGGCAGTAAATGTCTATTTTGGATTTGGATTTCAATTTTTAACTCCTACAGATGAGAGAACACCTCATTAAATAATGCAAGCCTTTGATAATTACGCTATAGGCGAAACAAACGAAATATACGACCGTTAAGTCTTCTATACAAGGAAAAGGGTGGGGGATCCGATCATGTTGATTTGTACGTTGATAAAAACATGTAATTTTTGTGACAGTTATGCCTCACCATTATTGCGGGATCAGATAATTCTTGGAATGCATAATCCGCAAACACAAGCGATATTACTAAAAACGAAAGAGATTTACGAAGATGCATAGACATGTGACGTAAGCTGTTGGAAAATACTAGGCTACAGCACAAAATTCTGAAATCCGAGGAAGTGAACAGAGTCGATTTTAAACCTAAGAGAAAACGATCAGCAGAAATGATAGTGCAGGGCATGTGCGTTGCAACATGAACCGACGAAAGAGTTATGTCCTGCATTTAGGAAGACGTGTTTCAAATGTAATAGGAATAACCACTTTGCTATTAAATGCAGATATGTTAGGACAAAAATAATATCCGTAGAGTCGAAACACAGCAAGATGACAGTGGTGGTGGTTCAGTCTATGGACAATGTTCACAACAAAAGAAAAGTAAATTCTGTAAGACAAGCAGTAATAAAGGCGGTGTAAACACTAATTAATCCCTCGTGTAACAAAAATATTAATGATTTAACTAATTAAAGAAGTAAATAAGTGTCTATCTGATAATCGGTTCTCAAGCATTTTTTACTAAAAACAACAAACGGAAAAAGTGGTCCAGAAAAAAATATGTAACAAATAAATGTTACCCAAGGTAAGGTAAGTTACTCTTCTACCTAACTGGATAATTTTCGGTCTTTTAACTTATTTTAAAGCGTTTATTAAGTTTGGAACGTAAGTAGTGCAAAATGCTTAAAGTAAGACGAAAACAAAATGGCGATCATTACTGATAGAAATCCACTCAATAAATGTCACAGTAACATTTATTTGTTGTTTGTTTCTTGACCACTTTTTCGGTTTGTTGCGCAATAGTAAACAATGTCCCGTTTCTCTTTATCTTTTTCAGACGATGCTTCAGCATGATAACGTCGATGTGAATGCTCGTGACAATCTGGGAAACACACCTTTGCATTACTGTGCATCGAAGGACAGCTTCAATTGTGTGAAGGTCTTGGTGAGTATCCAATCTGATAACAGTTAACGCATCAGACCTTCAGGTAAAGATCTGTTCTTCAGATGCTGCACTTCAATTTCTTGTTCTCTGTCAGTGGAGGAGAAATCCTTCACGACTGAGACAATTTTTATTTTGTTCCTTTTCTCCACATTAAAAAACGACTCTGGTGTCTAACTCTGTCCCGTGGGGAGGCATTGTAAATAGGAACAATTAACCTTGGCCTACATCCTAAAACCTTCATTTTTTTATAGTGTAATCTCTAGATGTATGTTAGTAGGATATGACTACATTTCACTGCAGAGTGATCACCTGTTACACCTGATAATACACACTGTGATCAGTTTAATAACAAGTCCGAAAATGATCAGTGGACGAAGTATATAAGTTATATTTATTGAACAAATTTGCAAATTGAATGATGATTGAGAAGCCACTGACGCGAAATGATTATGTTATGCAGGGTGCTTTATTTATATCCTTAGTTGTAATGACAGACCATTATGCAAGGGAAGATAACTCTCCTTACTTGGTTGCAAGAAAAGTAATTCGTCTATTGAATATTGCTTGATTTATTGTAATTATTTCTGGCTGAACGTTTAACTATCACCCCCTCCCCCACGAAAAAAAAATGCCACTCATGGAACCGCTCCTTAATAAAATTCAGGTTCTTTTTTGCAATTCAATCATACCGGGTAAAGCTAAATTATACAAGTTTTCGGCTATCAGTAAAATAAAGAAATATGTGTACTCGCTGTTTTGTGTAATTAGTTTCTATTCAGCCATTGAGAGCAAGTATAAGTATATTATTTTATTCTGTTGGTAAATGAAAACTTTTTGTAAACCTTTCATATTTATCAATTAAATGGACGCCGATGTAAGCTTTTTACTTGTGATTATTGATTCAAGGTAAAAAAAAAATGCACACATTATTTTCAAACGTATCCATTTGTTTAAAACCAATAAATATTGCGTATATATATATATATATATATTTATATATAAATAAATAAATATTGCATATATATATCTGTGTGCGTGTGCGTGTGCGTGTGCGTGTGTGTGTGTGTGTGTGTGTGTGTGTGTGTGTGTGTGTGTTATTGATATGGATATATCCTAAACAATATTGTTTTGTTTTTTGTTTTTGTCTGTTCGAATCTGTTCGATTCTGTTGGATTTTTCAAGGTTGTTTTGTTGTACACACACAGATGCACTAATAAACTAAGGAAAGAACGTACATGCATACTATCCCCGAGTGTCTAAGGTCTTCTTATACGGGAGTTTGTCAGAACAATCTGGCATGAAGATACTTCTCCTTACAAGTAAACGTTTACTAAATATTCAAAATAATATAGTATTCATAGTCCAAATATGATTACACTGACGTATACGCAGAATGATGCATCTTCTCCAAGTGATGGTTTCTATAGTAACAATACTAAGCAGATTGTGAACTCTTGTCCTGGAATCTAGTAATTGGAAAGTAATTCATTATCAAGTGCTTGTAATTTACCAACTACATGAATATAATAAGAAATTGTATGGAATGAAATTTTATTTAGAATTCAATATGGGTGCCAGCATTCGACACTAGCTTTTCAAAACACCTGTTTTTTTGTTTTTTTTACTAATGGATCAACATTTCTAAAGTCTAAAAACCCATTTGAAGATTAGGGTTAAGGAGATAGATAGATTGACAAATGAATGATGATGAATACCATGAGAGGATTTAAAATATTTGCGTATCATCAACTAAAAACAACAGCTGACTCGGGAAACAGCAATATTTCCTCCCATCACTCATTGAATGTAAGGACTAAAGGACAAAATAAAGGGGCAGCTTCACCCCCCCCTCTATTAATTTCCTGTAAGAATTATATTTCAGTAATAAATGTCAAGTATAGGGAGCTACTTTTCAATCGCCTCGAATAACAATTCATTGGCCAATTGGGAAGCGGAAAATTAATGTTCTTTGTTTTTTTACTTACTAAATATTTGAGAGGCAAAGAAGAATTTAATGGAACACTTGAATATCTATGTATAGAGACCAAATACTAGTTCCAAGAAGAGACTCTTTGATTTGTGAGAACTTTGATGTAAGTAAAATGAAACAAATAAAAAATACATGCTAATATATGAATAGAAAATAACATGTCTATAATTACGTATTTCTTTTCCATTCAGTTAAAACACGGAGGAAGAATTTGCCAAAAATGCGACATTGGCTATTACCCAATCCACATCGCAGCTCGAAGCGGTTCCGGAAAATCGTTGGCTCTATTTATTGAACATGGTGAGTTTTGTTTTGAAAACGGAAAACTATAAATCTTGATTGGAAATAAAATATAGAGAGAAAATAAAAATAAAATATAATGGTTGGAATGAAAAAAAGTACTATCGAAAAGACAAAGTAACTCTGTTCTTGAAAATTAAAGTTAAATGGGGTCGGCATACAATGCAATGGGAAGGGGGGATAGTGTCATATACTTCCTATTAGTATTAGTGTAAAATAATGTATTTAGCATGACTCACATCGCAAAGAATTATTTGAAACTCGTGATCATGCCAAACAAGCCATGTTGCCACTTAGAAGTAAGGAACTACTATTTGGGACTATGTTTATAGAGGACTATGCAAGAAGATGAGCGAGATGTTGGTTTATATTACATTTAAACTTTTGCATGTCAATACAGTCAGGGAAGCAGATACCAGGAAAGGAATTCCAAAATCTAGCAGACCGAGTGAAGAAGCTATTAGTGTACAAAACTTTCTGGCATGTATGACTCTCTACAGTAAAGGAGTAGGATTTTGTTGCTAAATGATTTTGACGAGAGTATGTATGTCAAGGGGGTACAAATGTGATGAGATCATCAGAGCACATTTCTTTTAAATACTTGAAAAACGTGCATAGGAATGCAACATTCCGGTGATGCGACAAAGGTTGGAGCTTAGTTTACAGTGCAGGACCAATTAGATCGGAGACTCTTTTTTGGATTCTTTTCAATCCTTGTAGAGATGCAGTCAGGAGTGAGTAATTTTCTAACACGGTAGAAGAACCCCACCTTCTTTGTGTCAGTTTTCATAATGTCTTCAATCTATTTGTTCCAGTTCATGTTACCTTTTTTTGTTTTATTTTACTTTAGTTGAAGTTCTTAGAAATCAAGGGGCCCACTACATAGGGCTAACACTTGAACTCTATATGAGATACATAGATATCTCTCAAACACTCAGTTAGTAAAGAAATTGAGAACATAATTTTCCTCTCCCCAAATGACCATTTTCATGTGTTGTAATATACCTTTATTTTAGTCTCTTGGCATTACTGGATTCCAGGACAACAATCTGTCTAGTCTGGTCGAGTGTCCAGCTTCGTGCTGTTATTGGAGGTAACATCACTAGGAGAAGGTGCATCATTCCTTGTAAAAGCTAATGTAAGTTAGTCATTGGGAGGAGATCTTATTTGGGCAGCGAATACTATGTATTTTTGAATATTTGGTCAAGGTTTACCTCTAGGGAAAAGTATCCTCATGCCAAGTTATTCTGGCAAAACCCTGCACAGAGAGACCTTAGCCACTCGAGGACAGTGTCTAGTAGGCATTCACCTGTGAATGTTAAGTCATGAAGATAAAAAATGGAGACCTTTCCGGTAGGGTGTTATTAGTCATGGCTATCAGTGGTTAAGAAGGCTGCTTGTGATTGTTAAAGGACTGCAATTTAGTCTTAGTAACACTTAATGTTACCATCCATTTAGAACCCCATTCCACTACTGATTGCAGGTTGTTTTCTAAGGATTCTGCCTTTGCTTTAGATATGTATATACCCGTTTTTCCCTCATGCCTATTATAGAGTGTTGTATTATTAGCAAATATACCCATTTCAGAGACAATTTTATTAGGGATGTCGTTTAAGAATATCAAGAAAAATAATGGTTCAAGAATCGAGCCCTAAGACACTCCCACGTTAACATTATGCTGTTTGGATGTATGTCCATTAAATACACCTGGATTTTTCTCTTGTCAAAGAAGGATTTAATTATATTTAACATTCATTCAGTAATAGTGTATGATTTTTATCAGAAACACTTCCTGCCAGACTTTGCCAAAAGCTTTGGATATATCAAGGGCTACAGTCCTAACTCCTCCCTGCCTTATCCAATAATGGTATATGCAGCCAGAGATGACTGTCAAAATATCTGAAGTAGGCCGGACTTGCTTAAATCCATTCTATCAGTAGAGAGAATATTAGCTTTAACGAAGTGGTGGACTAATATATATATATATATATATATATATATATATATATATATATATATATATATATATATATATATATATAGGTAGAGTTGGGCAAAGTGAGTCAGTTTTCATGCCAAATATGCATACACAAGTAGATTATTAGATGAGTTTTGTCTAGATGGTTGTAGCGTTAAGAAAACCCACTAGAGATAACTGTATGGTTCCTTTTCATGCATGACATGGCACTACAATCATTCGAATATTATACAACTGATGATACACCAGCTGCTCTAAGCACTACTGAAGAGTTAGGATCCCTGTACTGTCAGTCAGAAACAGCAGCCAAACAAACTGTTAAACCTGTATCATCAGCCTCTCATACAAGGGTGGCCCAGACCAGTTGAGCTAACATAAATGCCATTCAAGCACATCCAATTTGCTCAGTTTGTATGAGAGAAAGAAATTAGTAATGGGGCAACGGCATTCATTATCCTAATCAAGAAACAAGATCAAGCACAGGGTGTCTCTGGTGAGTCTCTGATACTGTACATCTGTTACTGCAAAGAGTGTGAAAGCCGGATGAGAGGCATAACCTACCTACTTCTTAAGCAATTTAGGTTTGCATTCAGAGTAATTTGTTTGAGTCACCAGCTCTAGGAAGGTTGTCGACCAGGACAAAAGAGGCCTCCATCCCCCCTCCTCGTGTTCCGACACAATGACATATTTTTTCTTTTAGAGAAGCTCTATTCAGTTATTTCGGTTATAATATGATTCCTAGCACACACACACACACACACGCTCGCACGCATATATATATATATATATATATATATATATATATATATATATATATATATATATATATATATATATATATATATATAAGACAAACATAATGCAGAAAGCATAATAGATGTTTAGCCTATCATATGTGGACAGTGAACTCATGGGGGGAGAATTATGAAAGAGTTACGCCACCACATTTGGGTGTCGGTGCGATGAAACGGAAATGTATTGTTGTTTGGAGTATTAATCATTTAATCGAAACATTAATTTGATATCTGTACATTGCGAACAATTGGACGATCTCTCTGAATAATTATAAAAAATGAGATATGCATTAGAGAAGACAATGGTCAGCTTCTCATGGGAATGTGAAAGCTATGAAAAAAAATGACATTTTTAAATGACCTAAGCAAGTATATATATATATATATATATATATATATATAGAGAGAGAGAGAGAGAGAGAGAGAGAGAGAGAAAGAGAGACAGACAGACAGACAGACAGACAGACAGAGACGAAGAGAAACTGAGAGAGAGAGAGAGAGAGAGACAGACAGAGATAGATAGAGAGAAACAGAGAGAAGGAGAGAGACAGATAAAGTTAAAAGAAGAGTACAACACAAACTGAACTCTATCTCATGAATTTATCTTAAGCTGAGAGGGCTTTGTTAAATGAGTATAGCTAGTTAGGTTTAGTGTCTGACACACTCTTCTCATTGGATGGAGCCCTTTCGCATTGAAATAAATTTTTAAAAATTTGTGTGTGGTGTTTTTTAAAACTTTTATACATCATTTGCTACGCATTGAGCTCTCCCATTTAAAATTTTCAAGAGAAATTACTCCATTCTTTATGGATTATATATATGTGTGTGTGTGTGTGTGTGTGTGTGTGTGTGTGTGTGTGTGTGTGTGTGTGTGTGTGTGTGTGTGTGTGTGTTTTGATAAACTATGTTTTTCAATTATGCTTCATCTTTGTGTATATCAATCCTTTTTTGTTTAGAAGCTCAACACCTGTTACATATAACAAAAGAGCATAAATAAATGAATAACATTATAGCTACATTCCAAGATCCAAATATTTATTTTTCATACAAAACAGTTCCTCCAGCATGTTAAAATTTCAATACATTTTTACAGATCCATTTCGTTATGCAGAAACAATCGGTTATTATCATGTAAATATTGACTCGTGCATATACTCCTCATAAAAATTAGAAATATTTGGATTTTGGAATGTAACTATACTACTATTCTTATATATATATTATTGTATATACTGGCTTGAGGATGCCAGGTCTCCAAATATTTCTTATTATATTATTATATAAATCAGTCACATTATTTAACCCCAGACTAAAGTCGCTTCTGATTTCAACAACTAATGTTTATATTATTCTGCTTTCATTTTTTCCAATAAATAAACATAAGTAAATATCCATAAACATAAATATCTAACTCTTACTGACTTTTCTACTACTTTTTTTTCATAACTCCTGATCACAGGTAGGGGCACATCTGCTTTTTTTCACTATGAAATAAATTTTATGTCTGATTTTTTATTTAGATGAGGATTGATTATTCGTCTTTGGACTACTGTTCTCATATTGAGTGTTATTTTAACAACAGTTCATTTTATGTAACCTCTGACCTTCTTCAAATACAAAAATGCGTTCGAAATGTTGTGTAGACTCCCGAGTTCAACAGAAACGTTCCTGAGTTCGACAAGATACATCTGAAGAAGGTAAAAGGTTACAACAACCAAACCGTTGTGAAAATAACACTCAAGATGAGAACAACAGTCTGAATAATATGTCGCAAAAGAATATTCAAAAATGGCTTCGTTCAGCCTGTCCTAGATGGCTGGATAGCATCCTATTGAGGGAGAGGGCAGTGCTATATGCTGCCTGCGTTCGTATGGCAGGATCAAATGTAAATATATTGTTGTATGGAGTGTATCATTTAATCAAAATATTTATTTCATTTATAGATGGAAGAGCGTATTTAAGCATTAATTTCGTTCGGTCATTTCTCATTCAGATTGGTCACAATTGAACCTAGCTTTAATTTTGTGTCCATACACATAGAAATAGTTTGAAAACAACGTTGTTTAACCTATGAATGTAGATTTGTGCATGCAAACAGGTTTAGTCGACGTACTCTTGCCAAATGTTTTGTTTTCAATTTTGACTTCCGAGCAGCAATTTTTACCGGCTAAAAACTAAATTGAAAGTGTTCTACAGGTCCAAATGCCGTATATAGCAAGCTTGTTTCAAGTTTCAAGCTTGTAGTCCACATATTCAGAGTGGAGTCCTGTAGAGACGTTTCGCACATGCAGACAAAGTCACTTCCAACAAAGTGCTCGATTACAAAGAAAAAATTTCAATATAAGAGCTTAATATTTATTTATTTAAAACTCTGTACAGTTTTAAATATATATATATATATATATATATATATATATATATATATATATATATATATATATAGCCTGAAGAGTCCTAGAGTGGATGAAACGTGGAATATTCAGTGTAGCTTAATCGCCATATATATTTTATAACTTACTAACTAGCTCTACCTACGTATTGAGCACGTTTGAAGTAAATACTTAAAGCATATATTTATTCTTTTTCGTATATTAATTTTATGTGAGTAAATGAAGTTGTTTTATATATATATATATATATATATATATATATATATATCCATTTGTGTGTGCTAGAACGTTTTCATCCGAAATTCTATGCAATAATGTACAATGTAGAAACTGTGCATAAATAAAATTAAGCGTAATAGTTAAATGAAACCAATCATCCAATAAGAAACCATAAAAAATGAATAATTAACTAATGAACATTCGTTTTTCAAAGGAATATGCACATTAGTTAACCATTATGATATGCATGACATATATACTAAGAAGTTTGTTTTAATAAATTTTAAATAGAAAAAAGAAGGCGTTTAATATCAGTGTCAGCACGAGAAAAACTTAACTTGGATATACTCGGTGTTGCTCGGAAGATGTGCTTTTTGTGTCGTTGCATGACTATTCGTTTTGCCTTCTATTTTGATTAATTTCTTATAAGAAGATATTTACACTTTTGGGAAAAGATAATTCCATATATGACATTAAAACTATTGGTTTTCAACAAAAAATCATTATGATATATAACTAAATATTGAAATGGAAATTGCATGAATATTTTTAACTCATTTTTTAGTCTTTAATTTCTAAATAATTACAGGAATACCCGAAGTTGCCCGGAAGTGAAGGAGAAAATCTGTGCTCATCCGCATCTGACACTGAACTCAAATTATTGTTATTATCAGGATTTACACTGAAATCATCTCAATTCTGTAACGTTGATTTTTACGAAATTATATTGAAAAGATAGATAAGCAACTAAAAGGCATTCTAGTGAGTTGTTACGAAATAAAATTAATTTTTCTATAGAATTTCTTTGATATTTTATTTTACTTTTTTCTTTTTACCTTGGAGTCACCGAAGCCAAAGGCCACACAATGATAAGGGTTAATGAATGTAAAGTGGTAGTGTAGTAACCGTTAATGGTGTAAATTGGGTAGAATTTGATTATTTATGGGGACGGCTCAACAAGAATTTGTTTACATTGGATTTGAAGCCGACCATGTTGTATTCAAAGGAGACTACAGATTAAATTTCAGTTGAGAATTGGAATGAAAATAATGATAGAGCAAAGATAGACTCACAACGTCTCTTCTCTGGGAAAGAGGCTGTAAGGAAGAGAAAAGGGCATCACCTACTAGGTTTCGAAGCTTGTTTTGAATTTTATCAAGGCAAGATAGGGCGGGTTGAAAAGTTTCTGCCCAGATGTGGTAACAGTACTCTATTTTAGGATGGACCTGACTCTTATAGAGATAGAGGATTGTATCGGCAGTGAAATACCTACTGGAGTGGTAGAATGCTCCAACTATTTTCCAAGCGATATTGGCAACAGATTTTATGTATGTGTTCCATATTTTTTATTTCAGTAAATATTCTTTGTAGCAAATTCAACAAAAACAATAATTTAAACGGTAAGTATCCGAGTTACGTTGGCGCCAGAAATATGCACACTCGTGCGAAGTGATCTTGTGATTTTATTAATAAAAAAATTATATTGAAACTTTCAGTGAGGAAAATGGGTGAAAATGACGTACTATGTTTCTTGGACAAAGAAAATAATATGCCTTTGCATTCGGCAGTGCATAGTGGCAACCTCGAGGTGAGTTGAATTTACTGCATCCATTTTGTTTTCATTATTAAATGACACTTGCGTTTGTACATACAAACAGACTAAACACTAAAGCATTAACATACTAGACAGAAAGACGAGTAAAATGTTGACACTGTACAGAATAACATGCTGAAACCAGTGACTTCCTAAACTGTATCTGCTCAGAGGGGTAGAAGGTATTGGTCTTTCAGAAATTGGCCATCAATATTGTGGCACTATTGTGAGCACCAGGCAATATCTGTTGAGCTCTCAGAATCCAAACCTTATGATGAAACATCAAAATCAAGATCAGGAGCCAGCAGAACAACCTCCATCATAAAACTGGCCAAACATTTTAGACAAGATTCTCTTACACATGATAAACAAATACAAAGCAAGCCTGCCACAGAAATAACCCCAAAGAGTCGCCAAAAATACACCAAGACTTTCCATTGCAAAAAAAAAAAAAAAATGGAAGTATTTTCTTAATGAACTATCTCAGGAATATACAGATAATTACCCGGCCCCAGGCCCTTCAGGGCCTGGGAAACAAGTGTTAAGCAAAGACCATATGTGGGGACAACCCCACATATAAGTTCTTGGTTAATGTAGGGGAAACCCTTCATACTAATTGTCACTATCCAGCTCTCCTACTCCCCGGGGATCTGGTCCCCATTTCTCCTTCACTCTCCATATTAAAAAAAACGGCCTTGTACCTAATTTGCTCAGTGGGGAAGCAAATAAATACAATACAGATAAGTAAGATTATGTAAATTGTAGGAGGAGAAGACGGAAATAAACACACACGCACGCACATTAAAATGTATCGTCTCTATTTATATAAAATTAGGTATGTCTATATGTTTATATATACGAGAGTCACTCCTATTTTTTTAACTAAAAAGTTGAAAAACTACAAACACGGGAATAGTGCCATTAAAACGAATGACCTTTTGTGCTCCAGAACTTATATTTCTACATAATTACCAGCATTCTCAATGCACTTTTGCCAGTAAATCGATGACACATTTCTGCTTCTGATGCGTGTCCATGACAAGGGTTACTTTCTTAGAGTTTCACACCGTCAATATCTACAACAGAGAGATGAAACTTTCAGGTCATGAATGCATAAGTTCAGTTATCATCATTATGCGATATGCAATCCAACAAACACACACGAACACACGCACATGCACACACACAGACATTTGCACACGCACGTACACACGCACGTACACGAACATGCACACGCACGTACGCACACGCGCGCACACACATAAGCACACTTACACACACACACATTTTATCATTAAGTGAAATAGATCTGATAAAATACTTTCAATATCAATCAACAGATAAGTAAAATATAATCCATTGTTTTTATTATTTCTCTTACAGACTGTACGTGTTTGTCTTTCCGCAGGAGCCAAGGTAGATACGCAACAGGTAAGAATGATGTGAACAGGATTACACGTTTATTTCTTTGTGATTTTTTTTTTTGTTTGTTTTGTTTTGTTTTTTAGCAGTCACCATCTGTGCATTCACAGTCATTAAAATGAATACCCGTCCCAGGACGAGTAAAATTTATACTCCACACAAAACAATTTTGCACCAATTTCATGTCCTCTTATGAAGATTTAAACTAGCATATAATGTTTCTAAACCATGTATTTAGAATTCTTATTCTAATTTAAATCAGAATTCGGTGAATCAATTAATGTTGAATACCTATTGTTAAAATTTCACAGGAATCAGAACTATCTGATTTGTCATGAATAGTTTTACTCCTTTTGTATAAAAAATATATTCCAAAATTCATTATATATATATATATATATATATATATATATATATATATATATATATATATATATATATACACTAGCAGGGAGACACGATGTGACCGAAGATTCAATGATGATCAACGAATGGTTCACACTCCCATATTTTTATTGTCATTGAAATTGATGAAATCGCCCACTTTTCAATCAAATCCATTGATTGCCTGTACTAGTTGGGAACCCACCATGGTACACCAGGAGGAAGCTTCACATGCGTCTCCGCCGTGACTTAGTACAGAATACATTATAGTCTACATTGTACTGTAGAGAATTTACTGTTGATTTTATAAAATTATCTGTACATAATGACTTCACATTAAGCTTAAAATACAAAAGTAAAGTATCATGGTTCAATTGTGCTCTAAAAAGAAACATTTATTTCGAACGCACCTTTGTCTTATAAAAGAATCTACAGTTGATTTTATAGCACTGTAGAGAACCTACTGTTGATTTTATAAAATTATTTTTTATGTATAACGGCTTGAATTAAGATTTTAAATGCAAAAGTCAAGTACTATGGTTCAATTGTGCTCTAAACAGAAACATTCATTTTGAACGTGCCTCTATCATATAAAAAAACTACTGTTGATTTTATATGTCTGGCCTTTCTGCTTGTCTGGTAATACAATTTCTTAAAAGCACTTGTAATATTGGGCTGTGTAACATGTTAACTAAATCACCAGTTCATTCTTTCATCAGAGTTTTTCGATTATCAATTATCGATACTTATCGAAGACATTTCAATACAAAACCTATCTAAGGATACTGCCAGATACATGAAGTATATTCGTGTGGAATTTTATAAAAATCGGCCAAGCCGTTTTGGAGTCCATAGAGAACGAACTCACCCACCCACCCCCACAGACACAACGTTCCTTTTATATATTAGTAGATATTTTATGTATTCATATGAACTGTACAACATACAACTGTATACAGAGAATAAACTTTATTTTAGAATAGAAATACATAAAAAATAAAATAAAATAATTGAATAAAATTTAAACTAACTCAACACCTAAAATGTACTCCAAGCACGCATGTGTTAAAATAAGGTCGCCTATTAATTCTACGCATACGCAAAAAGGATGTCAATCCTATACAAAACAAAACAAAGGAAAAGGAAGTTAATGTCATTCGAACCTTCTTTTGAGAGAGGTCCTGTCATTAGTAATAGAAACATTTACCTGTGGGAGGGAATAACAAAGAATTGGCTAGCTAGCTAAACTAAAAACTATAAGTACATATAAAGAAACCCGGTAACACAAATACCATGTATTTAACGTGACGATTCCCTATGGGAATGAAACACGGAAGATCTTGTGTTGCTTAATTGCCATAATATATTTTCACATCATAGTGGGAAAATATTTAAAAAATGTCTCCCTTACAACTAAACTTTTGTTTCTTTTTTCTGTATAAATTGAAGAAATGTGCAAACAAAACAAAACGGAAAAACTAAAATGATTTCATTGCATCCCGAGCAACGCCAGGTATCTAAAGTTACTAAGCAACATTTTATAATTTTATATTCTAATTGGGTGAGAAATAATTTTCGTACTCACCAATCACTTATAGTTTCCTCTCAAAATACTCTAAAAAAAAAAAAAAGATGTTGACAGCTGATTGAAGTATACACATTTCTTTTTTATATATTTGTTATTACAGGCACACGTATTTCGAAATTGTATTCTGAAATAAATTATTGGTAATATATTAAAGAGTTCATATTAATTATACAGTAAGAAACACTGCAAAATAACAACCTAAATAAATACTGAAAAAAATAGTATCCTAACCCAACAATACAAAACTTGCAACCTACACTCACACTGCAAAATAGCAACCTACACCCACACTACAAAATTGCAACCTACACCCACACTACAAAATTGCAACCTACACTCACACTACAAAATTGCAACCTACACCAACACTGCAAAATAGCGAACTTTTACCAACATTTCAAAAATAACAACCTAAATAATCATTGCAAAAGTAGCAACTTAAATACATACTGAAAAAATAGCAACTTAAATACATACTGAAAAAATAGTACCCTAAACCAGCAACACATATACAAAAATTGCAATCTACATCAATACTGCAAAATATCAACATACACAAATGTTGCAAAAATAACAAACTATATTCAGTGCAAACTTAGGAACCTAAATCCATACGACAAAAATAGCATCCTAAACCAACAATATAAAATAGCAACCTACATCAACACTACAAAAATAGCAACCTGCACTAACACTGCGAAAATAGCAAGTTTAACCAACAGTACGACAATAACAACCTAGATCTACACTGCGAAAATAGTAATTCCAACCAACACTACAAAAATAGTTCCCTAAACCAACACTGTAAATGTCGCAATTTACACCAATACTGCAAAATAGCAATCCAAACCAACATTACAAAAAAGCAATCTAAATAATAATAAAAAGCAATTTAAATCAACTACTGAACGTGCTAATCATGTAATATATATATATATATATATATATATATATATATATATATATATATATATATATATATATATATTAATTTCCATTTTAGGATGACGGTTGCACTCCCCTGCACCTTGCCTGCTCCCAAGGCAATTACGAAATGGTGGAAAGCATGTATCAATTACAGAAAGAAACATTCACAGAAGCTCTAGGGAAAAAAGACATTCAAGATATGACTCCATTACATCGGGCAACTCTTTTCGGACATGTGCCATTGATGACCTTCTTACTTGATCACGTAAGTATAAAAAAGGCTCCATTCAGTCTTGACAGACTATGGAACCCTCTAATAGGTGCTTGCAAATAAAACTTTTTGTAGCAAGAGTTGCGCAATCTCTAATCACATCTTTCCTGAGTCAACATTGTTTAATTCCAGTTGCAAGTATATAAGTTCAAAATGACTGGAAACGATACCGAGATAAGCAGAGAGCACATACAGTGAACAGTCACCCATCTAGTACTAGCCAGTAGCCAGGCTCATCAGTGCTTAACTTCGGTGATCTGTTAAGAATCGGTATTTCAATGTGATTATTCCATATATATATATATATTTTTTTTTTACACAGTGGTCACCACTTATCAAGGCCCGGAAGTCACTCAAGGATAAGGGTTATTGCAAGTACATTACGTTAGTGTGGAGGTTTGATGAAGTGTTTACTTAAGGGGGCGGTTCATTAGGAATTTGTTAACGTTAGACTTGAACACATCCAAGTTGTAGTCAGGTGGGAAGCAGGCAGACGGAACAGATATATATATATATATATATATATATATATATATATATATATAGTCATCCACATACAGTACTGTTTCACTGTTTCACAGCTCATCAGTGCGACTAGACAGGCACATACCTCAAGCCAGGATGGAAACCCGACAACCCAAATGACAGTCAAGGCTTCTAATCATTACGCTAATCGGCAGCTGCTGTGCGAGTCATGAATTAAGGATGTTTTGACATCGTCCAAAATATCTAAGCTCGATTTGTTTACACAAAGAGCATTGCTTTAACGCTAATGGTAATTCGTGTATCACTTCTCAATATGCTCAACTCAAGATGAGGAGCATTATAGTCATCCACATACAGTACTGTTTCACTGCTCATCAGTACGGCGAGACAGGCAACTACCTCAAGCCAGGATACCATTCACTGGACAAAGCGGGGGAGGGCAGAGCGGTAGCTCTAGATATATCTAAGGCTTTTGACAGGGTATGGCATGAGGGTCTCCTCAGTAAAATCAGATCATACGGTATCACTGGTAGAATACTTAGCATAATTAAATCCTTCTTAGATAAGAGAAAAATCCAGGTTGTTCTCGACGGTCGTACATCTAAACAATATGATATAAATGCGGGGGTGCCCCAGGGTTCTATCCTTGGACCTCTATTGTTCCTGATATTCATAAATGACCTCCCCGACAATATTGCCTCTGAGATGGGTATATATGCTGATGACATTACACTCTATGGCAGGCACGACAGGAAGACGAATGAACACATTTCTAAAGAAATGGCAGAAACACTAGAGGAAGACCTCCAATCTGTAGTGGAATGGGGACAAAAGTGGTTGGTCGCGTTCAATGCTGCCAAGACTAAACTAGTTTCATTCAATAATTACAAGAAACCCTCTCTACCACCCATAGCAATGGCCAACGACTCTTTATCTGAGAGTCCATCTTTCAAACTCCTTGGCCTAACGTTCACAGGAAACATGAGTTGGAACAATTACATTAAAGGCATTGCCAGGGCCGCTGCAAGAAAGGTGGGCTCTCTCTACCGTGCTAGAAAACTACTAACACCCGAAAGTATCCTGTACCTCTATAAGGCCACCATTCGCCCATGTATGGAGTATTGCTGCCACATCTGGGCTGGTGCATCTGCTACTAGTCTCTCGCTCCTTGACAAGGTTCAAAAGAGAGTCGCAAACCTGATAGGCCCTGAACTGGCATCTAAGCTTCAGCCTCTGTCCCATCGACGAAATGTTGCCTCCCTCTGCCTTTTCTACAAGTATTTTAGTGGTGAATGCTCTGACGAACTGCAATCACTTGTGCCCCCACGACGTGAGCACCCTCGACAAACCCGACAAGCTGCTAAATCCCACCTCCACACTGTAGAGATCCCTAGATGTAAAAGATCTTTTTACTCGAATAGTTTCTTCCCCAGAACCGCTAGACTCTGGAATTCCATTCCAGGTCCCTGCTTCTCCAACAGTACTGACGTGCAGAAGTTCAAGTGTAACGTGAACCGACACCTTGCTGCCCAAATCCCTACATAGTACCCCAGTAGTTGTTGCCCCTGACAGTAGCCCCCTACACCAAAGTGGCAATTTGCCTTGTTTGGGGTGAAAATGTAAAAAACAAAAAAAGAAAGGTTGAGGATACTAAATATCTTTGAAGATGTGTTATCACCCAGACCCCAGGAAACACCACAAAATTAAAATATATATATATATATATATATATATATATATATATATATATATATATATATATACACACACACTATTGATATTAAAGATATCCCATATATTAACATTAAATTAGTGTTCACGCAAATCAGTATTAATAATTTCTCACTGGCAATAACTACTGGTCTTCCATGGAATATGAGTGGCAACAGCTTCCTCAAATCTCCAGAACCCTCTGTTTCTTTCAGCATTTGTTGGAAAACATTTTGCGTTACCGCAACAGCTGCTTACCCTTGATTTCTTGCTGACAACAATCGTTGGTCATTTCCAGAGTTTGAGTGGCATTAAGCACCTGCAAGGTTCTGGTATTCTTTGCACTCTTCCGGTGTAGGTTTCATTTATGCTGTCTCTTCGTTTTTTCAATCTTCCCTTACTTTCCATGGTCAGTAAGTCTAGTTCCACCAAATGCGTGTATGTGTGTGTGTGTTCTTTTCAAGGAGTGTTAGTTCATGGGATTTTAGCAGTTTCGGTTACCTTGGGTTCATTATTATTATTATTATTATTATTATTATTATTATTATTATTATTATTATTTGTACTCACTAGGAGTTCTCATACAAATCATCATCAGAGATTATTCACTGATAATAACCGGCAGTGTTCTCTGGAGTCTGAGTGACAACAAGTCACCCCAGATTTCCAGGACTCTTCACCTTTGTCAATAACCTTTGCAAATGACTTTGCATTATTGTATACATCCATTAATTTATCACTTTTATAATAATTTTTACAGTTCCAATGTCCTGGGATTGAGCTGGTGTTCCATTTATCTTTTTGTTTTACTTTCTGTCACAGTTTCCACATGAATAGTTAATATTTGTAGTTTATATGAGTTAGTTTCTGCAATAGAGGGTTTACTTAAGATTCGTCATTACTGTTTGCTGTATAGTCTCAGTCTTCCCCTCGATTCCAGTTTCTCCTAGTTTTTCTTTTCAGGATTTTCAGAACTGTTCCTAGTGATCTTTCAATTATTTATATTATATTGATTTTTTTAATGTTCTATCTTCTTTTCAATTCTTTGGCAAGTTATTATTATTGTTATTATTGTTATTCACATTTTGTGTTTGGCTGTTGTTATTGCCGATTTTATACTAATAGGCAGATCATAACAAATGACCATAGGTTATCAGCATCTTTTTTTCTCAGTGTTTTAACACTTTTCACAGGATTCTGGCTGTTCCCAACAAGGCAATCTTTTAAAATATTCCAACATTGCAATGGATGCCAATTTTCTCAATCCACTTGTCCTTTTGTCATACTCCTGAGGGCTCCCATCACAATAGAAACAACTTCTTACTTTTTCCACAATCTTTTTATCTCACTTTTCAAGTTTGGTATTTTTCGACCTTCTCCTTTACGTTTTCCTCCACATTCACATCAACTGACACTGTTATATCAATGATTATCGCCTTGTGTTCCTTTTTTTTTCAATAAGACTAAATCTGGTCTCCTTCTTTCGATCACATTATCACATTAAATATTCATATCCCACAATAATTTCACATCATCACTCACCACTACTCCTTCCGGAACATGCTCGTACCATTTTTCACTGCATTCCAACCCTCTGGGCCTTCCTCACAGTATTGTCATGCCGTCTCTTGTATTCCTTTTGGACTAACTTCTCACAACTACTAACGAGTTGTTCTACATTCTCACCTTTCTGTCCACACAGTCGACTTTCACTTGCATGGCACATATTAGGGTTTCTGTCCCAACCTTCAAGTCATATTTTGACAACCATCACCAGGTTTTTCCCTTGTCCACTGCCTCTATTATCATCATCATCATCATTATTATTATTATTATTATTATTATTATTATTATTATTATTATCGTTGTTATTATTATTGTTATTATTATTATTATTATTATTATTATTATTATTGTTATTATTATTATTATTATTGTTGTTGTTGTTATTATTATTATTATTATTGTTGTTGTTGTTATTATTATTATTATTGTTATTATTATTATTAATGTTGTTATTATTATTGTTGTTGTTGTTATTATTATTGTTATTATTATTATTATTGTTGTTGTTGTTATTATTATTATTATTATTATTATTATTATTGTCGTTGTTGTTATTGTTGTTGTTGTTGTTGTTGTTTGTTTGTTTCCTCTTTCGGCATCTTTCAACAATTCCTTTAATTCAACCCTTAAAAACATCTGTAAACTTATTCAAGTGAATAAGTAGGTTATCAATATCCATTAAAACATGATAATGAAAAAAGTAATGGTGTCATTAAAGTTGTTCCAAAATCAAATTCTGTTTTACCGTCAACTAAAACAGTATTATTAAAACCTACTCTTTCCTTACTTTTTATTTTAATGCAATTAGAATACATGTGTAATTTTTACGATTTTAAATAAATTAATTTAAAAAATATCCGTTTGACAGACCAACGAAAATACTATTTCAAATTTAAATGCGGCAGACCAATAAAAATTCTTTTGTTGTATAATGGGGATTGTATATACTGAGTATATACACGTGCGTTTATGCACGTCTACTTCATATAAATATACGTGCGTATGAAATCGATGCTCGTATCGTCTAGTGGTTATAAATGTTCGTTGTAAGTGCGTGTGTGTGCGTGTGTGCGTGTTTACACATATTCAAACAGAGTTCACATAACATGGACAAAGTATCAGTTATTAGTTCTGCACAAGTTCAACAAACATGACATGTTAGCACACAATGGCTGTTCGATAACGGACTACTAACCTTAGGTTGTAGCTCCCTTCGTCTCTTGGACACTGCAAGAAAACATTTCACTGTGAAGCAGTAACAACAGGACTCCTTTTTGTTTTCCTTCATTTTCACAGTTAGGTGTTTCCTTCAGGGATTTACAATGCGTTCTCTCTTTAGTCCTTATATCGTCTCTTAGTAGCACAGTCGAATGCTTCCATGACTGACAAAGTCAACCTCCTCTCGTAGATGGCTCTCTTACTTGTATTTCTAGTTTATGTATCAAAACCTACTCTTTCTTTGTTATCAGGTCAATTCCATTGTTTATTATTTTTTAAATTGAATTCCTAAATCTATTTTATTACATAAATATTTCTCTAATATTTTTTCATAAACATTCCTAAATCTAAGTTAAAATTCCTTCGTCAGATTTTTAACATAAATATTTTTACTAAACATTCCTTTCTTTCAAAACATTCTCTATGCGTATCTTTAACTACATAACAGTTAAAAATCAATAATAATAATAATAATAATAATAATAATAATAATAATAATCGTTCAGACCTTTGATATTGCCCGCCACAACATAACCCAGATACTATGCTGTGATCATAGCCAAAAGGCCCAACATAACTTTTTTCAACCTGAAAGTGACAGATCGACGAAAATGTTATTTCATACATGACAGACAAATAAAAATATTACTTCAAATTTAAGCATAACAAACTGGCAAAAATTCTATTTTAAACTTAAGTAAGACTGCCAAATGAAAATACGATTCCAACCACGTGACAGAACGACGATGGAAGAGAACCTCTTCTAGAGATGTTTAGATGCATCTTAAATTCAATATTTGGATTCAATTTGCACGTTTAGTGATAAAAATGCTGTTCCAGACAGACAAACGGAGAGAAGTCGCATCTAAAAACTGATCTAAATTCAATGGTTTTTTGTTTTTTTTTCACATTGTTTTGCAGGGGGCAAACATAGAGAGCCGAGATAAACAGCAAAGGACACCCATGTTGTTAGCTGCAAGTAAAGGCTGCATGAACGCTGCCAAGTTCTTGGCAAACAAAGGAGCTGATATTACAGTCAAAGACAAAGATTCGCGCAACACCCTACATTTGGCCATCAAAGGGGGAATTTCACTTTCTAAAGTTGTCGAAGATCCAGACGTAAGTTTGTTGCTATTACGAGTTTTGTTTGATTATACAATGTTTTTGCTAATGGATCACAACTTATTTTATTTACCTTTCCAACAGGTTAGACACAAGGTCAGATGTTAAGTTGAAAAGTAAGTGTTCTAGGACGAGCACAATCTAGCCTAAAAATGCCTGAGCAACCCTGTCGACATTTCCCACTAAGGACGCCTCAGAGGATTAGCGATAAACCTTCTCAAATAAAAAGTAAAGCTTGGGTGGATGGACCTTCTGAGACTCAATAGCACTAGAAACAGGACCAGGAAGAGGAAGGAAAAAAACAGAGGAAAGTAAGCATGTGGTGGAGATAGAGACTTTTATGTACATATTGACACAATATATTTTTTTATGACGTGACGGCGCGACAGGAACTTTTAAACAAGATTCAAGAGTCATTTATCCTCGAAACGTTTAACAAGATTTTCGGACGATCGTATACAGTAGAACGAATTATACACAAATCAGCTGCAGACTAAAAAAACTGTTTCTTGACTTTGAGAGAAAGCAGGAATGCGAACATATTGTCGCTGACTTTGAAAATACGTGTAAGGCGGCTTTGTGTGGAAACGACCAGTAATAAATGTCTTTTCTTTCAACTGAAAAAAAAATTGTCTCAAATTTCTTTCATTTGTTTCTTTGCAAGACTAACTGCCATGTTACAACTGTCAGACTGATTGTTGCAAAGAGAAATAAGTTGCTTCAACTTACAACAGCAAAAGCCATTCGATGATAATGAGGGTTAATGTGAGAATAAGAGTAAATATGATTGATTGTTGAGAGATGAAGAACCTCATGAGAGGATTGAAAATAATTGCTGAAATTGATCAAATTCCAATACTTATGAGGACGTTTCATAATGGGAATCGGTGGACACTGGATTTATTGAAATTATTTAACAGATTAAGCAATTTGCATCATACAAATCAAATCAAATTTATTTGTAAAAATAGCAAAGTGCAGCAAGCCATGTAGAAGGATAGGTAGAAGATTGTACATCTACGCACCGTCTGAATTTTTTGTCCAAGACGACCATAATCATGGATATGATAGATATTAGTGATGAAATGATTCCAATATTTTACCGATTCTGAAACAATTACCGATTCTATACTAAATTCCAGATTCCGATACAATTAACGATTCTGATTCTATATAAATCTCTAAATATTTAACTATAAAGTGGTTATTTTGTTCCAATTATTGTAATAAACACATCTTAAATGGGCATATATTTTCTCAAACGTAAAAACACATTTGAGATTTTAGTTTCGCTGGAAGTTTAAATGAATAAATATTTGTCATTTTATTATTACTATCGGCAGTGGAAGATGTTTCTTAAATGAAATCAAATAAAAACGATAATCAAAGAAATCGTTTTTGGCATCAGAAAATAGGCGCACATTTTTCTGATTCCAATACCGATTCTGATAAACCAAAAAGTTTTGATTTTTCCGATTCCAATTAATCATTTCAACACTAAGAGGCATCGTCAATAACTCTAGTAGGCTGTTCCATCTAGCAGAAATACGGACAAGGAATACTGCTTTTCTGCTAATGAGTTGAAATAAGTTATAAAAACATATTTGTAATGTGATTGGTTCCAATCTTTCTTCTTATCTGCAACCTCTCTCTCACAGACGTGATGTTGCTAGTCTCCGTCTTTTCTATAAATACTATTATGGCATGTGTTTTTCAGAATTGTCTGGTCTGTTCCTTATTTCTTTTGTTCCAGTTCGTTTGAGTTGTTGCCTTTGGGGTTTCGATTACAACTGATTTACAATTTTTCGTGAGAGATAGAAAAAAAGAGAAAGAGAGAGGGGTTGGGGACAAATAGAAACAAAGAGACTGAAATATTTTGTTTTTCAGATTCTACTGTCAGCCAAGCAGGCTTCACCATTTTGCACCTGTAATTGCTTTGATTCGACTGAGATTTTATAAAAATCTATCAATCTGAACCGAGCTGATTTGTGCTGACATTTCGCAATGAAAACAGCATGGACTTGATTTTACATGTCTCATTGTGAGAACCAGAAAATATGCATAAAAAGCTTTTACATGTGAAGAGCTCGAGAGCCTTTTATCATTGTACCACAGTGATAATCATCTTTTGTTCCTTTAAAATCATTATATCAAGTGGATTCATGCCTTTTCTGGAGCGATTTTCATACCCACGCATCTTCTATTGCTCCACTTTCACCTGTCCCGTCACAGTTGCCGTTGGGATGCTACAGATGAGCTGTTAATCAGTTCTCTTCATCTGCTGCTGAGGTGTAATTATCTAAAGAACAGCAGCCACAGTGGATCCAACATTGCTTTGCATTGTTTGGTTGTCTGTACCACAGATTCTACATGATTATCTAAAGAATACCATAGATACTGAAGATCGTGATCTCTTTGAGTATGTAACTCTCACTCAACTTCTAATGGAAAATTCCACTTTACTTTATTCTAACTTAATGTAGAAATTTCCCCACTTTAAACAAATTTTTACACAAGCACATTTAAATATTATTACTAGTGTTGGGACGATTAATCGGAATTGGAATCGGGAATTGGAAAAATCGGAAGCCTTGGGGGTATCAGAATCGAAGAATTGATGCCTATTTTCCGATGCCAAAACGATTCTTTTAATTGTCTTCTTTTTTTTATTTGATTTTGTTTAAACCAAAATCTTCCATTGCTGGTAATAATGATAAAACAATAAATATTTATTGATTTTAAAATACTAGTAAAGCTAAAATGGATAGTTCCTCCTCCACACGTGTATTTTGACGCTTAGGAAAATATCTGCATATTCAATATGTTTTTTTTTTTTTTACAAAATTCGGGGAAAATAACAATCTTATAGTTAAATAATTTAGAGATTTATAAAGAATCGGAATAGGTAATTGTATCCGAATCGGGAAAAATATTGAAATCGTTCCATCACTATTTATTACACAATGAATTATAATCGATCAAGATTTAGATCTGTATTTGATGACGAAAGAGTTTAACATGGATAGAAACAAAGATTGACTTTGTATACGATATTGAGACTGATGTCACAATTTATTTCAATTTCTAATATGATTTTCTCCTCAAAGTAATCCTTCGCTATGAAATTTATACACTGCGAGAAAGATTAATCTTTGATGACCTTACGCTCTACGTTTACGCTCCCCACGCCTTCAAAATAGGTCCTTTTAATGACTCTCACAAGGGTCAGACAGAGCAAAATCAGGTGAATAGAAAAGTTGTTCTTGTATGGTAAGTATCTTTTTATCATAGCTCGAAATTTATTGTTTATTTCTTAAAATTCAACATTAGAAAAAGATACAAAAAAGCATATCCTATAAAGTTTTATGTTTGCAGAAAGCTAAGAATAGTTATATACACCCATGATATCATCTTTTGTCTATAGCTACCACAGCAAACTCATTGCCATTACTATAAATTCACAAAATTCTTTTTCATACTTCATATTAGTTGAGGTATCCAATGTGGTGAGCCATTACAAGATCAGTCGCTCTGCTATGTCAGATTGTGTTATGGCTCTGATCAGTCCTAGTGGGTCCACCCTCCAAGGTGGTATCTTCTCTTTTTGATAAGGAGTTAGTTTATCGAGAATATTCAGCCATATTTTGTGGGTTCAAAGTGCACTAGCACCTGTGTGCTGGCCTTTCTATCTTTACTTTTTAACCTTATGTCACATCTTCCTGCGATGAGTGGGGAGGGTTAATACCACATACAAGATGACGAATTATAAATGCTATTTGTTATTTCTTTACAGAATGCCAAATATCACAGTTGTATACAATATCTTCAGAATGAAAAGGACAAGTTTGGCTGTACACCGCTTCACTATGCCACACAAGAAGGCTACCTCGAAGCTCTAAACGACCTAATCCGGTTGGGAGCGAGCATTAACTCGAAAAATAATGACAAAGAATCACCTCTACATTTTGCTGCCAGGTAATATAAGTCCTATTTTCTATGTTATTCTTTTGTATTAACCAGTGAAACACTTTCCTACTGTAAGGTATGCCTTCGGTGATATTATCATTGTTTCCTTAAGTGTTTCGAGTTTCTTGTGACAATAGAGAAAAAAACGAAAATTTGCCTGCTGAAAAGTGAACGAGATGCTTTACATATCATGTGGGTCCATCTACTAAAGAAATAAAAAGGCACTTGTAGATTACTGTCATGGGGGAACTTTTTGGTTTCAGTTTGGAAAGCTTACATCAGATGGAGACAACACAAATAACAGCAAATGTCAACAACAACAACAACAACAACAAACAGCAAATGTCAATAACAGTACAATAACATGAAATGAAACATTAATTATCTGAATATTTATTGAATTAAAAAAAGATTCCATGTAAAGAAAAGCTCACACGCATTCCAAATTTTAAAGGTCATACATATTGACAACTTCCATTTATTTTGTGGAAAAAAATTCTTCTATTTTCTTACTTTTATTTTACTTCAATAAATATTCGGATAGTTAATGTTTTATTTCGTGTTATTTTACTGTTGTTGATATCTGTTGTTTGTCGGTCATGAAATTGCATTGTCTCCCCCTGCTGTGAGCTCTCTAAACTGAAACCAAAATAAGTTCTCCCATGATAGTGATTTACAAGTGCCAGAAAAAACATTTCTATTCATATTTGTGGATTTTTTTATAATTAGGACTGATTTACATATTTGAATAACTAATTTGCATGTGCGGAAATCAAATAGAAGGGCAAATGAAATAAGAAAGTGCGTTTTTAAAAAGCAGAAAGAATACATACTTTTTGCAAGATTACCCAGTTATAAAAACAAGTTAACTACAGACTACGATTGCTTCTGCCATGTTTAATTACCTCTGCTAAGGCAATGATTATTGTAGTAATATCACTGGAATTACTTTCCTACGCACAAGGACTGTAACGAAGGAACACACAGGATATAGCAAAACTATCCACACTAAGGTTTGGTTAACACACCTATTTTCATGCATCCATGTACAGGGTGAGTCACGAGAAACGGATGTTTTTAGACCGCTCCTTGCTCTTCTTTAGTAAGGGATAGAGAGTGAGGAAGGTAGTCTTTAAATATGCTTTAGATGCGGTTTAGTTTGTTATTATTTGTTTATCTTTTACGTTAAATTTTATTAGTTAGTTATTGATTTTGAATTGCTTCTCCTTAAAAAAAAAAGCATCCGTTTCCCGTGACTCACCCTGTATGTATGTTAATACACTAGTAAAACTACACAATGTCTCTGCGATGGCGTAGCTAGAATGAACGTCATACGGGGCGGTCCGCTCAAATGTCACCTCACTAACCTCCACTTCACTCTATGATAAAAGGGGGGGGGCATGTAAACAGAATTTTTGTGAAATATTAAACGGTTTTTCTGCTCAGTTAATGTCGGTGCGTTACTCACAGAATGCGATTAATTAAACTGCAGAAGCGCCTGTTTAAAAGCTACACAAGTTCTATAATTGAATACCCCGCCCCCAAAAAGAACAAAAAACCGCTTGTGAAAACTTACTGACAGCATTATTAGAATCCTAAATTATGGGATAAAAAATGAACGAATCTCTAAGTAAAAGAAAGTTGTCTCTCAGAACAATGACAAATTGTAAAACAACGCCCGTGTATACTATGACGAGTCACTTAGTAAATGGATGAATAAATAAATTAATTATTTGTTGTTATGAAGAAAAGGGGGCGTTAGAAACGCAATCGAAGAGAAATGCCGAAAAAGAAAAAGGAAAAATCAGTTAGTAAATAAAATCGGAAAAGATGGTTTGAAAAAAAAAAAAAAAAAAAAAAAAACACGTAACAGCCGATTTGCCTTATCAACTCACAAAACGAAGCGAATAAAATAACATAGAAGAGGATCAAGTGATGATAATAAATGAATGGGTGGAAAAACAAAATTACGAAGAAAAGAAGAAATAAGACACTTAAAATAGAATAGAATAAAAAAGAAACTGAGTTAACGATCTTTTTGTTTTATATTTAAATCTACACTAGAAAGCACAACGGTACTCAAGCAGTTTTGTTACCGCAATTTTTCCGAACCTTCACGAGCGTTTCCGGGCAGATATTGAGAAGAACTGGGATATGTCGAGCCACTTAGCCAATTGAATTCAAGTTAGCAGACGATAAAAAAATTAAATTACTTTTTTTTATTCAATTATCTGTTTTTCACAATTCACACTTTAATAAAGTTATTTTTTTACCAAAGTTTTCAGATAATTAAGATAATGAATCTATAAACTTTGTTGACTTTACTACACGTACGACAAGGAACCATGTCGAAAGAATGTGAAGGGAAGCAAAGCAAAGACTCAAAATAAAATGTAGAACCAATAGGGAACTATTAGAAATCTGCTTGACAGACTTCATGTGGAGACAGACATTCAAATATCTTTTCGCCTGCATAATAAACCAGGTAGCTCAATATTACCCTCAGCTTCAAAATTTGCCAACCACTCTACCCTCTATATTTTTAAAATAAAAACAAAACAAGCAAACAAAATCTAAACATTACCATCGGCAAAAAATTAATAACTAACAAGAAAAATTCATAACAATGCCCCCCAGAAAGAAAATAAAACAATCGCCCCCCAAACAATAATAAATAAAAGGTTTTATAAAAAGACATCTACAATTTTTTCCATATCTTGTTTTACTTCCTTTTCGTTGTCTTGTTAAAATAAAAGTGTAACCAGTGGTGTTTAAATTATTTTCTCTTTAAGATATATTAGCAACTATTTTTCGTTATTTAAGTTTTTGGTCTTCTGAGAAAATCGCGGTAACAAAACTGCATAAGTATCAAAAAACTTTTATACTATTTTTACAGTTTTGTTTCATCATATAAAATTTGAAATAGACATGTGTAAAAAAACAAAAGAAATTTTCGTTTCTTCCATTTTTCATTCTGGTTTGTAGTTGTATTCATATAGAACAAAAAATAAATAAAATCGTGTTACAAAGCGGGGACAAAAGAAATCCCAATAAATATTTCAGTAAATATCGGAACATTGCATAAAACGTTTGTACTTTGATCTTGAAAAGCAAGTATTCACTTTTAGAACATTTAAATGCAAAACACGGCAATTCACAAAAGAATGTACCTTCAATAGTATAGTCCTACAATGGATGTTTTCTTGTTTTCCTTGTGGCAAACTGATCAATGACATTGTCAAAATCTATTTGTTTTATAAGTTCGTTTTCAATGGACAGAACAGCCAAATCCAACAGTCTCGACTGGCTCATGGTTGAGAGGAGGTAATTTTTTATAAGTTTCATTTTGGAGAAACTTCTTTCACACGATGCCACAGAAACACATATTGCCAGAAGAAATTTTAGAGCCAACGTAAGATATGGTAATGACTTAACAAAGTTTCACTTGATGAAAACTGTGGGAACTGCAGTACAATTCAGTGCTTGGCTCCTTCCAAGTTTATTTCAGCTGCTTGTAGGTGTCGCCTTAAATGTGAAATTTCTAGACAAATGTCTTTTTCAGATAGCTCATCAAACACAGCTGTGAGCTTGACAACAGACAACTTTATTTCTCCCTCGCCGGCACAAAAAATATAATCTGGCTGAACGGCAGAATTTTTTTTTTAAATGTCATTTACTGCCTGTATTCTGGTATCCAACTCGATATGGAAACGGTCCAGACACTCTACCATTGCTTTCTCAGTCTCCTGCTGAAATGACAATCCAGCATCTCTTGCCTCCTCTCCTGGCATTCTGTTCTTTCTTCTGATTCTTCTCTCTGTAGAGATATCAAGTTCTTCACATTTTGCAAGTGCTTGCTGGACAGCATTGTCAACAACATTCATACGCTGCTCTTCAAAAAGATCAAGATAGCCCTTAGTTTGGTAGCAACCATGTCTAGGGTAATACCTGGTGTTTGTATGTACTTCTGAGATACGTTTACTTCTTGTAAAACGTCACTCCAGAATAACAAGAAAGCAATGAAAGAAAAGCATATAGCTTATAACAGATTGTGCGCAGCACCTCTCGTCTCGGCGGTTTCTTCGACATCACACAGAGATTCAATAGCTTCCACAAACTGGTTAAACTTCTGTTTCACCAGCTTCACTGCATCAGCATGTGCACTTCAGCGAGTTGTGGATAATCTTTTCACTGTAAGACCTGTGTACTTTACTAACACATCCCAGCGATGGGTTGACATAACGTAAAAAGTGTACATTGCCTCAAGATTGCCAAAAAAATGTTACACAAGAGGGATTGTTAGAAAACGGATGTTTTCCACAAAGGTTTAAAGAATGATTAGAACAAGGTACAAAAACAGCCCTTGGATTAATGTTCTTGATCGTTTTTTGCACACCACCATGAATTCCGGCCATGCTTGCAGCATTATCATACCCTTGACCGCGACAGAACTTAATATCTAGTCCTTCGTTTTCTAATTTCTCGAGGATCTCGTAAGTAAATGCAGTAGCTGTTTTACCTTTCAAATGTAAACATCCCAGGAATGACTCACGCACTTCAACTGCACCATCGCTGATATGTGCATATCTAATTATTGTTGACATTTGATCTGCAATCGAAACGTTTGGTGTACTATCAAAAAGTATACCAAAGTATTTTGCATTCTTGATGTCAGCGAGTTTTCCAATCACATGTTTTGCCAAAAGAGAAATAAACTCGTTCTGTGTTTCAGGCGACATGTATGAACATTTTGCCTGACTGTCTGTGCTTTGCTGGAGGCTGAACAGATGCTCCTGTAGTGAGATAACAATTCGACAAGTTCGAAGAAGTTACCTTTGTTTAATGAGGACGTATTCTCGCGATGTTCTTTAGATGCCAGATCCTGTCATGCAAGAAAAAGTATCACGTCTAAAACTTTGTGCAGAATGTCTCTTAACTTCCTTTTCTCTTTTTCCATAAGGGAAATGTGCACTGCATCAATAGTTCTTTTGCAGCTGGATGATACATCGTTGAATGTTGACAAATTATTGGTGGTGTTGGCGGCTGAGTCTTCAAACTCTTCTGATCGATTTGCAATTGCTGTATCATAATGATCTTCAATATAAGTTTGTTCTGTGTCGCTGTCTCTCGATTGCTCGCTATCACTTGAAAAATGACTTTCGAACTGTTTTTATGCGCGCTACTTTCAGCTTCAATAAAGTCAAAACATTTGACAATTTCTGATTTTTGTATCCACTTCAGCAAAGATGATTTAATGTCGTTTAGCGCTGTCTCTTTTGCTTTTTTAGCTTGACGTCGCTGATAGCTGATACCATTTGTCTGGGTGTTTAAGAGTATTATTATTTATTTATTTATTTATTTATTTATTTATTCATTTTTTTATTATTATTATTATTATTATTATTATTATTATTATGACGATGACGATGATGATGATTTATTTAATTATTTATTTATTCATTTTTATTATTATTATTATTATTATTATTATTATTATGATGATGATGATGATGATGATGATGATGATGATGATGATGATGATTCGAGCTTTAATCTTCATTTTCTTTTATCAATATTTTTTTCTTACCAAATCTTTTTCCATTCCAAAAAAACTTTTCAACTATTTCTGGAGAATATACTTTTGTCTGATGTGATGAGTTGTTTGGTGGTCTCCCACTATTCGAATATTTTATGGAAGAAAACTATTGCTGAAAATATTATTTTTTATTCAAGACAAATATGTCTACTTAGGTAGAGTGTCCGAGTATTGCAGTTCGAATAGCATCAGATACAACACGAAACATGTCACTTATTATTTCGGTATCCAAGCTGTTTGCTCTTTACTATTACCAAAATCCATTCTTTGCAGGTATGGCAGATACAACACCTGCCTACAATTATTAGAAAGTAGATATGGCCAGAAAATCATCAATGAAATCGATGGGAAAGGTATGAGTGCATTGCACATTGCCGCACAAAATGGCCACGTGAAAATCTTGGAATTACTCATGAAAATGGGCGCCATTGTAATAAAGTAAGTTTATTTCCAATTTATTTCATACTCATCAAAAATGATAATGGCCTGTGTCGGGGCGGCGTATTGACCAGAATAGCAATCTGAGTTGAAAATAGCAAGCATCTCTTTTCACTTGATTTTATATGAAACTAACAGAATACTTATCCCAGGACGGGTACAACGACGATATATATATATATATATATATATATATATATATATATATATATATAACGTGAGTTTATGATTTTTATTTTTTTTAACTTTTTATTTAGAAGTGGGGAGGGGGCGAAAGGTATGGTTTCGGAGGGGAACGCTCCCAAATTAGTTATGCCAACGTTACTCAACATGTTGCCTAGAATATATATTGCATTCATGCATTTAGGAATGAATTTTCTCTGTCTCTGTCTCTTTCTGTCTGTCTGTCTGTCTGTCTGTCTCTCTCTCTCTCTCTCTCTCTCTCTCTCTGTCTCTCTCTCTCTCTCTCTCTCTCTCTCTCTCTCTCTCTCTCTGTATGTATGTGTTCCCTGTGGACTCGAAAACGGCTGGGCTGATATTTATGAAATTTTATAGGAGTGTAGTTTATGTATCTGGTAGTGTTCTTAGATAGGTTTTGTATCAGAATGTCTTCGATATGTATTGATGATCGAAAAAATCCGATGAAAGAAGGAACAAACGATTTTGACCAAAGTTAACACCTTACACAGCCTAACATCTCAAGTGCATTTGAGTTTTATTATCACTCAAGCGGAAAGGGACGACCTGTAAAATCAACAGTAGATTCTTGTTAATGTTTTTGATTAAAGCACAATTACACCATTATACTTGACTATTTCATTTTATACTTGAATTTAAGCCATTATCACTGCACAAGCAGTAAGACCAGGCATATAAAATCAACAGTAAATTCTTTGATATGATAGGGGCGCGTTCGAAATGAATATTTATGGTTAGAGCACAATTGAAGCATTATACTTGACTTTTACGCATTAAACTTTAATGCAAGCTATTATATAAAAAATAATTTTATAAAATCAATAGTAGGTTCTCTACAGTGCAATGTAGACTATAATGTATTGTGGACCAAATCACTGCGGAGTGGGGGGGGGGGTAGTAGGAGCATGTTAAGCTTCCTCTCGGTGCACCGCAATTGAACAAAGGGCGATTTCACCGATTTCGATGACAATAAAAATGTGTGAAACATGTTTATATATTTGTTTGCACAGGATTTACTTAAAAACTAACCTAAATTAAACTCATTATGAATTTTACGGCATAGCTGTTTGGTATAAGAACTCCAAATTTGGGATATATTTAATTTAATTCAATTTATGCAAAGATTGCAAACAGGGAGTGAAAATTCATAAGCCTCTGATTTTGTGAATTTTTAACAATAAATATAAAAGGCATCAATTAATAAATATTCCCCAAATCTCAAGTTCTTTGGAATATTTGAAAAGGGTTTGTGGACATCGCCTCCCATTTGAAAGTTTAAATATTTCAGATTTGCATTAAATTTGAGTCATAGTCATTAGATACCAATTAAGCTGTATTCACGAAATTTTAATTTATTCTTAAGAACTGTTAAGCTTTCAATTTTAGACATTTTATAAAATAAGAACTATATAATGGAATTTAATCAAAATTAGAATAAGGATTCTAGACATAAGATTTAGAATGGTTATATTTTGATTTTGATCTTCATAAGAGGCCATAAAATTGGTGAAAACTTTTACTGCTCAGGAAATTATTTTTACCCGTCTTGGGATGAGTGTTCTTCCTAGTTTAGTGTATATGTATTTAATAAGGCTGCTTGCAATGTAGTGGAAAACGAAAAATCGTAAAAGAAGATCAACAAAATGGAGGCAATATATGTAATATTATTTTTCAAAACAGTTATCTTTCATTTTTTAATAAATCTTTCACTTAGTATTGAATAGAGTCTGGAGTGATGGAAAATATATATTTTGATATTTTGGGAGAAAATTTCCTCTTTTCAAAAACATTCCTTTCGCTTGCTGAAGAAAACCATCTAATAAAAATTGTTGTCATGTTTGAATACTTATATTATTATTGAATCTATTTTTAATTGTTGACAGAGATTTCTATAACAACACGCCTTTGCATCATGCGGCGGCGAATGGATACACCAAAAGTATGACTCTCTTATTAAATGTTCACTGCCATCTACTTGACGCACAGAATCAGCTTGGGGTAAGCATTTTTTTCCAAGTCAAATGGATATATATATATATATATATATATATATATATATATATATATATATATATATAAAGCTGAATGTGTGTGTGTGTGTGTGTGTGTGTGTGTGTGTGTGTGTGTGTGTGTGTGTGTGTGGTCACGAATAGGCTCCTATATGGTTGACCATTTTTAAAAAAACTGATTACATATAATGATAGAAGATGTATTGAGACACAGAAATGGGTATGTTTGATCTGACAGAATGGTGGTTCATTAAAATTGTGGGGTCTGCATTCGCGCGTGGTCCACAAAGTATGGAAATAAAAAATTTAATAATTAAAAAAAAAGGTTTACAAGCGTTTTTGATATAGATGTACATAAGATTACTTTGAAAAGTATGTTTTAACTTAAGTAGGGATGGTATAATAAAATTGTGGGGTCTGCGTTCGCGCCTGGTCTCAATAGAATGGAAATAGGCACAAACTTTAATAAAGACTTTTCATATCTATCTGCGTAAGTATACTTTGATAATTATGTTTCAGTTTCAAGAAATATGGTATGATAAAATTATGGGGTGTTCGTTCGCACCTGACCTCCATAGAATGGAAATATGTCACAAAGTTTAACAAGGTTTTTTTAATATAGACCCACAGAATATTGTGATAAGTGTTTCAGTGTGAACAGGTATGGTATAATAAATTATGGGGTTTATCTATTTTATTTTTACTTTCATCATATTTTGCCTTGGTTTTGATACCCCCAAATATATATATATATATATATATATATATATATATATATATATATATATATATATATATATCAGGTTGACAAGAATGTCCTTGCGGTTTTTAACTTTTAAATTCATTTGAACATATTTTGGCTCAAACAAAAATTTATTGATCGAAATAAGCACTGTCAGAATCAACACATTTCTGCCAACGCAAAACAAGTGTATTTATGCCAGTAACGTAAAAATCTTACGTTCTGGTGGCGACGAAGTTGCGGAAGGCATTTTTTATATTGCTTAGGTTTTTTAAGCATTTTTCACACAGAAAGTTGTCGAGATGATTGAAAAAGTGGTAGTCGGTATTTGAGAGGTTTGGAGAGTATGATAGATGAGGCAGAGTTTTGTAGCCCAATTCGTTCAACTTCTGCAAGTGCGGTCGGCCATTGTTGTTGAGGAGAATTGGGCCTTTTCTGTTAACTAATGCTGGGTGTTGTTGTCGAAGTTTCTGATGCATTTCATCCATTTGTTGACAATACTTCTATGCCGTAATGGTTTTGCTTGCATTCAAAAAACTGTAATAGATGAGTCCAGTCGCAAACAATCAGCATGACCTTCTTTTGGTGCAACTCTTCCAAAAGTGTCGTGGAGCTTCGTTAGCATCTAACCAATGAGCTGAGCATCGCCTGTTGTCGTAAAGAACCCACTTTGTATCACAAATCACAACACGGTCGAGAATCGAGTCGTTCTTATTGCATAAAAAAAGGGGAAGACGACACTTCATAACAGCGTTTCTTTTGGTTGTTGTTCACCCATTTATCAAGTTTTTTGTCTTTCCAATCTCTCTCAAGTGGTTGAAAATCATCATATATATTATGTCTAATTCAGAAGTAAGTTCTCGAACAGTTGTATATTGCTTGGCTTCAACTAAGGCTCTTAATTGACCTTTATCAACATCCGATGGCCGACCACTACTCTCATCATCTGCAAGATTCTCGTCGCCGCCACAAAATGTACTGTGCATTCAGTAGTGGTTTCTGAGCCAAATGCTTTGTTGATATCGCAAGCTGTTTCAGCAGTTTTTCGGCCTAGTTTGAATTGAAATAAGAAAATTATGCGAATTTGCTTTTTTTCCCATCTTGTATTCACCGTTCTGGAAAGAAGACATAATCATTTTAAAACGATTGTAATTCAAACGATTAAATATAGCGAAAAACGCTTTTTTAAAATGATATATAAAGTAAAAGTATTATAACGAAAACTTATTTGAAAATACATCATTTGAAATCAACATTAAAAATTCCACAAGGACTTTCTTCTAAACCTAATATATATATATATATATATATATATATATATATATATATATATATATATATATATAGTGGCTTCCTTCAGTCTTGACAAACTATGGATACCCACTGTAAGGGTACCTGCGCATGAAATTTGTGTAGCAAGAGTTGCGCAGTCTCCACTCACGTCTCTTCTGAATCAACATTGCTGCATACCATTGGCAAGTTGAGGTACAGGACGACTGGAAACAATGCTGAGATGAGTGGAGAGAACATACAGCGCCTAGAATTCCCAGATGGTCACCCATCTGGTACTAACCAGGCTCAACGTTGCTTAACTTCAATGATCTGGCGAGAACCGGTGTGTCAACGTGATTATGCCGTATATCTAATAGATATGTATTAGATGCGTTTGAAGCCAAAACAACGCATTATTACAAAATAAGCAGATATTTATTTTTTTGAAATTTATATTGAAATTTATTAAATTTATTAAATATCTGTTTATTTTGTATCTAATACGTATTTTATTTTATTCAAACTCAATCAGTGCCTGTATCAAGGAACACAAACCCTAACGTGAATTCCGTGTGACCAACGCACCGTTTCGACATTTGAAAAGATTACCATAAAAACAACAAACGGACTTCTACTGATTCTATGCTCCAACAACAACAAAAATAAAAAGATAAAGAAGACATACTGATGATAAAGTGTATCATCGAAATATATTAATAAATTTCAATATGAATTTCAAACAAAATCAATATATGTTTATTTTGTAATAATGCGTTGTTTTGGCTTCAAACGTATCTAATACCTATTTATTTTATTCAAACTCAACCAGCTCTTTTATCAAGGAACACAAACCCTAACATATTTATATACTAATAGAAAAGCTTAGAATTTCTCAGGATTAGATGAGAAAACTCCACGTTCTTCTGCTCCAGAGTTTCTAAATATATATGTTTGTAAGGTTTATTTCCAGATCCCCGGAAGAGTTTGTGAACAAACTAACAAACAAAAACTACAACTTTATATATATATATATATATATATATATATATATATATATATATATATATATATATATATTTATTTATTTTTAGGAAACTCCCTTACATTTGGCAGCAATGAATGGCCACTCTGCTGCCGTTACTTTTTTGCTAACATGTGGAGCCCAAGTTTTAAAAGACCACAAGAATATGATGTTTCTCGACCATGCATTGGACATGAAAAACAGTGAGGTTTCTTTGGCAGCCATCAAACATGACAGGTACATGTTCTTGAATTTCTTTTTTCATTATCTCTACGTTTTTAAACAGACAGGCTATTATTAATTCTTTAAAATAAATTTTCAAATACAAATAGGTAAAATCTCAATTTAATTACAAATATTTCAAAATGGGCTTCAGCAATATTCTCAAGCAACTTACTTTACTTAAAACCATATTACTGTTGAAAAAGTAACATTAGAAACGGTAATTTATTCTAAGCTTAATCATGCACACAAAATGTTGAAAAACATGTTGTCTTGCTGGAAATTTAATATGGTCGATATATACAAATCCAGAAAGACTTAAGGGAAATCACTTTATTTGTAATATGCCACAAGAGAGACAACCATTGCTCTCATTTTTTGTGTATGAAAAAAAAATGGGAAAAAAAAGAAATAGCAAACATTTTATTTGCATAGTTATAAACGACAGATTATCTGATTGTGAATAGACATTTTCATTTGCATCATTTTCATCTTCCAACATGGCGACTTGAATTTTTAACTTTTGCATGGACGATCAAACATGCAATAACTTCTTGTTTTTAATGCTAACTTGTTTTATTGAAATAAGGTTTTAAGTTGTTTTTTTTACAAGAGAGTCATCACATCAAGGCCCGAAGGTCACTCAAGGATAAGGGTGAATGAATGTAAGGTGGTAGTTTAATAATCATTAATGGTGTAGATTAGGTAGAATTTGGATTAGTTAAGGGGACGGCTCAACAAGAACTTGTTTACATTGGACTCGAAGGATAACATATTGTAATCGGTTGGGAAGTAGGCCAGTAGAACAGTGTTCTACGGGCGAGCAGTTCAAGGAAAGAAGCGTTGTTCATGGAATCTGCGTTTAGAGGGAGTGAGGGAAATTGTTTTATAGTGGTTGTAGCTAGTCGAGTGTTTTTTGTGAACGTTTGGCAAGAGAGAACCATAAATTGGAGCTCAGGCGAGCACTTGCCATGAAAATAACGATAAAGTAGAGACAGGCTCACAACGTCTCTTCTTTGAGAAAGAGGTGACAGGGAAGAAAAAAAGCATCACCTGCTAGGTTTTGAAACTGGTTTTGAACTCTATTCAGGCAAGATAGGATGCAGTGAGCAGCTCCTGTCCAGATGTGGCAACAGTACTCCATTTTAGGGCATAATTGGCTCTTATACAGGTAGAGGATTGCATCGGCAGTTAGATACTTACTGGAGCTGTAAAATGATCCAACCATTTTCCCAGTGGTTTGAGAATAATGTTGAAATCTATTTCATGAAGGATAATTTTGGGCGATTACATTGAGATTTTATGCATTTTTATTTGAAAATTATTTTTTTTTAAGAATTTTTTTTCATTAATACATCACTGATTATTAAAACTCTGTGTCTTCTCAGAGATAAGAAAAAAATAAATAAATAAAGAGATCATCAGTTAAACGATGGACACCACTAAACAAGGATTGGAAACAACCGATGAAATAGGCAGATTTCTAAAGAGGAATTAATTATCCAAGAGAACAGAAGTATTTGTTTACATTAAATATTTGTTTACAGTTGTTTACATCAGACTTGAAAATATTGAAGTCGATATTATAGTTGGCATGGCGTTTTGTTTCACAAATTGAATGCTCTAGGAAAGAAACTTTGTTCATGGAAGTTCTGCTTGGTCCTTTGTACAAAGAGAGAGAAAGGGCAAATCTCTGTTACAATTGTAGCCAGTAATAGTTTGTCTGATTTTTAATCAATAATAGTTTATCTGTTTTTTTTTTTTTCATTATTATTAAATGTTTATATATGTGAGCACATACAGTCCTAGGTTGTATTACTAATAGTATGAAACGTTCTTAAATAATCCCTGAAAATTAACAATCGGCAAGGAAGATAACTCATATTTTAAATTAAAGAATATAATATAAGTTGTCTACCTTACAACTAAAATTTTATTTCTTTTACTGTATAAATAAAAAAGTATATCAACAAATAAAAATGAAAAACTAAGATAACTTCATTGTATGCCAAACAACATCAAATAGGTGTAGCTAGTATTGTTATGTTATGGGTTCCAGGCAACTCCAGAAAATGAAGTAGTTGATCATTATTATGAGTGTAATTTTGGAAATCTAAATGTTATGTCACCTAAAAGAGGTATTTTAGAATGAAATATCTACAAACAATAACTTAGGCATGTTAACTTGATAGAATGGAATTTTATTCTGACAGTTATGTTTTCAATTGGAAGAGAAACCTGGAAGCAAGAGGCCAGTGTGGTATGTAGGAATAATAAAAAATGGATTATGTGAAAACCATCAGGTGATGACGTAATAAATTAGAAAGACAATTTTAGATATAGACATAGAGTTTTATTTAGTTAAAGATAGAACAGTCGAGTATCAACCTTTGGCCGAGCCGGTCATGGAATGAGGTAATCCACTCGGCACTAGTTGTGGAGGGAGGGGGGCATAAAGAATTAGACAACGATTAAATTGCAACTCTGGCAGAATAATTGAAGAATAAAAGATTATGAAATCATCAACCTTAATATTATTTGTGTAGAAATTTTGAAACAAAGCTTTTCTCACATAATTCCATGCAAAAGATATAGCATGTTACTCCTTTTGTAAAGAGAAATGCCAGAAGTAGTTGTTCAGAGATCTGTCATTGATAACACTGGGCAAAAACGTTTTTTTTTAATTTTTTTAATGTTGTCTAGATTTCTACAACTGATTTAGGATATTTTTGCACTGCTAAATCAGGAACTGCCATCCGTTTCTCTTCATCAAGTCAAGTGTTTGTGCTAAATTGATCCAAAAAAATAAAATCAGATCTTGTGATAAAATCGATTAAATTTTGTGGCATTATCAGCTGATTTTTGTCAATACATATCATCCTAAATATGTTTTTAAGAGAAAAAAATGTTTTGCCAACAACATATATTGATTATCTGATAGAAATATCGATTACTGTAAACTGAATGGTTGGCATTGATTAAGATAGGTACACATAAATTGCATGTTGCTTCATTATTGTTCAAAGTTCAGGGCTTGAACTTCTGTTTCTTTGAACTCCTGGAATGCTCAGTAGCAAGAAGGTCTCTCTTCAGATTACAACAGCAGTTAGCCATCAGAACCGAACAGACCTGATCTCCATTTCTTTCAGGTCCTGATAGAATTTGCCTTCCTTCTTGTCACTCATTGGACCCGAATTCTCAGGAAACCATTCCATAAGTGAAAATATGTAGTGCATCTTGACACTCATGTTGCAGCTCAAGTTTTGAAAGAAGTAAGCATGTTGTTTACAAGTTTTGCATAGTTTCTGGCCTTATTGTTGTCAAGAAAGTTCTTCACTACCAGAACAAATACCTTCCACTCTTCCAATTCCACTTTGTTCATTAAGTTTTCAAACTCTGGATCTCTGATAAGTTGCCGAATCTGAAAACCGTGAAAGATGCCAGATTTCAACTTTTCCATAGTCAATCCTGGAAAAGTCTAGTACAAGTAAGTGAAGCAGTCACCATCCTTGTCCAGAGCCTTGATGAAGTGCTTGATTAAACCAAGCTTAATGTGCAGCCGTGGGAAGAGTATTCTGTCTTTATCCATCAGAGGGTTATTGATGATGTTCCTCTCTTTGCAAGGTACCAATTCCTCCTGCACAGATCAATTCCTCTTCGTGTATGCTGAGCACTAATTTTGAAGAGATTTTGAAATTTTATTACTTCAAACTGATCCCATTTTGACATAATAACCCAATACTATCGGACCTGAATACTTCTTGTCATTAAAATAACCATTTTCAATCAAAATATAGCATTTTACCCCTACCAACTTCTTCTAAAATGCTCCACACATGCGTACATATGAACAAAAACCACATGTGGTTGTAGCTCAAAAACTTGACCTGATTGAGCAAAATCAGTGTGCTTTTTGGGCGAATTTTCTTTAATATAAAGGTGAAAATTATTTTTTATGTTATTTATTTATTTATTTATTTACACAATGACTTACGCATTGAAATTAATGGTTATTTCTTTTTTATGTAACTTGGGCACACGGGAAAATGCTTGATCACCCGGTGTGTTTTGTCACTCTACCTTGAATGTTTAAATTCTGACTTTTATCACAAATATCATGAAACATTCTAGAAAGATGAATTTGGGTGTGAAATAATGCGATTGCTTGAATAGTTGTGAACGTTCTTATTCAAACATCCGCACCATACTCATTATTTAAAAAGCGTTGGAGTGGGAACTTCTAAATTATATGAGGAGATAATTCTAGACATTGGCAACTATATGTATTTTTCTCTTGATTTAGAAATTATCTCCCTTTAATTCGGTTTCTATTTTTTTAGGTGGGAAGAGCTCATTAATCACTCATCAGAACTGTATGGCTGGTTGAGTCTTGGCTTTATCACACAGCTTCCAGATGTTTGCATTGTAAGTTATTTTCTATTTGATTTGTAATCTTTTTTATTTATTATTTGGTTGAGAGGAAAGTTTTCAGATTATAAAAAATTGCCATTCAATTGAAAGTGTATTTTAATACATATGAAGTGAAACCTAGCCATTTTCGGTTTAATCATTTTTCTTGGGGTAATGAATTTTACGATTTCATTGAAACTTGTTGGCTTCTGACAGCTGATTGGATAATTGCTTCGGCATCTTCCGGCTGCTTATATTACCTGTTGAAAGATGCCAACAAAAAGTTTCTAGAGATTGGGTTTTAAACTGAATAAGTACGATATTCAACATTGAATTTAATTTTGATTCAAAATTAAACTTCTTTCCTAATGCTGCAAATTTTAATCAAATGAAAATTTCATTCTTCCAGGCCCTTCTCGACCGTTGCATGAAAACATCGGACGAAGATCAGAAAAGCAAGGATTATTACGTAAGTAGTTTATTTCGCGATTTGTTCGAATAATGCTCGAATTATTCAGCAAGAATTATTTAAACTAATAAATATATACTTGCTCCAGTCGCTTAATATTTTTATTAATAAATTTAACGCTACTTTAAATCTAAGTAAATTGATAATTTTAATGACTAAAAAGAAATCATTTCAAGTATATTCTGTTCATTTAAGCTTTTAAGTTTATAAATGCAAATTATAACAAAGGAGAACAAAACTTGAGAAAAATTTATTCTGCTTAGAATAACAAATCCAGTCTGAATCTGCCTTAATTAGATTCTTTGGACTACTATCCTGATCTACAATGTTATTTTTACAACATTTCGGCCAATGTAACCTTCGAACTTTTTTAGGTGTATCTTGTCGAATTTGGAAATCTGCACGGAATTTCGAACAGAACCTTCATGGGGGTAGCATGCTCTTGTTTCCTCAGTCATGACTAGGTAAAAATTCTAAGGAATTCGTAATTATATTTTGACAGTCGCCTGCAATAAGGATTGAACCTTCAACCTCCAGCATAATGGATAAAGTACTTGGTAAAATCCAATTGAAATTTACACTCTTCTAGAGGTCGAAGGTTCAATCCTCAATGCAGACGACACTCAGAATACAATTACAAATTACTGAGAAGTTCTACCCAATCACGGCTACAGGAACGAAAACATGCTACCTCCATGTATTAAATAATGTGTTTGGTTCGGAATTCTGTGCAGGTTCCCAAGTTCAACAGAAAGATTCACAGATTCAACAAGATACACCTGAAGAAGGTTGGAGGTTACATCGACCAAAACGTAGTGAAAATATCACTCAAGATGAAAACAATAGTCTGAATAATCCAACTAATACGTCTGAATCTGTTTGCTGGCTGCATTTAGCGACCGGCCAGTTATGCCCGTTTTGGAAGGAAATGGTTGACTATCCATGGCATCTAATTTCGATTGATAGCATCCGATTCTTCTCTACACAATCAGCTTGAAGCAATTCATATCGATTTACCGTTTGCTCATGTGCTTCCTCCATATTTTCCTCCCAGGGGACAGTTAATTCCACCAGACGGATACATTTCGTAGAGTCAAACAACACCACAATTATAATTAACAATGGAGGACGAAGTGATTAGATTTAAAAAAAAAAAAAAAAAAAAAAAAAAAATTCTGAAATGTGTAATGATAAACGGGAACAAAAGAAGACTTGAGAAATCTTTATTCTGATTAAAATAATTGATATACGTGCAGTGATATTTCGTAGTTTTGTACTTACAAAGGATCATCACTTATTAAGGCTCAAACGTCACTCGAGGATAAGGGTTATTGAGTTTGACAAATTCCCAAGCTAGACGAAAGATTTCAGAGTTCGACAAGATATACCTGAAGAAAGTCGGAAGTTATATCGACTGAAATGTTGTGAAAATCACACTCAAAATGACAACAATAGCCCAAAGAATCCAAATAATATGAATAATCAAAAATTCAAAAACTGAATAAATTAAATTGAATTAAATTAACATATATGCGTTAGTCTAATTAAAGAAATGTAATTAAACGTTTTATTTCTTTGTATAGAATAAATACATAATATAGCAAAGTAATTTGGAGAGTTGACAAAAGACTTTATTCTGTAATTTGCTGGCTTCGTTCTATTACTTCGTAATTTAATTTCTATTCCCCATTTAAAATCATTGAAAATAAATAATTGAAACTAAATGGAAGAAATAAGTTACAACTAATTAAAAAGAAGACAAAACTAATCGATAAGAAAAATAAAACAAAACTCAATTAATATAATCGATAATACAAATCACCAGATTAAATGAAAAAGAAGAAAGTTTTTTTTAAGTCAGTCAACCAATCAAGATGTTATTCTTCTGTCCAACCATTTAAATATTCATTTTTTTTTTTTTTTGATTCATCGGACTACTGTTCTCATCTTAAGTGTCATTTTCACAACGTTTCGGTCGATGTAACCTCCGACCTTCTTCAGGTTTATCTTGTCGAACTCGGGAATGTTTCTGTCGAACTCTGGAATTTGGACGGAATTTCGAGCGGAACCCTTTATGTACTTTACAGGAATAGCGTGCTATTGTTCCGTCAGCAATGACTGGATCGAGATCCTAAGTGATTTGCCCATACTGAGGATTGAACCTTCAACCTTCAGGAGAATATCACATTTTATAATTGATTTTTCCAAGTACTCTAACCACTGCACCAAGGGTCCTGATGAGAACAGTAGTCCGATGAATCCAAATAATACGAATAACCAATCCTTATCTCAAAAGATCAGAAACATTTAAATATTCTTTTCTTTTTTCCATATTATCAGTAATTATTCATATTAAAGTTTACTGGCATGCGTGATTATTTTTGCTTTTATTATTTTTATTGTTAACAGTAATTATTATTACTTTTCTCATAACAAGTAAGTTCGCATGCATAATTATTGAAGCGGATTGGACACACGTACGTGCACTTTCATCATTTCTATGGCGAAGTCAGTTGTGTTGGTGAGTTTGTAAGTCTAGGTTATAAGATGGGAGCGTATACACAAGTTGATAGAACAATCACAAGAGATACATTATATCTGTTACAAGGGAACATTTAAGCACAAAAAACAATCTAGACATCTACTTAGTCATGAAGATGGTATCCATGGCCCGTGCGTGACATTGTTGCTGACACACCTATCTAGTCAGCTATATTATGTAACGATTTGGGTAGTTGAGTTGATATCAGTTTTCTAAGTGGGCAGATTGAGTAAGGGTTTAATTTCGTTGGTGAAATCGGTCATTGCATAAGAATTGTTTAGTAAGTTGTCAGACATATTTGCTTGAAGCCGGATCTGAGAAATATCTGCCTGTATCACGACCTCCATAAGAAGAACGCCTGTTCACTGAAAAATGACATCATGCACGTGGTACAAGCAAGCAAGATGCAAGCAAGATCTGTCGAATAGGCAGACTGTCGATAATAAGTAACACTTATTATCGACTGTCTGCCTATTCGACAGATCTTGCTTGCATCTTGCTTGCTTGTACCACGTGCATGATGTCATTTTTCAGTGAACAGGCGTTATAAAAAAAAAGGGCATTATAAAAAAAGAAAAGTAAGGAATACGATTTATTCTGAAATTCAACTTTATTTAATATTAATTTTAAAAAAGAAAAACAAGAATTAACTCCAAAAGAAAAGTTGTGCGTCGTTTCTGCGTTAAATGTAGTTTAATGATGCTGTTTCAGGAATTTTAGGGACTATTATCTTGATTATTCTCAATTTGAAAACAATTTTCATTTTTATTGCATAGTTATTCAAATTTATATATATATATATATATATATATATATATATATATATATACTAGCATGGGTGCCCGGCGTTGCCCGGGTATTTGGAGGTGTATGTAGAGCAAAAAAAAAAAAAAGCGGTCAATTTTTTAACTTTGACCCCTATTATGGCCCCTTAAAATTGAGAGAGTTATTGCGTAGGGAAATATACACACACAGACACACACACAGATACACAGACAGACAGATACACAAACACGTTCACTTTTATAGATATTCTAGCATTTCGGCCCTGCATTGCCCGGGTGTTTGGCGGTGTATGCTGAGCAAAAAAAAAAAAAAAGATTTTAACTTTGACCCCTATTATGACCCCTTAAAATTTATTGTTTGGGCTCAAATCGGGTTATTAAGTTAGATCCATGTCAAAGGAACCTATATCTAAAATTTCAAATTATCGGAGGAGTTTGGTAGAGTTCTCAAAGGTCAAATCGTTGAACTTTGACCCCTTAACAGCCAATTTTCTGACCGAAAACTGATCATATAGATTTTCCCAAATCTCAGTAGCCTGTATATCAAATTTCGAGTCTGTAGACTAAAAATTGACAGAGTTATTGCGTAGGGAAATGTACACAAACACACACACAAACATGTTCACTTATATATATATATATATATATATATATATATCCTATTTCTCTGGCATTAATATCTATATAAGCATGCACCCCCATCATAACTCATCATAAGTGGTATCGTTGGAAAACTTGGGATGTCTAGATTAAGAAAAAATGTTAACATTAAAAATTTGGGATGCCCTGTTAGTTTTTAGCATGTAATCTACCCTACCATCAAAATTGCCTTCGACGCTTGAAAAAGATCAATGAAATCTTGTCCCTTTGCCTTAATATCTATACTCCTTCTCATTGATCCTGGAATGACATATTATATATCAAATGAAAGATTATTCTATGCCCTTATATTTGCATATAACCATTTTAGAGTGTCATTTAATCTTATTTTGCTAATAAGTGCTGAAAAAATATGCTATCCGAAAAGATTTTTATTCAATATTTTGTTGTCCATCTGATGAGAGTGAAAAGATCATCTTTAAGCCAAACTACATTTTTTTGCAACAAAAGAGGTCGAAAAAAGGTGAAGAAACAAGGTGTATGTACAACTGAAGCTATTAGTAAGTTTGAATGATCGTCAAGTCCAGATGGAGATGGCGCATGCTGATGCATTTTCACAGGTTTGCTGTGTTGTCAGTACAGAGATATTACCAGAGAATGCTGTAGTAAATTTGAATACCTTAGGGAAATTTATGTTGACAGCCTATGCCATACAGATTTTGCAAATCAGTTTTATAGAGGAGAAAACCTTAAATCCAAGCTAACCAAACACTATGGAGACTGTTTAGCCTTCACACCTCTCAATAATGTCCGAGGACAGTTTGGCTTATCTTATGTACAGCAAGAGCATCAAGACAGGGCATGCTGTAAAAATGGCATATCAACTAGGTACAATACGAAGCTGTACAAATGTGAGCTTCTATATTCCAAACTTTTGAAAATACTGAAGAGTTCCCTTGGCCTCCAACTGCAAGATTTTTTGATGGTTTTGAAAATCTAATCCACTCTGATCTCCAAAAGATTCTCTGACTAGAAAAGACAGTGCAAGTAGTTCTGCTACGGTGTCCTGACTTGTCCAATCTATTGGGCAAGACCTTTGTTGGGCAGCAACGAATGGACAATGGAAGTTGCCAAAGCACATCTTGTTGTGCATGTCACTTCGTCACATGTTCAGGAGTACAGAGCTAACCACATTAATCAATAGATTTGGTCACTGTGAAAGCTATAGTTTTCCCCTTGAATTGGAAACAGCTCTTGCAAATGCTGTGCAAAACTCATCTAAACTAGTGCCTCCACAAATTGTGAGAAATCCAAACCAACCCTCGACATTTCATTCTGAATTTAACAACTTCGATCAGAACACTGCAAGTAGTTCACTACATACAGCTCATGACATCATGTTGCAGAAGATTGGTCCACTCACTGAAGGACAGAATGACAATGGAGTTGACATGGATACCCATGAACTTCCACAACTAAAATCAAATGAGAGAACTAAGGAAATGTCATTCAAACTCCCTCAGCGACAGCCACTATCAGAGTGCTATTACTCATACTATCACTCATAGAGGCAAGGTCCAGCATATGACATATAAAGATGGACATGCTTAGATGGAGAGGCATCTATGGCACAAGCAAACAAACAAAACCTTCTCTGGTTTTTGCTCCATAAGCATAGTGCCACTACTGGTCAAGAAGTCTCTGGATGGCCTGGATATATTTCTGCAACAGGTGAAAAACCAGCAAAAACTACAACAATCAAGTATTACCCAGTGATAAATCACCCCATAAAAAAATTGAAAGCAGTGCAAGAATGTTTGAGGTACTCTGAAGAAGCATCCAAGGAAGTACGACAAAAGGTGTGTCATAATTACCTTTGATCTTGGTGTGTGTATGAAAGCGTATCCGCTTGTATAGAAAAATCCTGCCAAGTACAAAACCCACATTGTAATGATGGGTTACTTTCATGTCTTGTGTGGTTACTTCAAAATGATTGGTAAGAAAATGAGTGGAACAGGACTTAGCGACATTCTCATAGAAGCAAGCCTCATTACATCTGGATATTTGAATGCTGGGAAGCAATATGACAGAGCAATGACATGTCACAAAATTGTTCTAGAAGCTCTTTAATGCTTTTCTTGCAACAATAGAACACAATGGCATCAAATCTAGCTAAACATTCAAGAGCAATTCTGGTATACCTTTTAGATTCGCCTACAAAAGATACAAATGATCTAACTTTAAAGGATGTTGGCTTTAATTCTCTCATTGAGAAATATTCAAGGGTCAGATGAGACGTAGCTACAGGTAGTCTTGGAAAAACAACCCAACTATGAATGACATACATGAATCACATTTGGTTCATGCTTGACAGTAAAGACAAACAACTACTCGGTGTACACTCACTCTCTCCGCAGAATGGCGGACTTATTCTTTAGCTTTGATGAATTATTCGAAGTATCTTACATTCTTTTCCGTTTTCTTAACAAATCGTCCTCTATCTCTGATAAAAGGAAGTGGTTTCAGTGTCGCTAGAAAGTCATCCAAAGCAATTAATGACGCAAACATCACCAGGCAAGGTTTTAGCCTCCGTATTTTGAAATGCATATTGTGTTTTGTTCATTAATTACTTTGAGAAAAATAAGAATCATCAGCAGCAAATGAAGAAGAATGTTTTTTACCAAGAAAATGCACCACATCACAAGTCGATCGCAACGTTGGCAGAACTATATTCATTGTCCTTTAAACTGCTTCCACACCAACCATATTCTCCAGATTTGACCTAGCAACTACTGGCGGTTTTTAGACCTCAAAAGAATCGTTCAGGGAAAAAGATTCAACCCCATTGAAGAAGCGATATCAGAAACTGAGGTGCATTTTGAGGCCAAAGATGAACCGTTCTATTAAAAAAAGCATAAAGTCTTTAGAGAAACTTTACTGTAGCACCCTAGAAAAAGGTTGATGAAGACATCATAATTTATCTGAGAGTTAATGTTTTACTAATTAGGCATGGAACATATTGAGTGATGTACTATGTGCAACACACATTTTGTTTTGTTTTTGTGGGGTTTTTTCAATTTTTTATATGATTTTTTTTTTTTTTGAGGATGGGGCATCCTACCATATGTTAGACATTTACCCACTATTTCAGATATCCCAGTTGAGAGATCTTTTCAAGATTCCAACCGTTCCTTTAAGTTCAAGTGTTTGTATTTCTCTTGCACTTGGTTCACCAAGTATGTTCGCCAAGTTGTTTTTTTTTTATTATTATTATTATGTTTCACGAGTCTGATTGCTCCTATAATTATTGGAATGATTGAGATCTTCCAAAGATTCCAGTTGTCATATATAAGATTTTAGTATTTTGTTATCGTCTTCTCAGCTCTGTTTAAGCTCGCATCATTAGGGATACTGACTTCAACAAGGGTTGCTGCTTTCTTCTTATCCAATACCACTATCACGTTTAACATCTCCGTTTTTTACGTACACAACTTTAAGAATTGCATAGTCATAGTGAATTTCTTCTCTTTTTTTGTTTCATTTTTCTTGGCAAAGTTCTCAAAAATCAAGGAGCAGCCCCCCCTTCCTAGGGACTAACACTTAATCTCTGTATGAGATACAGAGATATTCGAATATTCCATTAAGGTTGTCATTTACATCTTAAACACTGAGTTTGTAAAGAAGTTTGGAACATAATTTTTCTCTCCCCGACTGACTTTTTTCTTTTTCTTTTTTTTTTTAGTATACCTTTCATGTGGCCTTTTACTGGATTCCAATACAAGAATTCATCTAGTCTGGTGCAGTGTTCAACTTAGTACTGTTACTATAGGCAACATCACTTAAAGAAGGTGCACCATTCCTTGTACAAGTCAGTGTGTGTTAGCAATACCAAGGAGATTTTATTTGGGCTGCGAATACTATGCAATTTTGAATATTTAGTCAGGGTTTACTTATAGAGAAAAATATCCTTGTCCTGGTTGTCAGGTTGTCTTGAAAAAAAAAAGCCTGTACAGAGACACCTTAGTTATTTGAGGACAGTGTAGATAGACATTCATGTTCTCTCCAATAGGCATTCACATGAGTTGAATTGTGACAAATAAAATCGATACTTGATTAGTTACCAAGTCTTTTTGTGGTGTGTTCTGACTTTCTTAACCTGTGGGCTACTCTGCTACAATATAAAATGCAACATAAAATTTCCTAATTTTCAATTCGGTTCTACTCTATATTGTAGTTGTATGTTTTAAATAAAAATGAATAACAAATTTACTTTTCTTTTTTTTTACAGGTCGAATACAATTTTAAATATTTACAACACCCTGTTGAGCACATGGCGCTGGCGAAGAAGAAGAAAAAAACTGATTATATGCCAATGGTTGCATTAAATGTAAGTAATATTAAAATATGAAAAGGCATATAAAGAAATATTAAAATATAAAAAGGCATATAAAGAAATATTAAAATATAAAAAGGCATATAAAGTAATACTAAAATATAAAAAGGCATATAAAGTAATATTAAAATATAAAAAGGCATATAAAGTAATATTAAAATATAAAAAGGCATATAAAGTAATATTAAAATATAAAAAGGCATATAAAGAAATATTAAAATATAAAAAGGCATATAAAGTAATACTAAAATATAAAAAGGCATATAAAGTAATATTAAAATATAAAAAGGCATATAAAGTAATATTAAAATATAAAAAGGCATATAAAGAAATATTAAAATATAAAAAGGCATATAAAGTAATATTAACATATAAAAAGGCATATAAAGTAATATTAAAATATAAAAAGGCATATAAAGTAATATTAAAATATAAAAAGGCATATAAAGTAATATTAAAATATAAAAAGGCATATAAAGAAATACTAAAATATAAAAAGGCATATAAAGAAATATTAAAATATAAAAAGGCATATAAAGTAATATTAAAATATAAAAAGGCATATAAAGAAATATTAAAATATAAAAAGGCATATAAAGAAATATTAAAATATAAAAAGGCATATAAAGAAATATTAAAATATAAAAAGGCATATAAAGTAATATTAAAATATAAAAAGGCATATAAAGTAATATTAAAATATGAAAAGGCATATAAAGAAATATTAAAATATAAAAAAGGCATATAAAGTAATATTAAAATATAAAAAGGCATATAAAGAAATATTAAAATATAAATAGGCATATAAAGAAATATTAAAATTTAAAAAGGCATATAAAGTAATATTAAAATATAAAAAGGCATATAAAGTAATACTAAAATATAAAAAGGCATATAAAGAAATATTAAAATATAAAAAGGCATATAAAGAAATATTAAAATATAAAAAGGCATATGAAGTAATATTAAAATATGAAAAGGCATATAAAGAAATATTAAAATATAGAAAAGCATATAAAGTAATATTAAAATATAAAAAGGCATATAAAGTAATATTAAAATATAAAAAGGCATATAAAGTAATATTAAAATATAAAAAGGCATATAAAGAAATATTAAAATATAAAAAGGCATATAAAGTAATATTAAAATATAAAAAGGCATATAAAGAAATATAAAAATATAAAAAGGCATATAAAGTAATATTAAAATATAAAAAGGCATATAAAGAAATATTAAAATATAAAAAGGCATATAAAGTAATATTAAAATATAAAAAGGCATATAAAGTAATATTAAAATATAAAAAGGCATATAAAGTAATATTAAAATATAAAAAGGCATATAAAGTAATATCAAAATATAAAAAGGCATATAAAGTAATATTAAAATATAAAAAGGCATATAAAGAAATATTAAAATATAAAAAGGTATATAAAGTAATATTAAAATATAAAAAGGCATATAAAGTAATATTAAAATATAAAAAGGCATATAATGTAATATTAAAATATAAAAAAGCATATAAAGTAATATTAAAATATAAAAAGGCATATAAAGTAATATTAAAATATAAAAAGGCATATAAAGTAATATTAAAATATAAAAAGGCATATACAGTAATCTTAAAATATAAAAAGGCATATAAAGAAATATTAAAATATAAAAAAGCATATAAAGGAATATTAAAATATAAAAAGGCATATAATGTAATATAAAAAATATAAAAAAGCATATAAAGAAATATTAAAATATAAAAAGGCATATAAAGTAATATTAAAATATAAAAAGGCATATAAAGAAATATTAAAATATAAAAAGGCATATAAAGAAATATTAAAATATAAAAAGGCATATCAAGTAATATTAAAATATAAAAAGGCATATAAAGTAATATTAAAATATAAAAAGGCATATAAAGTAATACTAAAATATAAAAAGGCATATAAAGTAATATTAAAATATAAAAAGGCATATAAAGTAATATTAAAATATGAAAAGGCATATAAAGTAATATTAACATATAAAAAGGCATATAAAGTAATATTAAAATATAAAAAGGCATATAAAGAAATATTAAAATTTAAAAAGGCATATAAAGAAATATTAAAATATAAAAAGGCATATAAAGAAATATTAAAATATAAAAAGGCATATAAAGTAATATTAAAATATAAAAAGGCATATAAAGTAATATTAAAATATAAAAAGGCATATAAAGAAATATTAAAATATAAAAAGGCATATAAAGTAATATTAAAATATAAAAAGGCATATAAAGAAATATTAAAATATAAAAAGGCATATAAAGTAATACTAAAATATAAAAAGGCATATAAAGAAATATTAAAATATAAAAAGGCATATAAAGTAATATTAAAATATAAAAAGGCATATAAAGAAATATTAAAATATAAAAAGGCATATAAAGTAATATTAAAATATAAAAAGGCATATAAAGAAATATTAAAATATAAAAAGGCATATAAAGTAATATTAAAATACAAAAAAGCATATAAAGTAATATTAAAATATAAAATAGCAAATAAAGTAATATTAAAATATAAAAAGGCATATAAAGAAATATTAAAATATAAAAAGGCATATAAAGTAATATTAAAATATAAAAAGGCATATAAAGTAATATTAAAATATAAAACGGCATATAAAGTAATATTAAAATATAAAAGGGCATATAAAGTAATATTAAAATATAAAAAGGCATATAAAGTAATATTAAAATATAAAAAGGCATATAAAGTAATATTAAAATATAAAAAGGCATATATAAAAAAAAGTGATATTGCTTATGAAAAATATTTTAGAATCCTTAAGTGTAACTACTTTACCAAAGAGAATAACAAGAGATGGTTTAATTGTTCTTTCAAATATGTGTATGTTATATTAATATTAACATTGAAATCAGTGCTGGATTTATAGATGGGCTGAGGCCCTGTGGCCCCCATCGTTGTCATGTAGCGAAACATAGGGATGCAACACTGTAGCGATATGACAATAATTGGAAATTGACAGGCAGTATCAGATCTATTAGGTTAGAAAAAAAAAAATTTGCACTCTGTCCAAAGAAAGAAGACATTAGAGGTTGGTCCACCAGCCTATTATTAAGCAAATGGTGGCTTTATAGAGATAGGATATTGCCATTTGTGAGATGTTTTCTAATCAGGTAGAGGGAGCCTATCTTCTTTGTAATGGACTTGGTAGCATCGTCTGTGTAATATACTGTAATGAACAGAAATGGCTTATATTTACATTCTTTGTTAGCTTTTAATTGAATTATTTGTTTACTTACAAACATCACAATCATATTGAAGTTCAACCGCTGTAACACTGCATCTGAGAAATCAATATTTGATTCTGCCTAGCCAGTAAATTGTGAAAATGTTCAACTCATGTTATTTACATAAAAAAAAAAATCCCAATCACTTTCATCAATTACATACTTTTTTATATTCCTTCTTTTTTCATATTATTTGTTCTCATCTTGAGTGTTATTTTCACAACTTTTTGGTCGTAATCTCCAACCTTCTTCAGGTGTATTTTGTTGAACTAAGGGAATTTCGAACAGAATCCCTTATTTAATCTGGACCTGTGGTGTAGCGGACAAAGTACTTGGTAAAATTCAGTTGTAAAGTTACACTCTTCTAGAGGTTGAAGGTTCACTTTTCAATGCGAGCGACACTTAAAATACGGTTGCAATTTAATGTGTAATTTCCCAAGTTCAGTAGAAAGATTCCCGAGTTCGACAGAAAGATCCCAGAGTTCGACAAGATACACCTGAAGAATGTAAGAGGTTACATCAACCGAAACATTGTGAAAATAACACTAAAGATGAGAGCAGTAGTCCGAAGAATCTAAATAATAATTCTAATCTAAAAAATTTAAAAACGTCTTTCTTTTTATCTTTTGAAGTTTTCCAACCATCTTTGTAAAAATTAACGAGTTAATTAATCATGTTCATAACTGGAATATCTCAACATCTCCGTCATGTGATTTGGATGTTTTTACAGGATATGATCATCTTAGAATCTCCAAATATAGCTTTGTACTTGACCTGTTCGTTTTCTTTTTTTGTTGTTGTTTTTGTTTTTTTGTTGTTTGTTTATTTTTTATGAATTAATATTTCTCGTTCTTTTGTCATTTTTTTTTTTTTTAGCAAATGGTTACACACGGCCGCGTTGAATGTTTGGATCATCCACTCTGTATTAATTATCTCATGATGAAATGGTAAGTATACACATATCTGTTGCATGCCGTCTTGATTTATCATCATAACGGTGATGATGATGGGCTGAAAACTTCTTCCAGAGATTAAGAGAACAGAGAAAAGACTTACTTTTGTTGGGATTGACACTAACTAAACGTCTTCAGAAGTCGTTTGTCTTGCTGGTTCGTTGTTAAGTATTTTATATTCAGAAAGGTTTCTTTCTTTTATTTTCTCGGCCAGGATTTGATTTGCTGATTTGCTCCATTTTTCAAACTTTAAGTAGTGGGTGCAAACCAGCAACACCTTCTTTTGAGCACCAGACCATGGTTGGGCTTGATAGCTCCTATTATTTTTATTTTTTGTTGCTACAAAATGATGGAGATAGGGAGCCAGAACCTCTGTTATCAACCTGAGCTGATGGCTGACCCTCGTTGTTTTCTGTCATCGTTGGCGTGCTGCTTCCAGTGACAGAAAAGTTTCCAACATTGTCTGCCTCTTCCCGCCTAGTGTATAAGATAAGGCATGTGGACGAGAACCCCTTTTCAGACTGCCAGTATTTGTTTTATTTAGATGTCTTGAAGAAACAGCACACCATTTTTTGTTTTTAATATTTGTTCAGGGATTACCTCTAATGAGAAGTATCCCCGTGTCAGACAATTTCTGGTTTAAACATTTGAAATTTTAAATAAAGGGTATTCAGAGATAGGGCAAGCTTTTTAATCAGTTTGGGTTGAAAATTTGAGCTACAAATTTATAAATGTATGTATGTATGTTTGCATGTCTGCCTAAAGCTTTTGACAGAGGCGACGGATTTTCACAAGATCAGTATCGTTTTGAAGCTCGACAAATTTTCAGATGACAAATACCGAGAAATTGGCTAAAAACATTAATTTCTTCACCCTCAACTGGGCACTTTTCTACAGGGAGGGGTTGCTTTTTTCACCGATATTTTCGAAATTCATCCCCTCTTTTCGATTGTCTAGCCTTAATTTTAACCTACGTGACTTCCAGGTTGGCAGTGGTCGTAACAGCAAAGACGTGACATTTTTTTTCGCGTTGTTTTCCTTCTTCGTGGTACGGGTACGAGCCTGCCTTCCGACTACCACTTTTTTTTTTTTCTTTGCTCAACACACACCTCCAAACACTCTGGAAACGCCGGGCACCCATGCTAGTATATATATATATATATATATATATATATATATATATATATATATATATATATATGTATACATATATGTATATATATGTACGAGGGGCATGCAATAAGTAATGCCTCTGGCCCACTTCCAGTTGTCTGATCTAGCTGAAATTTTGCATGTGCAATGATTTATATCTCTACGGGTTATGTGGCAAATTACAGCTCTGAATTAATTGTGGTTTCTGTTTTACAGGTGTTTGAACTGAGTCAGATGTGAAATGGAGCCTATTGAATATCGAGCAGTGATCCGGTTTTTGTATTTGAAAGGACGCACACCACAGAAGACTTTTGATGAAATGAAAGAAACTTATGGTGATAATGCCCCATCATATGACCTTGTAAAACGCTGGCATCGTGAATTCAAACAGGGACGGAAGTCTGTGGAAACAGCTCCCAGACCTGGTCGCTCCCCCCCTTCTACCATTGATGAGGTATCTGTCCGTCAAGTTGAGGCTGCCATTTTGGAAGATCAGCACATTACTATTCACCAAATAGCCCAAGATGTCAAGATTACTACAGGGTCTGTGGAAACTATCATTCATGACCATTTGCATATGCATAAGGTGTCTGCCAGATGGATTCCCAGGTTGCTCACACCATTCAAGAAGTGAGAAAGCGTCGAGTGCTCGAGGATGAATTTGGAGATGTGCCAAGAAGATGAGTCAAAGTTTTTCAAAAGACTGATTACACAAGATGAAATCTGGGTCCATCACTATGATCCAGAGACCAAAGCCCAGTCAATGCAGTGGAAGCACTTGGACTCACCACCTCCAAAGAAGGCAAGGGTGCAGCCCTCCGCTGGCAAGGTCATGCCCACAGTTTTCTGGGATCAGGACGGAGTAGTGATGACAGATTTTCTGGCAAAGGATACCACAATTACAGGAGCCTATTATGCTTCACTTTTGAGGAAATTAAGGGAAGCTATCAAAATCAAGAGGTGGGGCAAGATCAGCAAAGTTACCCTCCTCCTGCAGGACAATGCTCCGGTCCACAACTCACATGTCGCCAGATCAGAAGCACCGGCGTGTGGTTATGAAATCCTTCCCCATCCTCACTACTCTCCTGACCTTGCACCCTTTGATTTTCACCTCTTCCAAGCCATGAAGTTGTTTTTAAAAGAAAGCGTTTCCCAGATGATGCAGCCTTGATTTCTGAAGTCACGTCGTGGTTGAAAGACCAACCTGGGGTGTTCTACAAAAACGATCTCCAGAGCTGCATCAAACGATGGGAGAAATGCATAACTCTGGGTGGTTCCTATGTAGAGAAAGACTAATAACTGTGCCAAGTTTCGTTGCTCTACTGCTATGGGAAGTGGGTCAGGGGCATTGCTTATTGCACGCCCCTCATATATATATATATATATATATATATATATATTTATATATATATATATATGTTTATATATGTATATGTAATATGTATATACATATGCATATAAATATGTATGTATATATATATATATATATATATATGTACACACACACTCACACACACACACACACACACACATATATATATATTATTTGATGTAACATTACTTGGAGAAAATGAACCAGTGTGTAGCCATAATGAGGTGGGAGGTCTTATTAGTCATACTAAGTTATTATAAATATTTGGTCAGAGTTTACTTGCAGAGTGAACTATCTTCATGCCAGATTGTCCTGACAAACTCCTGTACAGAGAGACCTTAGACACTCGATGATAGTGTCTAGTAGGCATTTAAATTCTTTCTTTTATTAATTATAGAAATATCTATAATAAGTGAATCTATTCGCATCATTTAATCTTTCGTAGCACATTTTTCAAATGAATTACATCATATTTACATTATATGTTTCAAACTGTTCTTTTCATTTTCCTCATTGCTATTTCACAACGTTTCACCTGTTGTTCTATACAACCATCTTCAGGTGCACAATATTGATATTTTGACTCATTTGATTATGGTTTGTTTGGTATCAGCTTTTTGATATAATCAAGAAGTGTAAACACGAGCTGCACAGCATGTTTTGATGGTGCATATGAGTGTCAGACGTTATAGATGACAGAGATTTGGCCAAAGAACGAGAGAAGGGCACAAATAACTGAAAATATTTCTGGCCAGAGTCAGACCACCCATGAGATATTTTCTTTGTTTGAAAAAATAATAATTAAATGGAAAAGTCATGCTGGGACCAACCTTTGTGAGCAAAGCAATCTACAAAGTAAATAAGCTCTCATGAATAAAGACCGTATGAATGTTATCTTTGATCAACCTCTGGGTGGTCGAATTGTGACCGCTAATGAATCAATCAAAGGTGAAACGCTTTCAGCAGATAAGAAAAGAAGGTGGCCAGAGTTCTTCTTCCAAAGGAGGAGAAGGAATATTATGATTGAATGTTTGATAAAGGCAGTTGTTTTTCCTGCAGGCTGTTGAGCATTTGAGCTGGTATGCCTCTTCACAGAAGTTAAAATCCTTAGGGCCTTCAGTAAAAGACTGTGTCAATGAGACATGCATTTCGATTTGAGCAGACACAAATTCCATTCTGCTATTTAAATTTCGACAATGAAGTAGCACTTGTAATCTCCATAGAAATAAACATTAATTGCTTATAAGCTTGGCTTGTGGTCTTTGTTTTGGAGGAAGAATTCCTTTGTTGCATTGAATTGGAACAATGAGTGAGGCGATCACGGCTGGTGCAATGAACACCTAAAGGCATGTTCACAGAGGGATCACTTGAAGGTTGCTAGCACCCTTTATAAAAATTATGCTTTGGAACCGAAAAGATTTAAACACTATGTGCCAAGACATCAGTCTGCACTGATATCAACTTCACCAACACCACCTCCTGGAACTGAACTGAAGGATTAACTAAAAGGTTCAAAATTGTGACTAGTGGCCGAAACGTTATGAACATACGCAAAATTAAAAAAATTATGATAGCCAAAGATGACCTCCACTATGACATTTCTACAAAATTACACATTTCTGTGTCTTATAGTCTGAAAGAAGTTAGCAACAGATAGACAGACAGACTGACCTACAGGTATCTCTCATATTAGTATAGTTATATATAACACTTTGATATTCGTTGTATGATTGCAATAATTTGAAATCTGTTTACATATCCTTTTTTATATATTAGCGGACTGCCCAGCTTTGCTTTGTCGTAAAATACGCATAAATAATATATTTTAAATCCTACAGAAACTGAGACATGTGTCTGCGAGTATTATGTTTTTTCTAAAAAGTTCATTTCTGGTAATTAAAAAAAAAATACTTGAGCTGAGATCAAAAGCCAATACCTAAAGACAGTGAGACAAGTATGATAATCATTATGCCAGTTTGACACCTGTTTTCAAACCTACTTATTCTTAACATAAGTAATCATGTGAATGATACGCACATGTGTAGGCGTGAAACAGTTGACAAACGGATAAAAATCCGATAACCTCTACGTACCACTTTTTCAATTTTGACCTCTTAGCTGTCTTTTTTCCGGATGAAGATCAAAAATTCGTTGAGTATATAGAGTGAGAATTGTCTTCACACACACACACACACACACACACACACACACACACACACACATTCTCACTTTTATAGATATATCTATATATTAATACGATAGCGTGTGTGTTCTTTTGTGTGTCACGCTTACACCTGAGTCGTTTAATTGTTATGTTCTTCTATTTCTTGACATAAATAATTTTACCAAGAATTCTTCATAAGTTTTGGTTTCGGTTTCGACTATAGCTGATGGCACTTAAATCATCTATTTTTTTTTTTTTTATAAATAATTTAATCAAGAGTTCTTCCTAAGTTTTAGTTTCGGATTCGATTATGACTGAAGGAACTCAAGTCATATGGATATATTTTTTTATTTTTGAAATCGCAACTTTATAATATATAAAAACTGATAGAACATTAACTCTATAATAATATATACGAAATCTGCAAGAATTAAAATATACTATTTAAGCATACTTTATGATCGGGTTTTGCTGGGCGCTCGTGCTAGCTTAGATAAATATTTTTACAGTTTTAACAAAAAAGCTACAATAATATAAGGGCGTCTTCATGTACACTGAACATATTACATATGAGTGAGTCCCCTGTGGAATTCCCACAAGTCCCACTAGTATATTATTATAGTTATATATGACACTTTGATATTTGTTGTATAACTTCAATAATTTTAAATTTCTTTTTTATATAAATTACAGGAACGCTTATGGGATGTGGATTCATTCACTCAGTTTCATATTTTACCTCTTGTATCTCTGCTGCCTGACCACCTTTGCCATAACCTGGACCAACAAAGAAAACTGTAGTTCATCCGTCTGGAAAAATGTGACAACCAACTGTTGCCCAAAATTACCTGGATGCAATGACTTACAAGTAAGTAAAATTACACATTTTCTACATCTTATTATAATGAAGATTCAGTGTCTGTCCGAAATCAAAACTATGTCTTATTATTACATGTTGGTTTAATCAAATGATTATGGATAGTGTCTACCTTTCGTGTATCCGAGGATATATGCCATCTCTTGATCTTTTATTTCTTGTAGGCTAATACATTTATGAGGAAGATCGAATGCCATTTAAAATGTACTTTATTCATCTTTACTATATATATTCATATTTCCTTAACTGAGAGTTGCTTCCAGTTATTTAGCTGAACTAACATGATTAAAGCTATCAATCAGGTTCCTATCATCAATCTGATACTTAAGATGGGACCAGGACCAAACGCTGTGAATTCTACATTATACTATGTCGAATTGAGGAAATCATTTTCTGGTTAACTGGTTTCTTTCGTTCAACTTCACTTAGAATCAAAATACAGAATTTTCTTTGTCTTCATCAAATTTGAAGAACTCACGCCAGACGATTTATTTTTCATGCAGGATTGGAGGATTCTTTTACTACAATAGTTGATGAAAAGCATTAGAATAATTTGATATAAAAGGATCAATCTAATCGTTTGATGTACTATATATATTAGACTTTAATCAAAAATCCTAATTCATACAGACTTCAATCATCATGCACAAATTCAATGTGTGTGACCTGGTTTGTGAGTTCTAATCTTGTTATAACAGTCTACTTCATATTAGAAGAATATACTTGAATATATACTGAATTGCTTCCCTTTGTGTTACATGCCAAGGAATGGTGATTTATACATGTATGAGGGTCGTTCCAAAAGTAATCATCCTATTTTTTAACTAAAAAAAGGTTGAAGAGTTGCGAATGTTATATTATGGACATCTGGGCGTCGCCGGATGGACTAACGATTATTATAACGATCATTGTTACTAAAAATTTAGATGTTGTGAATGCTATAAATATAATAGAGAATGATATTAGTGAAAATGAGATGTCGCTAGAGTTTGGAATTTGGGGAAAGAGAAAATCAATTATGTTGAGTCATGATAATATTTGGTATCAAGCAACATAAACAACTATCGAACGTTGGAAACAAGCTTATGAATTTTAGTTTTCACCAAATAACAATTGGATTACATGACAACGATGAGGTGATTGTTCTTTTGAGCTACGTAGCATTAATTAGTAGACACGTGATCAGAGAGTTAAAGAAAGATAGTTTTATATCTACACGTAGGCAGTTAGAGGGAGTTGGAGTCAAAGAATTTACCAGTTAGCCGTTCAAGGGAGAGTGAGTCAAAGGTTGGTCGAATTGGAGATTGGACGTATAGCAAGATCTGAGACCAAGAAAAACACGCAACTCCAAAGACGGGGGGGGGGTCATGTTAGGAAATAAAGTTGCATAAAATAATCCGAGTGTCGATTGTCATTCTTCAGGAAATCTTCTTGCAGTTTATAGCCCATCAGTCAAGACCAACCCATGGAAGAAGGCATGTTCCTTCCTTTTGGGCCTGAATACCCCCCCCCCCCAAAAAAAAGATGTTTATTCATCCTGTAAGGAACTATTTGTAAATTGTTGAACTGTTTGTTGAACAGGTCAGCAAACATCGATACATAAGGTATCTAAACGTTATACACACTAGACGATAACAGAGACACTTATAAATATAAATATATGTACACACACACTAGATGTCATCATACATATTGACACGTACATACACTCAACACTCTAGAAAAGATATGGACGATGATACAAGCATACACGAACATTAAACGAACATGCTATGTATACATACGTTATATATACAGTATATAACATGACATTGCATACGTTAAAGACACTCGTAAATATATACACGCATCATATACACTGGCTATATAACATGAAAACAGGGATGATGCCATTAAAACGAGAGACATTTTGTGCCCCAGAATTTTTTTTTTTTTTTCTACATAGTCATCACTTTTGCCAACAATGGGGTGCTGGCTCTACATGGGCCTCTGGAGCGCCCTTTGTTACTCAAATCTCTGTCGCCATTTTGAAATCAATGAACACATCTCCTAACTGTGATGACATCAACTGCATCGGCTTTATAAGCGTTCAGCAGGCGCCGGTGAATGTTTATTAGGTCGAGTTTTTAATGACGCATCTGTGTTTTTGATGCACGTCCTAGAGTCTCACACCATCAATATCTGCAACAGATAGATGGAACTTTCAGGTCATGAATCCATAAGTTCAGTCGTCATAACAATGCAATTTCCAATTTCCTCTGATCCATTCGGGTGGAATAAAAAATAAGAGGCATTACTTTTCGAAAGCCCATCGTATATTTAAACAGAAACATATGGTTTATTATATCAGAGATGGCAGATAATTTTTTCAGAGATTGATAAGATCTTTGTTTTGTTTTTTATTATAATTTTTTTTTTTGTTTTTTTGTTTGTTTTTTTTTTTGTTTGTTTTTTTTGTTTGTTTTTTTTTTGCAGATGACATTTCGAGATAATCTATTGTGTTCTGTTGTGCTCATCTACAGCATCGCCAGTTTAATAAAGGAAATCACTCAAGTTTATCAACAGGTCAGTTTCGAACGGACATTTATTTTTTTAATCAAAATGACATTATTATTATTATTAGAGAATTGGATGAACGAGTACCTTAAAGGTAAGTAGCTGCTTCCGTGCTAACATTTGTATATTTTTGTATCTGAAAATTATTAATGACGTTTTTTTTATCATCATCATCATCATCATCATCATCATCATCATCATTATTATTGGTTCACATGAAGCTTTCACACAAGTCAAAAAACGATCGGTTTGGAGACCTGTGGTGTTCTCTGGAAGCTGAGTGACAACAAGTCTCCTCACTTATTATTATTATTATTATTATTATTATTATTATTATTATTATTAGGCGCTTCTACACTGTTGGAACGAGATTTTGTAATTGATAAATGGAGTTTTCAGATAAAAAACAATGGTTTCAACTGATTTCTTTTGTCAATTCTAATAAGTTACAATAATAGCTTCCAAATTATGCAATCGAAATTATGTGAATATTACTGAATTATTAAAAAAAAATAACTTTAATCATGGTAGCAGGTAAAAAAATTCCCACCATCTTGCTTAAATCGAAACGGAAAATTACCTCCCTTTTGAACTCTCCTGTGTCTTACGATCGTTTTCATCAAATTCTATTTTTTTTTCTTTTTCTTAAATAAATAATTTTCTACCTTATCGATTTTCGTAATTTTTTGGATATAATCATCTTAAAAATATGAGGAATACACAGATACCATTGTTTTCATGCGAAATTCAGTTTTACGATTTTCTAAATTTCGTCCTAATAGTGTAAAAGCGCCTATTATTATTATTATTATTATTATTATTTACACTCTAAAAGTTCTCACACAGGCCATCATCAGTGATTGTTGACCGACAATAATCTGTTATATTCCATGGAGTTTGAGTGACAAGTCTTTGCAGATTTCCAATGCTTTCCGCCTCTTTTGATAAAGATATGCAAATGGCTTTGTGTCATCGCAATAGGCGTTTACTATTGATTTCTTACTGGCAACGGTCATTGGTATTCCCTGGGATTTGGATGTCCAAGAACCCAGTGTTCTCTGCACTCTTCAAGTTGAGGTCTGGTTGGTCCTCTCGTTCCTCAGTTTTTCCATCCTACTCTTCACAATATTTGGTGTGGCGCCAGCTGAAGCTGACACCACCATCACTTGCGGAGGAAAGCAGAGAAACATGGTTAACTTAAAAATATTTGTAGTTTCAGTTCTCTTGGTCTCATATGGATTTGTTCTGTTTTATTGTTTTATTTCTACTGGAACTTCCGTCTGACTGGTTAATGTTCACAGTTTATGTAGGTTGGCTTCCGCATTTGAAGATTTTCCTTAAGATTTTAGTTGTTTTCATTAATGCTGACTGTTGTGTCTTTTCAGACTGTCTTCTGATTCCAATTTTGTTTTTTTTTGGGGGGGGGTCAGATTGGTTCTAGTGCTTCTAAGTATCGTCGTCATCATCATCATCATCATCATAGTAGTAGTAGCAGCAGCAGCTCAATTTTTGGATGTTTATTAGTTGCATTTCCTTCGAGTAAAAAATATTAAAAATGTCCCCATATTCACTTGCTACTTTTAATTCTTATTATTATTTCTTATTATAAAAATCAACATCAATAAAAACACATCATTATTATTTTTATACCCAAACACTAAAGAAATCTTTCACAATAAAAACTTTTTTAAATATTGAGATTCCTCCTATTTTTGGGGGGTCCCCTGACAAAAGGAGGGTGGACTTGTAAATTCACTCTTGCCCTTTCGTCCGTTCGTCTGTTCATCCATTTGTCCGTTCATCTGTCCGCACTTTTCTCAATAACTACGCCTTGAAATTTTTTGAAATTTTGCACAAACATTAAACATGATATGAGTAAAAAAGTAACAGAATGGATTTTCCGGGAAAACTTCAGTTCCCCCCCCCCTCTCCTAGGGATGCCTTTCAGCTTAAAATGGCTAAAATTGACACTTTTGTGCTTATTAGAAAAAATTGATGCCTTGGATTTTTATAAAACTTTCTGAAAAGTTGTAACTAACTGATTTCTATATAATTTTGTTTGTCTATACTTTGCGATAACTCTTGGGTGTGCCTCAGGGGTGTTTATAGGGCTAATAAAAACACTCCATTTTTGGCACTATTTTACCATATTTCTCCAAAATTTTCTGTGTATGTCTATCTAGCAGTTTTGCATGTGCTGAACTCAAATTTAAATATATTAAGATCTTGGAGACTTTGGGGGCTAAATGAGGGGGTTGCTAAACCTGGTCATTATTTTTTATGCCTCGTTCACTGTGCGTTCACGGGGGAGGGGGGGGCATGCATGCTTCACTTGTTTTTTCTCAAATAAACTATGATTTGTGATATCGAGATGCAATTTGGACGAATGCCAAAAAGCAAATGGTCTGAGTAGCTACCCTCTTTCTTTCCCTTATTTTTTTGAATTTGCTCTCTTCTTTGTTTGTATAAACCACTAGGGTTTTCACAGGAACGTATTAACTCAATATTTTTCAACCGATGAAAATCGTTTTAAACTCAAAAAGTAACAAGTCTATGCCAAATTAACTAAACTTATAAAAACAGTGTTTTAGTCAGATGACACCTGCAACGTGCCTTGACTCTCAGCAACATCGAAGAAACATCGGCTGGAGTGCCCGAAGCTAAAATTCCTTTAAGCCTGATTCTATCTCTAGTAACAAGTTAGTCACCCAGAAGGGAACCACACACACACACACACACACACACACACACACACACACACACACACACACACACACACACCACACACACACACACACACACACACACACACACACCGGAACTTTGAAACAGACTTTCTGATGCGTTTGTCTATTTCTTATTCAAACCTATCATTATTTCTTATTCAAACCTGTTATTTATTTAAACCTTCTCGTTGGTCTTTCAAGGTATATTTTACATCTCTGTAAAATTGTTTATATATAAATATAAAAATGTTCGTTAACTCAAGTTTTCTTGCATTCATTCAGAAAATTCCGTTGTAAAGTTAGCATTTGTTTACTGGTAACCGATTCATAACATTCATGTTCTTATCCATTTTTTATTCGTCAATTCAGTTATATTTATAGTAATTGTTTCTGCTGTATTTGGCCTTTTTCAAGGACGCTACTATCTTCAAAATCTACTATCTGAAGCTTGGAGCAGCACCACAGATTCATTTTGAAAAAAAAAATAATCATGTTCATTTCTCAATATATGAAAATAGTGCCATTAAGGAATACCAATAAAAAGGTATGTTTGTAATGAAAGGCAATTCAGATGAACACTAAAAAGCAAATAGCTACCCTATTTCTTTCTCAGCTTCACTTGGATTCATTCTTCTTTTTAACTTTCAAAATCAAGTTAGTTTCCACATGAATGTTTGGATTCAATGAAAATCGTTTTAAAGCTAAGCAGTAACAATCCTGTGCCCAATTAACAATAACTATAAAAAGCACATTTAACGAAATCAGATTTTCTATAGAGTTGTCTAGCCAGCCGCACTGAATGACCCAAGATCATATGGCCGAAGGAGGTGAAAAGGAATCTTCAATGATTCACATAGAAGCCTTCATCTAGCACACATTCTTACACATTAATGAGAGTCAAGTTAACAGAAATGAATTGCCACCCACAGCTACATATGCACTAACAAGAACAAGGTAAACCAATACATATACACAGTGCCACGCTGCCAAATACTCACATATGTCTATGACTTACATACACATATGATTCACATTATGATCATTTTGATATGCACATCTCTAAGTCTTGTGATTACTTACTTATCTTTCCTTACCAAACAGGAATTTGCATGAATAAACACTTATTGACTGAAAATTACTTATATAATTTTATAAAATTTTAAATAAAAAAATGCTTTGGTATAAACTTTTTTTTCTCAATTTTTCATTTACAAAACTCTGTTCATGTTTTAGTTAGAACTTGCTAACTGGTGACCCTAATATTCCTCAATCTTTTATTCATTTCCATTTTTATTTTTTATATACATGCCCATATATACATATACATATATATATATATATAATTATTTCCACAGCCAAGCAACGTTGCAGCGCAAGAAAGTCATGACAGCCAGCAAACCGGAAGTCCAAGACTTTGTGCTCATCAGTTAGACATATCCAAACTCGAGATTTGAAACCCGAGCCTATATTGATTGAGATTGTCGGACTGACTTGTTATCGGGGGTACCGTGTTCGGACTCCAGCTGGAGTCCGAACACGGTACCCTCGTAATAATAATAAAGGGTTGGGTTCGAGACTCCTAACAAATGGTTCCCCAATTCGATACAAAACACCTGATGAAGGTCGGAGGGCAAAACGGCTGAAACGTTGTGACGATAACAACCAAGATGAGGAAGTCAGTCCGACAATCTCAATCAATGAAAACATCTCATCTCAAAAATACAGACAATTACCCGAGCCTATATGTCTAACTGATGAGCCCAAATGAGGGCGAAACTCGAGTCTTGGACTTCCAGTTTGTTGGATGTCAAGGCTCTTGTGCACTGCGATGTTGTTTGGCTGTGGAAATAATTATATAATCTCTCACATTCTGAAAATTTTATATATATATATATATATATATATATATATATATATATATAGGGGGAGTGCGAGTGTGTACATATATAGATGTATGTGTGTATGTATGCATATGGATGCATGTCTATGTAGGTGTGCATGGGAAAAGGGCGATCCTAAAGGAGATGAGATAGCATCTTATGAGTGCTCTAACCATGCAAAGTCTAAAAACATTCTGGCAGTAGTTAGAAATTGGACAAATCTGTTGAAAATAAAGGTAAAGATTATAGATAGGTGCCATGTAAAAGTGCGTTTAAATCGGCACGCTTCTCAAAGTCAGAACATGGAGATTATTAGACAGCATCTTTCTCTTCTTTCACTCTTTCATTTTCTTTTTATTCTTTCCCCCCTATGCCATTTCCATATCCTCTATTTCTCTCCAGTTAACTTGAATTCCTCCTTCCCTCCTTAGGCTTGATTACTTATTAAATATTTTCCTCAACGACATCATTTTTCCTTTTTTTTTTCTTCACCCTACCTTTTTACTATTATTATTTTTTATTTTTCACTTATTTTTCTAAATAAATACAAACAACGGTTGTAATTTCTGCATTCCATAAGTCAAACACTAACCTGACTGGCCCACCTCATTTAAAAAGACCCGTTTTTTGGGTTGAAATAAATTTATAATGAAATTGGGTCAAGTTTCTGTTGTACTTTTTCTTTTAATCATTATCTCTCTCTCTCTCTCTCTCTCTATATATATATATATATATATATATATATATATATATATATATATATGTATATATATATATATATATATATATATATATATATATATATATATATATATATGTATATATATATATATAATGTCAGCCCCTTTAAGAAACGTATTTCTTATTGTTGAGCACTTTCAGTTGTAATAAAGTCGATCAACCTAGCTCATATGTGCAGATCCTCATATAATGATTAGATCACTCTGAATGACGTTAAAAGCATTGTATAAGAATAAATGTTTAATTCAAACTGTATCTCTCGCGGCAATGAAGCCAGACATGATTTCTGTCACCGGGGTTCGAATCTCTCGACTGGCGTTAATCATGACATCCTACACTGATGATGTCCGAAACGATGCAACACTAGTGTCTGTAGGTATTTAATAATTATTATAGTAAATAATAATAATAATAATAATAATAATAATATATATATATATATATATATATATATATATATATATATATATATACTAGCAAAAGTTCCCGTCGTTGACTGGGTTCAAAAACAGCCTACAGAAAATGGACTCTGATTTACGAAAGTATGATAGCTTATGAAAAGGAAGGGTTGTAAATTTGGGTTGAATTTGGGGGTATCAAAACCAAAGCAAAATATGATGAAAGTAAAAATAAAATAGATAAACCCCATAATTTATTATACCAGACCTGTTCACACTGAAACACTTATCACAATATTCTGTGGATCTATATTAAAAAACCTTGTTAAACTTTGTGACATATTTACATTCTATGGAGGTCAGGTGCAAACGAACCCCCCATAATTTTATTATACCATATTTCTTCAAATTGAAACATAATTATCAAAGTATACTTACGCAGATAGATATGTAAAGTCTTTATTAAAGTTTATGCCTATTTCCATTCTAATAAGGCCAGGCGCAAACGCAGACCCCACAATTTTATTATACCATCCTTACTTAAGTTAAAACATACTTATCAAAGTATTCTTATGTACATCTATATCAAAAACACTTGTAAACGTTTTTTTTTTTAATTATTAAATTTTTTATTTCCATGCTTTGTGGATCAGGCGCGAACGAAGACCCCACAATTTTAATGGACCACCATTCTGCCAGATCAAACATACCCATTCCTGTGTCTCGATAGATCTTCTATCATTATATGCAATCAGTTTTTTGAAATAGTCAACCATATAGGAGCCTATTTGTGACCAGACACACACACACACACACACACACACACACACACACACACATTCAGCTTTATATTATAGATATATGGAGAAAGAGAGAGATCTTTCATTTTCTTTCTTCACTATGACATAACATTTATAAATAATTTATATTAATTGTTAGTGTGGTTTACCCAAAGATGTTATCATCGTCTAAAGATGGCGTTACTAAGGCCAAGGATCACCTCATATGTTATGCCATTGTTTATGTTGAAATCTACTGAAAAAAATGTAATAATTTGAGGTTGAAACGCGATGTAATACTTTCGTTGCTTTTTTTGCTTTCAGAAAGGCGCATACGTATCCGGATTCAGCCCAAGTGTGGAATGGGTACTTTACATTATGAGCCTCGTATTTATTTGCCCGTTTTTATTCTTAAAACAATCGGTGCATCATCAGTGGGATGTCGGAATCTTAACGGTGTTCATAGCCTGGTTTAATTGTCTATTATATCTTCAAAGGTGAGACAAGATTATTCATTGCTAGCATAGAATGATTGTGTTGCCTGGAATAACTTTTTTCTAACAATTTTTCCATTTTCGCAACGATTTTTAATCTCATAATTCTGACTCTCGTTGATTTTTTTTTTTTTAATTCGTAATTGCTTTCATCTAAGCAAATAGTAAAACATGCATTGTTCACCATCTGTTAATGACCGATTATTACATCAATAAGCTTTCTATGTTTAAGTGAATATTGGAAAATGTATCCATATTACCTGTCCTCCATGCTGGAATAAATAATTATTAAGATAGATCAAAACGAAGCACATACGTTATTTTAGTGTAAAAAAAACATGGTACAACAATAACAATTTAAAATTAACTAATCAGAATCAAACTTCGATTTTTCAGCTTAAATGCTATTTAGATTTAACTTCTAAAACCCGACTGCTTTATATACATATATATATATATATATATATATATGTGTGTGTGTGTGTGTGTGTGTATATATATATATATATATATATATATATATATATATATATTAGCAGAAACCGTTTCCAGGCATTGTCCAGGAAAACTGAGAAAGCAAAAATCACAACTGCCACAAATTAATTTGAAACCCGAACTGAAGTGGCTCTTATCTTAGGTGGGTTAAACTAACTACCTCCGAAAAAGGAAGTTTTATGGGAGTATCATATTTATAATCAGTCCCTAGTCGCTTGTTTATCCCCATCAAGGGAGATGATGACGCTAGTTTTTTGCGGTAGTGATTTTGCCATATATTGAGTTCAAAGAACCGGAAAAAAATTCTTTTCAGAGAAAATGCTAAGCTCTTATCTATGAGATTAAAAAATATTTGTAAAAAATTATTTGGGAGGATAATGCACTGATTTGTTTGCTTGGCGGCTGTGTGTATGTTTTCGAGGGATTTAATTTACAATCTATCAAAATAATACAGTGAATGACTTGTGCACAAATGAACCGAAGTGCATTATGGTGGAATTCAATTTTGTAATAAAATTAATTTGGAAGGAGGGATACTCACTTATCTTTTTGCTTGACTGCAAACCACAAAATCTTACAATTTCTTTTACAAGCGATTAAGCACACCGGATCCATGAAAATAATTGTTCTTTTTTATTTATTTTTTTTTTATTTTTTTAATCTTAAAGATTAAAAAAACAAAAACAAAAAAAAACAACGTTTTTACAATTATTTTCATGGATCCGGTGTGCTTAATTTACTTTGCTTTAGTTTATTTCATAATTTCATTGCAAATTGTTTGCCTATGCAACCAAAATATGTATTTGGACTCTTCAGAAAAGATTCAACTCTAATAGTTTCTTCCATTGGATTTTGAAATTTCCTTCCTGTTTCTTGCTTACCTGACTGTACTTATCTGCAGAAATTTAAATGTAATGTGAACAGACATCTCACTGCTCAACTCTCTACAGTCCCTTGTTAGAGACGATCCTAAATTGTAGCTCTTACGTTCCAAGTGGCAATATGTCTTACTTGGAGTAAAAAAGAGTTTTAAAAAAGTAAATCCTAATTTTTTTCTCTCTCTTTCTCTCTCGCCTTCTTTCTCCTTTCTTACACACACACACACACGCGTGTCCGCGCACTTGAATGCCTACTAGACGTTATGTCTAAGGCCTCCCTGTGCATGTGTTTATCAGGAAAACCTGGCATGAGGATACTTTTACATATAAGTAAACGCTGATTAAATATTCAAAATAACATAGTATTCGCAGCATAAATAAAATTTCTTTGCTATCGCTAACCCATATTAGCTTTTACAAGGAATGGTGTATCTTCTCCAAGTGATGTTACCTCAAGTAACAGCACGAAGCTGGATACTCCACCAGAACAGATGAATTCTTGTCTTGGAATCCAGTAAGACCAAGAGACCACGAGAAAGATATACTATAACATATTTAAATAGTCAATTGGGGAAAGGAAAATTATGTTCCCAACTTATTACCTAAACTCGGTGTTTAAGAGGTCAATTTGGAATATTCGAATATCTATATGTATATATAGATATATGTATCTCATATAGAGATCAAATGTTAGCCCCAGGGAAAAGGTCCCTTGATTTTTGAGAACTTCGATTAAAGTAAAATGAAACACCCAAGAGAAACATACACACACAAATATTTATATGTTAGATATTAATAGTTCCAATTGGTTGTGCAAGATCGCACGTTAAAAGGTGGCAATTAAGCTGGGTACTTGATGTTTAGTAGCAATGACGTGCAAAACATGTGTTGGACTCTGTCTGCAGGATTCAATATGGTAACTGAAATTCCCTACGAATTTATGATGCAAATCACCAACTCAGCCAATTTGCAGAAATGAATAAATTTATGTCCTGAATATTTAACATAAACACGTTCATACATTCATCCTGATTCAGCTTCCAGCTATGAAGAGGGAAGATCAGATAGAAGGAATGTAAGAATATTTTAATTTAATTTGTTGAACGCGATGCATAGGCAATCAGCAGTTTGATGAACTCTATTTTGTTTCTTGTTTCTTTAACCAGATTCAATTTCACTGGAATCTACGTGGTAATGTTTCTGGAAATTCTCGCCACTCTTTCCAAAGTAATGGTCATTTTCTCCGTCCTGATATTTGCCTTCGCTATCACGTTTTATATGTCAATGTCAGATGAGGTAAGAATATTTTTTTCTTTTTACCTCCATCAAGGAGGTTATGTTTTTTTTGTTTTTTTTTTTTTTTGGTGGGCGGGGGTCTTAATATATAACTCTGTTCACATCGCTTGACTAATCGTCACTAAACTTGGTTAAATATCGGTTATGGTCTTAATTAGAACTGATTTGATTTTGGGATAGTTAGATCAAAGTCAAAGTCATGAAGAAGGATGAAAGTTATAGTTTTGGTGATAACTTTAGTTCTGTTAGTCATAGAAACTCCCTACTTGATCCATACTTTAACCAACGATGTACCATATCTTATATTACCTTGACATTGGTTATGGTTAAAATTTTGACAAAATTTCAACTTCAGAGTTTTCCAGATTTAATGGCTCGATTTGATTCTCTTTGATAACAATAATCACCATGCAAAATTTCGACCTGATCAGATAAATAGGTGTTATCCATGGCGTTAACTTGGGAAAACTTCATGCAATATGGAGAATTTACTATTTGCCAACATCTGGTATTGCACGACGTCCTGAAAAAAGATTTCAGAAACATAATTAATAAATAAATAAAAATCACTGCCATCCTAGCTGTCTCAAATTGCAACCTGTGTTTCCCATCATCTAAGCCTTAATCCTTCAAGTAAATAAATCCATCATCAACCAAGCTCGATGACATTGGGGGGGGGGTTATACTAAAATTCTTTTGAGATGGTTTTAATCGATTTTCTCAATAAATTTACGAATTGTAATTCTCTAACACGTCATGAGACTTACAAAGACTCATGAGAGTCGAAAACGTTTGCCAACAGAACGATTTTCCATTCACACTCGATCTGAACATTAGATAGTTGGCCCACCAAATCGAAAGGATGGATCAAAAACCAAAAACGAAAAAAATAAATAAATTGTCACTGTTGTTGCTTAATAAAACATGCATCAAAGAAAACCGCTAATCCTTACGTTGTCAGATGGAGATATGCAGTCTCACGACTGTGTATTTATGTGCATAAGCTTCTTATGCTTATATCTCATGGGTTTTGTAGTGTTTCCTTTTTGTGTAAAACGTATATGACAGATACACACTATTGAAACATCTCTACATGAATAAAATTAGATTACCATTTCTTCCACGTCTGTGTATGTATATGTATTTCTCACCACTATGTAACTTGCACATTATAATTTTTATTCAATACTTATTAATTAATTATTTATTGGAATAAAAAATGCAATAACGTAAAATACTAAAACGAACCTTTTTTAAATTCTAGTCAAAACAATTATTTAATCAGTAAATTAAATCCATCACAATGCATTTTAGTTGCTTCAAAAACAAATTTTAATCTTATGTTAATACTTAAAATAAAAAAAAGGTAAATTTTTCGTTACTTTCCATTTTAACAATCACCTTCAAAACGACGACCATAGAGATTTTCGGGTATGCTGAAAACGAATATCGCATTTAAATTTCCCGCAAACGAGTAGTTTTCCGGATATTAAACAATGTATTTCCTTATGTCATTACTAGTGGCCATTGCATATTTTGTGGTGGCATGAGCACATATTGTTTTTGTTGTGTATTTTTCAAGTTTTATCTGAAAGCTAGATATAAAAACAAACATTTGCCCTTTATATAATTGATGGATTACAACATATCAAAGCTAAAAGCTATTCGAGGATAAGGGTTAATGGGATAGATAGATTGCTAGCTGAGTGATGAAGAAAATTATGAGAGAATCCAAAAATATTGCAACAGAATGTTTGAACATTTCATTATATATGACGACGGTTCATGACAGATATAAATTGACATTGGATTTGAAAATGTCCATGTTTTAGTTTGCATGGAAGCAATCGCATGATAACGTCTTCCAAATATGAGAAGTTATTTTTTAAGTAATGGATCACCACTTATCAAGGTCAGAAGCCACTTGAAGATCGGGATTAATGACAGAATGATTGTCAATTTAGAGATGAAATATTTTATGAAAATATTTATAATGGAGTTCACAACAACAATAAGTTAATTTTAGATTTGAAGATGATCATCTTGTATTCTGAAGGGAATCAGTCCTCTCGTAATGTATTCCACTAAGAGGAAATCTTTGAAAAGAAGATCTGTTCATAGAAAGAAATTATGTTCATGGAAAGTTATTTGCAGTTGTGAGTTGTGGTAGGAAGACGAGTTCCTGCTACAAATGTTTTATAAGGAGGAAGCAGAAATTGATTGCAAGCAGAGATGGTTGATCACCTTCCATGAAAATAATGGTAGAACGGAGAAAAAACTAGCAGCACTTCTTTTATATATGGAACTTAAACTAACACTCAAGCTGTTAATCACATCAATTAACCTATTGCAACTAGCAAACGATATTTATACTTAACTATTAAAGAATAGTACCGCAAAGCAATACTTGACATTTTATTATATATTTTCTTTTCCAGTTAAACAAGGCCTATTCCACTATCCCATTATCCATTCTGAAATCTGTCGTTATGATGCTGGAACTCGACTACATGGCTACTTTTCATGTGCCATACACCGACAATAATGAGGAAACGTTACGATATCGCACTGCTTTCTGTCTCCTCATCTTCTACGTCATTTTTATGCCAATTTTGCTCATGAATTTACTGGTATGTGCAACCCGCTTCTTTATATTACTCTTTCAAATTAATGGCAACAAACATCCCATCTCTTCACCATATTGTAAAATTGTTTCATTATCTTTCAGATTGGTTTGGCTGTTGGCGATATTGAATCTGTACGAAAAGATGCTCGACTCAAACAGTTGGCCATGCAGGTAAGACTTACCTCAGACAGCAAAGAGGTTATGTCTAAAATTTGTTCTTATATTTTATTTTTATACCCGTCATCTTTTAAATACATGCATTTTGCTTAATTTGTAATAAATTAAATAATAAGGCCACTTAAGAAAGTAAGCGTTTATGCATATTATCGAATTTTTAATCAAACAAATGGTTGAAACCATTGCCAAAAGGGAAAATATGATGGAAAAAAATGAAATCTGTTTCATTCGAAACTTTAACCCTGATCTAATAATTATTTTTTTAAAAACAAACAATGATAAGACCACTTTAATAAAATCGGCTAGTTTTGAAAAAATGAATACAAAAAGCTTTCTATGTTACTAAAAGCAACTTGTTAGTGGATAAAAACATCTTACTAAATTATAAATGGCAAAAGGGAAACCATTATCAGAGTTTGAGAGAGGAAGGATCTTTGAGCTTAATAGGGGTGGACTCTCTCATAGATCCATTGCAAACGAAGTGAATCATAGCAAAACGTTCATCACAATTTTTTTAAGAAATCCAGATCAATATGGGCACAAAAAGAGTCCAGGTCGACCAAAAAGAATAACCCCATCACTGAATCGCCGTATCAGAAGTTTAAAAAAAACCTCCAGTATGAGCTCAAGTCGATTGAAAAGCCAAACAGCAGCAGAATGTAGTCCTAAAACCATCAAAAGGCATCTGAAAATGAAGGGTTTGAATCATTTAAAGCGACTGCAGAAACCACGTCTTCTTGAACAGCACAAAACTAACCGACTTAAATATGCCACCAAATACCAGACTTGGGATGAAGAGAAGTGGGAAAATGTAATTTTCTCTGATGAGAAAAAATTTAATCTAGATGGTTCAGATGGATTTCAACACTATTGGCATGATAAAAATTTGCCCAAAGAGACTTTTTCAACTCGGCATAGTGGAGGAGGGTCTTTAATGATCTGGGGTGCTTTCTCGTCAGCTGTGACCCTAAAGTTGCAAGTAGTGAAAGGCCGGCAAACATCATTGAAGTGCATTTCAATGCTTGAAAATGCTTCTATCAGGACTGAAGGTCCACGTCTGTGTGGAAGAAATTGGATTTTTCAGCAAGACAACGCTGTGATACACACTTCTCGACAAGCACGAGAATACTTTTCTTCAAATAATATAGAATTGTTAGATCATCCATCATGTTCTCCGGACCTCAATCCCATTGAAAATCTTTGGGGATGGATGGTAAAAGAAGTGTTCAAGTATGGAACCTAGTATGATTCGATAAAGGAACCTTCTGATTTAGTTTTCAGTACATGGGATAAAATTCCTTCGCAACTGATAAAAAACTTAGTCGCAAGCATGCCAAAGAGAATTTTTGAAGTAATTTGTAATAATGGAGGCTATACTAAATACCGAGATCCTTTTTAGTAATTTATAATTTCCTTTTGTTAGATAAATTATCAGCGGTCTTATCATTTGGACCAGGTGAAAATGTTTGTTTTTTAAAAAATAATTATTAGATCAGGGTTAAGGTTTCGAATGAAGCAGATTTCATTTTTTTCCATCATATTTTTCCTTTTGGCAATGGTTTCAACCATTTGTTTGATTAAAAATCCGATAATATGCATAAACGCTTACTTTCTTAAGTGGTCTTATGATCTTGACCAGGACTGTATATATAGATATATATATATAAATATATATATATATATATATATATATATATATATATATATATATATATATATATATATATTAAGCAAAATGCATGTATGTAATATATATATATATATATATATATATATATATATATATATAACTACTTCATTTACTCACATAAAATTAATATACGAAAGTATATAATTTATGCATAAACTTTAAGTATTTACTTCAAAAGTGCTCAATACGTAGGTAGAGCGTAGAGCTAGTTAGTACGTTATAAAATATATATGGCGATTAAGCTACACTGAATATTCCGCGTTTCATCCACTCTAGGACTCTTCAGGCTTATGAAACGCGAAATATTCAGTGTAGCTTAATCTCCATATATATAAACTGAAATTAGCCGACTCCCCAGACAAATAGGTTGTTCTGAAATCGTGTCTGGGGAGTCGGCTAATTTCAGTTAATGTTTGTAGATGTGATATCTACTGCCTGCATACCAGCAGTAACTATCTTAGTTGTATATGATGCGTTGCTTGTCACATCGTAGAATGTAGAAATGGATAAAAATATAAGAATTTAAAAAATCGAGGCACAGCTAATAGATTGCGCCGTGGCCCATATGGTTAGGTCGTCAGTATTGCACACTTCATGCGTGCGACGACCTGGGTTCACGCCTATGTTGGAGCACATCACTGATGAGGTGCAGTACATTGAAACCCACTTTGGGTCTGGCGTTATCCGTTGTCGATGCAATTGCTCGATTCTATCTAATTCTGGGTTCTAGCTTGATCGTAAAAAGTGTATGTGAACGGGTATTTATATATCTATCTATAATCTCCTCTTAATGTCTAATATATATATATATATATATATATATATATATCATGTTGATATGCTGGCAATTCTCTCTCATAAAATCCTGTTCTTGATCCTGATGATTTTACATAACGGATGGATCCATGTTCGATAGTGAGTCATCAAATAGTGTTCACATGCTGCACTGACGTCACAGTTATCGAGGTTGACAGAGAAACAAAGGTTTGATTTGAGTCTACCTATGGGATGTGTGCACAGCATAATTATCACTGTTTTCCTTTGAATGATCACAGATGCTGTGATCATTCAAAGGAAAACATTGATAATCGCAAAGAGTGAAATGTTCCTTCTAAATAACCACCTATTTATCCTTATAAAAGTAATTAATTCATTAGTTAAGAGAATAGTGGTCTCTCTCTCATGTGTGAATGATCTCTCTCCAAAGAAACTTAATGCTAAAAACATAACGAATAGTCTATAGTTTCTACACACATTTAAACACATTGAAAACGTTACAGTAATCCTATTTAGATTTTGTTCCGCAGAATGTAACATCCTGTTCATGTTTCCGGTGATTCTGTTATTTTCGTCCCTTGCATATATTGTTCCTGTTGTTCCTTTCTATTTTTAAGGATGTAAATGTCTCTGGCTCATTCCCAGTTCATTGTGTAACCTGATTCTTGAAGCGAGCTGAATGGAAGGCCTCGATTCGATAAGCTATTGTTGTTCAAGCATATGTAAAATTTATATTTTTATGAATAGCAGGCAACTTTATTTTTTTATTTATTAATTTTATTTATTTCTATTTGTTTTTCATTTCATGTAGGTTTCCATGTATACAGCTCTTGAATGGAAATTGCCTCAGAAATTACTTGAAAAAGTCGACAAAGTTACTTACAGAACTTACCCAAACCGGCTACACTCATATTTCGATCGGGTAAATTTGCCTCCATTAATGTTTTCTTTTTTATTTTACTAAAATTATGGATCCATAGATCCTATAATTATACTATTTCAACACTATTGATAATGTTTGTCCATTCATTTATTTATTTATTTATTTATTTATTTTATTATCGCTTAAATTTGAATTTATGTTTATCAATATGATGTAAATCTTAAATCTATGACGTCACACCAAAGCGATAATTATTTTGTTAAGGTAATGTTGTAAAGTATATTTATAAGAAAATCTCAATAGATCAGTTAGTAGGACCTCAGACTGAAGATCTGAAGGTTTCGGTTTCTATTTCCCGTCATGGTATCTGTTTTATTAGTTTGAAATTCTTTATTTACTATTAATGCAATATTCTCCGTTTTTTAAAGTAAAGATTTCTGATATTTTGAAATGGGACAAATTCCACGATTATTATTAAAAATTAATAGTATATTAAAAAATTATATTAAAAAAATAACAAAAAGCTTATGACTAAGCGAAAAATTGTGATTGACGAACAGACAGATAAAATTTTATTAATATAAGGTAATTAGTTTGTGTTCAAATTAGTAAGCCACTTTATTAGAATTCATTTAATCAAAGAGAACATTTTTACATTTTTGATTCGGAAGGCATCCCAAAAATGTTCGGATCTGCTTTAACGTTTTTTAAACTTCCGGTTTAATTATAAATGCATTGACGAATTTAGGCAATAATGGCACAGATAAAAATGGCACAAACTATTGTTCTTACGAAGGAAGCTGACGATTATCTATCAAAATAAGACTATGCTTCCCTAGAATTTAAAGTGGATGTGGTCCGAATGAGTTACTTAATCTGAATTTTATGGTTAATAGATGCTTGAATGCATTTATTGCAATATCGTTTACAAATGTATGGCTTGTGTTTATGTCCTATTGCCTTTTTTGGGTATCCCTATTTAATCTACTTGAGGCAACTCATACGGTTAATGGAAGCTTCCATTGTTATTTACACACAGTTTCTATTCACCACTTAGCAATGCAGCATCATTTGCAGGTTTGCTACCAGGTCTTTTAGGACTACTTTTACAGATCAGACGAGTTACTTAGTGTTTCATTTATCACTTACACATCTTTTTCTTTTTTCTTTTTTTTTTTACTCATATTCACTCCAAAAAAGGCATATTGCCACTGTGACGTAATGGGCTACTGTGAATTAGGAACCATGTTTACAGTGACACTTTAAGTAGGGAGTTGAGCAGCAACATGCCTGTTCACATTACATTTAAAGTTTTTACAGTTTCAGGGAAGCAAGAAACAGGGAGGAAATTCCAAAGTAGCAAGAAATTTTCAGAATAGAAGGACATCAGCAGCCTCTACTGTGAAGATGTGAGATTTTGCTGCTTGTCGAGTTAGTCAAGGGTATTTGCATCGAAGAGTCACCAGTTCTAAGAGTTCGTCAGATTACATTCCAGTGATGCCACTTAACAGCAATGGGATGGGAGTTGAAGCTTGCTTGACTGTGAGTGACCTATTAAACTGGAAACTCATTTTTTTAACCCTGTCCAATAGAGAGAAACTACTGGTTGATGCACTGGCTCATATCGGACAATAATATTCCATGCATGGGTGAATGGTGGTTTTATAAAGTTATAGGATACTGTCAGGCGTGATTATTTTTCTAGCAGGATAAAGGGGGCCCACACTTTCGCAGCAGACTTAATTATGTTCTCTGTATTTGTTGCAATTCATGTTACTTGTGAATGTTAGGCCGAGGAGTTTGAACGGCAAACTCTTAGCTAGAGAGTTAACTATTGCAATCAATCTGTGGCTGGAAAGCTTATTTATAATTGTTGAAAGAAAGTAGCTTTGCCTTAGTAGCATTATATGTTACAATTCATTTACGTCCTCATTCCACTACCAACTGGAGGTTATCTTGTAAAGTTTCAGATATTGCCTTGAATGTGTGTATATTCGTTTAAGTTAACTAAATTAGTTTGTTGATCTATAGCTTTGTGAGGACTCTCTTGCATATCTCGATAGTGTTATCACAACAAATATAATAGTAAAATTGGAAGATGTACAAAGAAAAGTGAGTAAACTAATTGTTTATCTTGAGCGTGTGGTTTAATGAGGGAAGACGTGGCTGGTTAGCTTTAATGCATCTAAAACCAAACTCCTATTTTTACATCATCAACGCTCTGATCCCCATCTGGTATCAATTGAAATGGATGGCTCTCGTCTAGGAGAAGCCCCATGTTTTGACAAGCTTTTGGGTTTGTCCTTTACTCCTGATTTGGAATGGAACACGTACATCAAGTCTGTTGCCAAGGTCGCTGGAAAGATGGTGGGATCCTTCTACTGCTCCAGAAGATATCTCACTACTGATGCAATTCTCTATCTATATAAAAGCCAAGTACGTCCAAGGATGGAATACTGCTGCCATATCTGGGCAGGAGCTGCTAAAAACAGCCTATCCTGCCTTGACAGAGTACAAAATAGACTTTGTGGCTTAGTGGGGGATGCCCTTTTCATTTCTCTACAACCTCTCTCCCACAGAAGAGACGTAGTGAGCCTATTTTTGTTTTATCGTTATTTCCATGGCAGGTGCTCATCTGAAGTACCAATCTCTGGTCCCCCCTCGCCAATCTTTCACGAAAAACACCCGTCTAGCTGAATCCACTATCAAAAATTTTCCCCACTCTATATCTGTGCCTAAATCGAAACGTAGATTCCATGAACAAAGCTTCTTTCTTAGAACTGCACGCCTGTGGAACTCTGTTCCGTCTGCCTGCTTCCCACCTGACTACAACCTGGATGTTTTCAAGTCCAACGTAAACAAATTCCTAATGGACCGTGTAAAAAAAAAAAAAAAAAATTGTTGGAACCCTAGTTAAAGGGTTACAAGGACAACAGAACACAGCAGGAACAGAGTAGAAACTGTATTAACAAGAAAATACAAAAGTGTGAGTTTGTTCATCTAGCCAATCTGCTGGCGTTCTGGATCATTAATGCCTCGTCTTCTGGTATTTATGTATATGGATCAGTTCATTTGTAGGCAATTCTGTCACAACACTAGTGCAATTTTTATGGGTTTTAATTGTGACAATAAGTTTGAATCCTTAAATTTAACCACTTTACCGAAGGAAAAAATATGGGGGATGATGTTTGTTCATTTAGTTAAATTTTTTTTCTCTTCTCTAGATTGTAAATCCATTTTCGACACATGACCTTGTTTCAGAAGAAATAAGCCCAAGTGTATGTGCTCACAGTTTAAGGAATGAACTAACAAAGCAAAAGCAAAGGTAATGTATTTCATCTACACCAACATTCCACAGTCCACCCAGTTCCTTTATTGAAATTTGAGGTGTTCAACTTTATCTTATTATAATGGATATTTAACGTCTGTGACAGAGACTACGTCTTTACTTGCATCACAATCCTTCAAGTCATATTCTCATTCTCAATGGTTTCATTTACAATCTCAAAGATTAAAAATGATTTTCATATCATTATTGAACAAAGAACAAAACGACGTTTTGAATCTGTTCTTATTGGATACATCATTTCAAATAACCGTGATTTCTTCTTTTTTTTAATGGAGACAATTCAAGTGTTTTTTTATATTGTTGTCAAAATGTGGTCATATGTGTTAATTTGATTCAAATAGGTTATTCAAATGCAATCATAAATCTTTTATGCATGTCCGTGTGTGTATGTGTGTATAAGTTATGTATGTGTATGAAATTAAGAAATTTGTGTAAAATTTTAATCTCTTATAAATTTGTTTAGGGGTTAACTGGATAAATTTTTGTCAAGTAGAGGTCATTTTTTCCCCCACTATCTTATGTGCTAAAAGAAAATAGCTAATTATTTTAACAATGAATTACTTCCCTTATGTCGACTCATTTTTTGAGGAATCTATATATAAGGAGAGTTTCTGTTTTTTTTTTTTATTCTTATTAGTTTGTTCAAGTTGGGGATGGGGCATCCCACCGGGTGCCAGACCATCACCTGCTATCACATATTCCAACTGAGAGATCTTTTTAAGATTCTAATCGTCCCTTTAAGTGCAATTGTTTGAATCTCTCTCTTGCACTTAGGTCACCGGGTATATTTGTCAGGTAGTTTAAAAAAATTTTTTTCATGGGTCCAGTTGCTCCTATAATTACTGGAATGATAGAGATCTTCCTAAGATTCCAGTTTCTTCTTTTTTTCATATCATACATGGTATTTCATTATCTTTCCCCTCTCAGCTCTGTTTAACCCACCACCATTGGGGTCACTAACCTTTATATGTATGTGTGTGTGTCCAGAGAAAGGAATGGGTTCAGTGGAGAAAAAAGAGGAGGTAGGAAGAAGGAAGAGAAAAACAGGGTGGAGGTAAAAAAAAAAAAAAAAAAAGATAGACGGATAGAGAGGGGTAAAAAGATTTTTTTTATTTTGTGAAGAGATATGTTACACTTTAACCCCTAGTATTGCCAGGTAGCCTTGCTAGTTTTTAATGAAAAAGAAAGAAGTTCTTTGGAATAGATAGTTGTGTTTGAAGGCTATATCAATCCGGTTCATAGGAAACGCTGTGGACACAAGTTAGCATATTACAAGAATAATGACAATTTTAGGAGTTTTCAATAATTTTCAATTATTCTATGTGTATTTGCTAACATAATGTGTTGTAAAAGGTGGTAGGTATTTGTAGTGTTATCATAGAACTACTTTCATACGCGTAACAAGGAAATCATGGCGTATGAATATTGATGTAAACCGCCTAATACATATCGTATTCGACAACATGGCGTAGACCTATACACACGTACCTTCAATCTCTCTTCCTATGTAAATATGTAATAAAGTTCTATATCAAATAAAACCACAACTTGGTTATCAATTACTTATAATAACAAACATAAATTAACGACATGGTGGCAGTGAAATGGATACCGAACATTTATAACAGTTGAAAAAAAAAAAAGAAAAAAAAAAAAACTTCGGCAACAGATACGAGAGGAAAAATACGTTTACAGAAGACAAAACAAGGCATGTAAACCAATTTTCATTAATTTACCATTAATGTGCATTTTATAAAACTTTGCTGTCATTCTCGTATATGCTATAAACACGTGTGAATTTTTGCACAATAGCAGACATTTTGAATTTTTGCCAACTGTTGTTGTCGTATGTGTTCCCGTAAGCACGTGTGGATTTTCGCACAATAGCAGACATTTTGAATTTTTGTCAACTCTTGTTATCGTATGTGTTCCCGTAAACACGTGTGGATTTTCGCAGAATAGCTGACATTTTGAATTTTTGTCAACTGTTGTTATCATATGTGTTCCCGTAAACACGTGTGGATTTTCGCACATTGGCAGATATATTGAATTTTCTGTTTATTGAAAAAATACATAGCCGTTAATAATAATGTCTACCAATAATGACATTATTCCGTTTATGGACTGGGAAATGCCAAATCCAGCGGAAACATTTAAACTTTTTAAACAGAGGTTAGAACTATATTTTGCTATAAACAAAATAAAAACCGACCAACAAGTGAATTACATACTGCTAAAGACCGGCAACGAAGGTCTCAAAAAATTTAACACTTGGAAATTAACAGATGAGGAAAAACGTTCTCCCGACACTATTTTTAATAAATTCTTGGAGCATTTAGAACCTAAAGAAAACTTTAGGATTAATAGACTAAAACTAATGTCTTATAAACAAAAACAAAATGAGACAATAGACGACTTCGTCAATAGATGTCGTCAACTTACGTTAAAATGCTCACTAACCGACACTGAACAAGAACAGCGAATTATAGAACTAATTATTGCGAGTACCCCAATTGTCGAATTCCAGAAAGAACTATTACGAAAAGATAATACGCTAACACTGGATGAAACCATCCGAATTGGTAAAACGTATGAGGCAACAAACGCACATATTAAACAGCTTAGAGAGATGTTAAACACCAATAACGGGGAGGACAATAGCGCCAATACTGACATACAAGCAATTAAAAAATATAAACAAAATAGAAAGACAAACAACTGCCTTAATTGCGGAAAAAGTCACGAACGTCGACGTGAAGCATGCCCAGCATTTGGTTCCAAATGCAAAACGTGTGGGAAATATAACCACTGGGCAACAGTATGTTTATATAACAGAAGATCAAGGTCAAGATCGCAAAACAGAGACCGTGGAAAACAAAAACCATTAAACATGAACCAGACCAAGAAAAAACACTTCATCCAAACTGATATATTATCCAGGAACAACAGCCAGGAACTAAATGAACAATTCGAAAATTTAACTTTTTCCACCATTAACACACCTTCTCAAACACAGAGAGATGAAGCCTTCGCTTATATAAATATAAAATTACCTAATCGAAACGGGACTCACAGACTACGAATTAAAGTCGATACTGGAGCCCAAGGTAATACATTACCAATTTCTACATTCCGTAGAATGTTTCCTGAGAAATTAACTACTGATGGCTGCCCAAAACTAAAAAAACAAAGTAAGGACAAAAAATTAATAGCCTACAATGGAACACCGATAAAGTGCTATGGCAATATCAGTATACCATGCAACTACCAAACCCCTGATTGGCACGAAAGCACCTTCTATATAGTAGATGTAAATGGACCAGCAATTCTAGGATTACCATCACTGGAAATACTGAAAATGGTCACTCTTCACTGCACGGTGAAAGAACAAAATATAGTCAAACCAATCAACAAAATCGAAGACTTGGTACAGATCTATCCAGATCAATTCGACAAAATAGGCTCTATGCCTGGACATGTCAGGTTAACAACGAGCAAAAACGTACAACCTCACATTGACCCACCAAGAAAAACCCCAATTGCCCTAAAGGACAACATAAAACAGGAACTAGACAAAATAGTCAGCAACAAGATCATTAGAAAAGTCACAGAGCCAACAGACTGGGTTTCCAGCCTAGCTTATTCACACAAGAAAGATGGAAGCCTGAGAATCTGTCTAGACCCAAGACGCCTTAACATTGCGCTAAAAAGACCACACCATGCAACCCCTACAGTGGAGGAGCTAACACACCACTTTGCAGGTGCCAAGCTGTTCTCCAAACTTGATGCCAAAGCTGGTTATTGGTCCATACATTTGGATCAGGAATCTCAGCTGCTAACGACATTCCAATCCCCTTTTGGCAGATACTGTTTCCAGAGATTACCATTTGGGTTAAGTGTATCCCAGGACATTTTCCAAATGAAAATGGACCAGATACTCGAACAAGTTGACGGAGCAATTGGAATTACAGACGACATTGTTGTCTATAGTAAAACGGACAAAGAGCATGATAAGATCTTATACAGGCTCATGCAAGTAGCTGCAAAAAATGGTATTGTGTTTAATTCAGCAAAATGCAAAATAAAATCAAAAAATATATCTTTCTTTGGAATGATATATAGTGAAAATGGTGTTAGGCCAGACCCAGAAAAACTTAAAAACTTACAAGACATGCCATATCCAACATGCAAAAAAGAACTACAAGAATTCTTAGGCCTTGTCACATATTTATCACCATTCATACCAAATTTAGCTGACAAGACACATACATTAAGAGGCTTGTTGAAAAAAGACGTACCTTTTCTCTGGGAAGAGCATCACAAGGTATGCTTTGAGATGCTTAAAACAATAATCACCAAAGACTCCACACTAACATACTTCGACACGAATGAAGTACCAATACTGCAAACTGATGCGAGTTTAAAAGGACTTGGAGCAGCATTAATGCAAAACAAAAAACCTATTGCATACGCGTCAAAATCTTTAACAGACGCCGAGCAACGGTATTCGTGCATAGAAAGGGAACTTCTAGCAATTGTATTTGGTGTGCACAGGTATCATGTCTACCTATATGGACGGAAGTTCAAGGTACACACCGACCATAAACCCTTGGTCATGATACTACAGAAACCACTGACCAGTGCACCTCCTAGGCTACAACGAATGATGACCAAATTACAGGGATACCAGATACAAATAGAATACATACCAGGCAAAGAAATGACTATAGCTGATACACTAAGTCGTCTCCCCAGTACTCAAAACACTGACATGATCGACTTAGATATTCGAGTTGACTTGGTGAGATTCAGGAGCGAACGCCTGAATGAAATAAAAAAGGAAACAAAGTCTGATCCAATACTCAACCAATTACATGAAACCATAACAACAGGATGGCCAGACTCAATTAAGGAAGTACCACCGACAATTCGGTCATACTGGTCATACAGAGATGAGTTATCTGTCAGTGATGGCATAATCATGAAAGGCTCAAGGATTATTATCCCTGAAAATCAGCAGAAAACTATCCTGGACCAACTACATTACAGCCATCAAGGTATCGAAAAGACACGTCTGCAAGCTAGAGATACTGTCTACTGGGAGCGAATTAACACTGATATTGAGAACATGATCAAAAAGTGTTCAATATGCCAGGAAAACCTCCCAGCACAATCAAAAGAAACGTTACAACCACACGACATCCCTAGCAGAGCATGGGAAGTTGTTGGCACTGACTTGTTCCACTGTAACGACCAGGAATACCTCATAATTGCTGATTATTATAGTAAATTCCCAATCATACAGAAAATGAATGGCATGGCCACAAGCAACATGGTCATATCAACAATGAAGCAGATATTTTCAGAACATGGTATTCCCACCAGAGTTATTAGTGACAACGGACCACAGTACTCCAGTGAAGCATTTAAAGAATTTGCTCAACAATGGCAATTCGATCATATCACGTCATCTCCAAGGTTTCCTAAATCAAATGGTTTCATTGAACGACAGATTCAAACCATTAAAAGAACAATAGTCAAAGCAAAGCAAGCAGGAAGAGATATTAACCTTGCAATGCTGTGTTTAAGAACAACGCCTATCAGCCACAAACTTCCAAGCCCAGCTGAACTTCTAAACAGTCGCATCATGAAATCGAACCTGATTGCAAAAATCACGAATCACAGATTTCCCAACCGTGACCATATCCACGAAGAACTAAAGCACAGACAGGATATACAAAAAACCTATCACGATAAAACAGCCTATGACTTACCAGCACTTGTCCCTGGACAACACGTACGTATGTGGGATAACCAAACTGGAAAATGGAAACCAGCAACAATTCTCAGCAAATGTACAGAACCTAGATCGTACATCCTCAAATTGCCAGATGGATCGTCAAAAAGACGTAACAGAGTCCATATCAGAGCAGATGGAAAAGCAACCCATAAACATGTTCACTTCAGTGACCAAACCCAATCTCAATCTGGACTCCCTAACACAAGCATCTCAAACCAAATAAGCACTAAGAAACACGCACCAAATATAACAAGACATGGTCGTGAAATCCATAGGCCAAACAGATTTAAACAATAAACATCTGAACAATGTGTACTACTTTTCTTCCTTCTGGTAAGGGGGGTGTAGTGTTATCATAGAACTACTTTCATACGCGTAACAAGGAAATCATGGCGTATGAATATTGATGTAAACCGCCTAATACATATCGTATTCAACAACATGGCGTAGACCTATACACACGTACCTTCAATCTCTCTTCCTATGTAAATATGTAATAAAGTTCTATATCAAATAAAACCACAACTTGGTTATCAATTACTTATAATAACAAACATAAATTAACGACAGTATTCATTTCCCTAATTTGCGAGAGTAGTATATCTTCATCAGAGGGGGAAAATAAAAGTAAATGTGTACAACTGTTCAGCAAGGCTTTTCTTTGTCTCTTTCATTTATTTCGATTTCATAAAGTGTTGCAGACTGGCTATCAAATCAGATTCCATGATACGAATTGTGATGAATTGTATTTTTGCGAATTATTGTAAATTTTTAGGTAATACCCGGCTTGGGTAAAGCGAATGATCTAAGGGAGATCACTCTACATGTGCTTGGGTTATCCCTCTGCTAAAATGTACACAGATGCATGCGTGCATGCCTACGTATATGTGCGTACACACACATGCATACACATACATATTTTAATAATTAAATTGATTTATTTTATTACATTTTTATTTGTTTATTTATTTATTTGTTTTCTATGTATTAATTTCTTTATTTATGTGTATACGTCCATATATATATTATTTACTATAATAATTAAATAACTACAGACACTAATGTTTCATCCTTTCAGGAATCATCAGTGCAGAGTGTCGCGATTAACGCCAGTCGAGAGATTCGAACCCTGGCAACAGAAGTCATGTTTGGCTTCATTATATATTTCTCTGTTCTATCTAACCTTGTTACTTATTTACTATATATTTTTATCGATTAGTGATCAAGGGTGTAATATAATTATTTGTTTGTCATTTATTACAAGTAGTGAGTGCATGTTAAGAGTGTTGTTCCTATTTACAATGCCTCCCCACGGGACAGAGTTAGACACCAGGGTCGTTTTTTAACGTGGAGAAAAGGAACAAAAATAAAAATTGTCTCAGTCGTGAAGGATTTCTCTTCCACTGACAGAGAACAAGAAATTGGAGTGCAGCATCTGAAGAACAGATACTACACTTTGATCTTGTCCCGAAGGCCAAGAAAAATTTGTTAAGAGTGTTGTTGGTGTTCCTGCATTTATTTATTTTATTTTAGATTTATGTTTTTTTGTTGTTGTTTCTACTCAAACTAAAATAAAATGGTCAACACCGCAAAAAATCTATAATATATATTATAATATGATATAATATAATATAATATATTATGATATAATAAGCATAATACTAGAATCGTGTTTACGTTTTTTTTTTTGGGGGGGGGGTTAATATCCAAAAGAATAATATAACTACTTCCCCATATTATTTGGATTCTTTGGAGTACTATTCTCATCTTGAGTGTTATTCTCAGGTAATTTCGACCATCTTCAAGTGTATATTATATCTCTAAGGTCTGCAAGGACACGTGGTGTAGTGGATAAAGTACTTGATAAAATTTAGTTATAAAGTTACGCTCTTCTGTAGGTTGATGGGCGACACTCAAAATATGATTGTGAATTACTTAAAACTTCTACTCAAGTCATAGCTGATGATAAAAAGGGCATGCTACCCCCATGGAATAAATAATTGGTTCTATTTAAAATTCTCTGCAAAATCCAGAGTTTGACAGAAAGATTCCTGAGTTTGACAGAAAGCTTCCCGGGTTCAACAATATACACCTGAAGAAGGTCAGATGCTACATCGACCGAAACGTTGTGAAAATAACACTCAAGATGAAAACAATAGTCCGAAGAATCCAAATATGAATAATTGATCCTCATCTCAAAAATTTAGAAACGTAAAACTATTCTCTATTTTTTTTTTTTTCATTTTAGGCTGAAATCGATGCAGCTTATGTTAGAAAAACAACACGAAATTCTACGAATGATCGGACAGAAAATGGAAATCCGTGCAGAAGGAGACATCAGGGATGAAGGGGATTCGGTCACTGAGTGCATGGGCACACGGATTAAAGAAAGACATCGAGTGATTTCACACTGGAAGTCAATTATTAAAAAGAAAAAATAGGGGCCAATCTATATGCGCGCGAGAGGGGATAGAAATGAGGACAATCAATGGAAACGATATTTGAGCATTTATTACTATAGACAACAAACCGAAAAAACGGTAAAGAAACAAATACATAACAAATAAATGTTACCAAAGGCAAGATAAATTACTCTCCTACCTACCTGGATATTTTTTATTGTGTTTTAATTTATTATAAATCATTTTTTAAGTTGGAAAGAAACCAAGATGGCTGACATTTCTCGAGAGACTCAATAATTGCTCAAAACTCAAAAATTAAGCAAAATATTAATGGAACTTAACCCAATAATGTCACAGTGACAGTTATTGGATGGATTTCTATCAGTATTTTTTATTTTCGAGTTTCGATCGATTATTGAGACTCCAAAGTAGACTTCTCATGTCAGCCAACTTGATCTCTTTCTAACTTAGCAATTCGTCACTACTTGTGTTTCAAACTTAAAAAAATTTTTTTTTTAATTAGTCCAAACGCAAATAAAACTTATCCGGGTAGGTAAACGAGCAATTTATTTTGCCTTTGGTAACATTTATTTGTAATATATTTGTTTCTTTATTATTTTTTTCCGTTTGTTGTCTATAGTAATAAATGCCCTAATATTTTATTAACAATCAGAAGAGTTATTGGATATACGTACAAGTTTTCACCGACCTTTTATCGTTATTTATTAATATTGTTATTATTTAAGGGTGGATTAGATGGCAATAAATATCGAAATAGAAAAGAAAAAAGAAACGACTGAAAGAAAAACAATGAAAAAAATGAGAAAAAGGAAAAGAAAGAGGACAAAATAAGTGAGGAAAAAAGAACAGAAACAAACAAATGGAAGACGAACAGAAAAGAAAGAAAATAAGAAAGAACAAATGAAAAAAAAAGCAAAAGAAAAAGAAATAAAGGAAATAAAAACGAGTGACAAACAGGAAATTAAATTTATTTAAAATCAGTTTTCTTTCCCCTTTGAAATCTAAATTATTTCATTGATTAGGCAATATATCTCATGTATAATCATATATAATTTTTAAAGGGTATAAAACTCAATACCAACGATTAACCAATCAAATATATCAAAAAACGACACATGACAATATCTAAAAACTATTCCAATCAGCCTTTAAGTATTGATGCACTTTGCTATGGAAAGTGATATCAAGTCTCACTGAGCTTATATTTGATCAATCTTAATTGAGACAATCGAGAGATTGCATTGTTCAGGGCAAGTTGTCAGGAAAAGATTAAGGCTTGCAAAATGTCCGTCAGTAACAGATACAAGCATGAATTAACCAACAATCTGAATCAACTCACAAGCAAGGGAAAATTTATGACAAAACCTTACTCCATATCAATCATGTTGGAATAGACTAGCCATTTTACATTGCAAACATTAAAGTCACCACAGACATGATTGTCAGGATAAACACACAGGATCTATCATTTTTTTCCTAGCCAATAATTCCGTAATCGTGAAGATAATAAAGATGTCCTTACCACATGGAAAGTTGTCTCTGATGCATGCACAAATTTCATGCCCATAGTGATCTTCAGGATCACCATAGACATGAATAATCTGAAATTTTCTTAAAGTTATCCATAGGAATTGATGGGCTGATGACAGTTTTATGCAAAAGTTTGAACTTGAGTAAATAAGTTTCAATATCTAAAAGGTTGAAATGCAGATCTCTAATAGCCGAAAAAGAAACCTCGTCATAGGAATCCACATTAAGTTAAAGTAGATAAAAGCAATTATTGGTACGGTATTCATATAAAAGGGTGTACTGATTCAGAGCATAACCCCAGGTCACACTGGCATCTTCGAACAATTTTCTGGTAAGCTGCTGGAAAAGGCCAACACAATTAGCCAATTAGCAGATGATGTTTTTGTTAATAGTAAGAAAACAACAAGAATCGCTTATCTTAAAAATAAAAAATTGTTGCAATCATAATTGTTTCCATGTAAAATATATATATATATATATATATATATATATATATATATATTTGTTTTCAAACAAAAAAAAAGAGTTTCCATGAAAACAAAAGAATTTCTGATTTTCATTCATAGTTGTTTCAATGTATTGGAAAAAGAAAAAAAGATTCTTTAAAACATTTGTTGTAAAAAAAAAAAACATTTTTCTTGAAAAAAAAAAATATATATTTCTTTCATATAATTAAACTTATCTTGTGTTAAAGTTTGTTTTCAGTGTTTTGGATTTATCGTCTGTTAGTGTTTCTGTCAGCTCTTTCTGGCTGCTTACCATAAGCTACCAAAAGATAATGATGCAACTTTGGGTTAGGTTCTGAATCGGTACCAAACTGGGATTAAAAAACTCACTTTCTCTTTTTTGGAAGGTTACCTATGAAATAACACTAATTTTTATCTGCTCATCCTTGCCAACTAAGGAAAGATTAGAGTTAAAAAATGCTTCACTTTATAGGAAGTATCCATGGGCTCCCAAGATTCAAAAAGGCCTATATATACACACACAATGAATACGAAAATTAAGAATTCACCTTTGTAATCTGGCATTGCAGCATATGTCTATGCTTAAAAGGCAATAATTGTGATTTCATATCGTTTTTTGCTTTTTCTTTAAAGAAATTTATAATTATAAACTAATTACATTTCAGACATTGTATAGGCTCTAGTCCTCTTACATTTTATGAGCGATATTTCTGATCAAGCAGGAAAAATTGTTTTCTGGGTCAGAATCTATCCATTTAACACTTATTATTGGCTAATTTTTTACCTTGATGTAGTATTGTTTTATGTTTCTGAGATCAAGTGGCTTCAAGCCTTGTCTGGAGTGATTTTCATTAAAAAAAAAAAAAAAGAAAAGAAAAAAAAAGATAAATAAAATAGAATAAAAAAAAAATACCGGACAAGTCAGAAATAGCAAGGTAGTCAAAATAAATAAATAAATCGATCAACCGGCAACTATTTAGACTTTCCCTTGATTAATTACTGAATTTCAGATTGTTTACCTGTTCGTTTACTTTTAACTCATACTGGTTGTAATGTACTCATTAAACAAGTGAATCACTGCATGTAGACCCACTCCAAACCCAAACAGAGTTTAATAAAGTTTTTCTCTTCTTTGTAATGTATCAAATATATCAGACATTTTTAAACTATCCTTTGAGTTAGTATTAATTTTAGATGAGGAAATGCAAAGTGAAAATTATTAACTTGCTGACGAGGCAGAAATTCTGGATGTCTGCATCCTGTCAATCACATTTTTTTTTTGTGCGTGCGTGCGTATATTATATATATATTCTAGAAATTTTCTACCTGGGTAACAGGTTTGACTGGGCTTCAATGTATGCCCCCACCCCCACCCCTCGTAAAACATTCACAGTAAATGCTCATCTATTTAAAATAACTATCAATTTCTCTCACTGTGTGTGTCTAAAACTAAATGCAAATTCCATGAGGAAATTTCTTTTCAAGTACTATCCTTCTGTGGAACACAATACCAGAGGGCTGTTTCCCAGCTAACTATAACATGGTCGTTTTTAAGTTCAACATAAACAAGTTCTTGTTGAACTATCCTCTTTATCAAATTCTATCCAATTTCCACTATTATTAATCATCATGACCGGCCATATAACACTCACTAATTCTTATCCTGTTAAAAAACAATCTATACTCCTACATTTGTGTTTTTTGCGTATTGATATTCATATTAAAAACTCTTTTTTTCTATTTATTTAAACAGAAAATACAACTTTGTTATATATGGGTTGTTGAATTGCATTCACCTGCAAAAGATCTAGCTAATTTGCATATTTTTTTTAAACATTCATTTTTAATTAATTCCCTATTAGTTTTTTTTGGTTTTCTTATGGGATAATCATATTTAGTTAACGATTACGTGTAATTATATTCATGCAGATATTTTACATGATTTATACTTGCATAATATTTGCGTAAAAAGGGTTATAGTAAACAAACCTTTTTCTATATATATTTATGTATGTGTGTGTATATATATATATATATATATATATATATATATATATATATATATTTAATAGATTTTGCCTACCAAACCCCTCTGTCAGTTTTTAGTCTAACAGGCATGAAACTTATATAGGGTATTTTAATCCATGCGCAACTTTATATTTGGGTTTTAGCCAGTAAAAAAAAAATCAGTGCAAAAGTGTGAAAAGCGTGAAAATTTAAAAAAAAAAAAAATGGAATTTGTCAGGTGAAGGTCAAACAACGGCATTACAAATATGCATGCATAACGTAATAGCTATTAGTTCATATTTTAATTTTTAGCCTAGCAGCAGACATGTCTTCACAGCCTAGGCATTAACATCAAAAGAAAAAGTAAATCGTAAGCTAAACGTTTTGGTTTCGATTCTCAGTGGTGGCACATGAATCATTTTTTTTGTTTAACTTTTTTTTAATCATTACTACATATTCGATCCAATATGATATAATAAATACAAAATCTGCATTAATCAAAATATATTTAAGCATATTTTATGACTGGGCAATGCCGGGCGCCTGCTAATTGAATGAATTAGAAAATAATAAAGACAATCAAATGATGGGATTAATTGCTTTTATTCTACAATTTTTGTTTTATATGAAAGTTTAGCTGGTTTTATTCTTTAGACAAAAAAAAAAAATGAAAAATAAATTAGTAATTTTTTGATTTTACATCGGCAAACTAAACAAATGTTCCAATAATCAATAATGGATTGCTTCACATCTTATCGAATGTCCTTTTAATTAATTCATCAAAGTACTTTCATCCTGAGGAGACCAATAATCATGTTTAAACAGATGTTGAAACATACATTTTAACATGGCGGCTTGTACAAATTAAATGTTATTAAGGTTTGACTGAACCTATTTTGGTTATATTTTGTTATATATCTTTTCAAATTTATGAAGACTTAAACATTTAAGAAAAGAAATAATTTGTCCATACAATATGTGCATTAAAAAAAAATTTTTTTTTTTTTTTTTTTTTTTTGCATCTAAGCATCAACATACAAGCAATACTAATTTTTAGTAGATAAAAAACATGCATAAACTGAGTTTAATATAGTTGGATGCTTAAAAAATTTTTTTTAAAGTTTTGCTAATTCATTTTGGTTGGTCATTTAAGACAACTGTTTTTTATCATTTGTTTTATAGAAGACGAAAAAACTTTCAAGAAAAAAACAAGATTGAACTTTAGTTTGCTTTGGAAGTCTTCATAATGATACAAATATTATAGGCTAATAGATTACGTTACTGCTTGAAGTTGATTAAACTGCAACATTATTGGTGTCCCACCCCCAACTGCTGGGAAGTGTGGAAGATGGAACAGTATAACAAAAAAGGGAAAATGGGTTTACCGGCAGAACAATGGATAGGATTGGTTGGTTGCGTTTTGTTTTACGGCATGTCAACCCTTTTCAGGTTATTTAATGCCAAATCTAGTGATTTTGAAGAAAATTTTTTCAAGTCGGTTTCTATTTAACCCATAGTTGAGGCCCTAACAGGTACTACCAGTCCGGGTCAGAGTGGACCTGGGAGCAATAGGTGGCTTCATACTCCCCAAAGCCCGCAAGTTTAAGGTCATATCCAGGACCACAATGGATAGGAAGCTGTTCACAAAGGCACACAAAAATAAGCTGACATGGGATTGTTAATCAAAGTGTGGTAGAGAACAGGGACAAAAAGGACCAGATATATTTTTAATTATTTTACAGGTATTTTAAGGTGTGGTGGTGGGTTTTGCGATAGTTAGGAACAGTGGCAGACAGTCTTGGGTTTGCGACAGTTGACAACAAGAGTTGAGGAGTTGGACACAGTAGAATGCAGATCGTAGCTTGGAGCAGATGGGGAAATGAATTGATCAACCAACGGCAAACCTCAGCAGATGACTAAGATGTGGACCACATAGAATGCCGATGGTGTCACACACACATACACAGTACAACTATTTTTGCAGAATGTGTCAGTTTGGGTTTTTTTATTTTCATATTCATGAATCAATGCACTTCCTCGACAATGTGAGAAATGACATAGGCAGAAGGAGAAGATTACGGAAATAGCATTGGGGTCAGCAGTGTTGCTGAACGAGAGACCACATGGTTTTATCACAAGACTTTGTCCAACAAGCACAGCATCATGCAGAAATGGGTTGTTATAGATGCTTTGGTTACACCAAGAAAATGGCATCAGACCATCTATACTCTTGTAATCACTACTAACAGGATGCTGTACAATTATCAAATGAAGGATCACAAGAATTATATTAAGCACACTAACAATTTCATAAGCCCATATAGCATGTGGGATCTTAGACAAGATAATATAAAAGCCAATCATCACTGCAGATCTTGACCATATCAAGATGACACAAATTGCCAGAGTAGCAAAGAAATTGTCTCAATGAATAAAAACAAATGTGGTGGTTGGGGTCAGAAGAAACTTGAAAACTGATTATCTTGTATCTTCAATTGCAGGTTTCTTTCAGTCTGATCTTGGACTCTATTATAACCATTGCCAGAAACAAACACTAATAATAATATCATTTTGGAATATCATTCGAGCTTTCTCAAAAGAAAAATTTTTTGCCATCATCATCATAATTAATATACCAGAGGAAGTTTATAAGAATAAAAACACCTTTCCCTCACTTGAAAGGGCTCAACAAGAATCAGTGGCTGATCCTGATCCATCTCCATCCTCCTCTTAGTGCAATTGGGAGAATGCTGTCTAGGACGGCTTATAAATTCTATAGATTCTTTAAATGTAACTATTTTAGACAGAAAAACTGATACTTGCAGCTGAATTCAAAAATAAAAGAAATATAAGCGTTTTAGTTTCTACAAATGCAAAATCAATTTTAAGGTTTAGACTATCAATTGACATGACAAATGCCATCCTGCCTGAGAGCTCACTGTTCAACTTCTCAGCTTGACATTCACAGGCAACACGAGTTGGAACAAATACATTAATAACAATACCAAGGCTGCTGCAAAGAAGATAGTTTCCCTCTACTGTGCAAGAAAATTACTCATACTTTAGAGTATCCTATGCCTCTATGAATCCACCATTCACTCATACATGTAGTATTGTCACATCTGAGCTGTTGCTTCTACCTCTCTCTCTCTCAGACAGGGTCAAAAAAAAAAAAGTATGCAATCTTACCGTTCTCGCACTATCAACCAAACTTCAAATCCTGTCCCATCACTGCAAACTGTCAATTTTAACATGAGTTAATGGAATGTGCTTTGATGAACTTGCAGCACTTGTCCACCCTACTCGACATACATACTTCCAACCAACCCGGCAAGCAACAAAATCTCACTCTTTCACTATTGAAGTTTATAAATGCCAGAAAGCTTTCTACTCTAATAGTTTTGTCCATCAGACTTCCAGACTTCGGAATTTCCTTCCTGTTGCCCTGATTGTATTGACATACAGAAATTTAAATACGTGAACAAATATCTCACTGTTCAACCCTCCACAATCCCATGTTTTAGGGTTTTTTTTTTAATGCATTTTCACCTCAAACAAGGCCACTTTGATGTAGGGGGCTACTATCTGGGACACAGTAGCAGAAATACTATGTAGGGAGTTGAGCAGCAAGATGTTTGTTCACATTACACTTGAACTTCTGCATGTCAGTACAGTCAGGGAAGCAGAAACCCAAACAGGAATTCCAAATTTTAGCAGTTTTGAGGAAGAAACTGTAAGAGTAGAAGGTTTTCTAGCATCTGGGGACTTCTGTGTAGGGGTGAGATCTTGCTGCTTGTCGAAGGTATTTATGTCAATGGGATACAAGGGCTTGTAGTTCGTCAGTGCATATTCCATAAAATACTTATAAAACAGGCAGAGGGATGCAACATTTTGTCGATGAGAGAGAGGCTGAAACCTAGCTGACAGTTCGGGACCTATAACATTGGCAACTCCGTTTTGAACTCTGTCCAGGAGTGAGAGATTAGTAGCAGATACACCAGCCCAATGTGACAACAATACTCCATACATGGGTGAATGATGGCCTTATAGAGGTACAGGATACTTTCATGCGTAAGTAACTTTCTAGCACAGTAGAGAGAACCCACCTTCCTTGGAGCAGCCCTCAATGTATTTGCTCCAACTCATGTTCCCTATGAACGTTAAGCCGAGGAGTTTGAACGAAATGCTTTTAGGTAATTTATCATTAGTCATAGCTATTGGTGGTTGAGAAGGTTTCTTGTAATTATTAAAGGAAACGAGCTTAGTCTTGGCAGCATTGTATGTGACCATCCATTTTTTTGTCCTTATTCCACTAGACTGGAGGTCTTCCTTTATTTCCTATTGCCTTAGATAGGTGTGCATTTGTTTTTTCCTTGTGCCTGCCATAGAGCGTGGTATCATCAGCAAATATATCCATCTCACAGACAGTTTTATCAGGGAGGTCATTTATGAATATTAGAAATAATAAATGTTGGACATGATCCCAAATAGCAGCCCGTTATATGTCTAACTGGCAATACACTTTTTCGGGTAAAAATGAGTAAAGAATAGAAGGCTTGTGGAGTCGAAATTGGAGTCTGAAAGAATTAGAATGAGATTTTTTTTTTTTTTTTTTAAATATTACTGCATATTGAACAAATCTTACCCCTTCACAGTTGAAGTACCTCGATGCCAGAAAGCTTTCTTATATTCTAATAATTTCTTCCCTTAGATTGCTTGCCTTTGCAATTCCCTTCCTGCTCTCCGACTGTACTAATCTGCAGAAGTTTAAATGTCCTGTGAACAGACTTCTAGCTGTTCAACTTGCCACAATTCCATAAAATAATAAAAAAAAGGTTTAATAGCATACCAAACTTTTTTTAAACTTTTTGCTGAAAATTCTTTGGAATTGATTTAGATGGTGAGTAAAGTAATTCATGCATGATGACAAATAATTTGAATTCTTGTAGTTAATTCTATCAGTCATTATGCATTTCCTTTACAAAAGTTTATAGGAAAAAAAAAAAAAAACTAAGCAAAAACATTTTAAAAGAATTCTTTTTTTAAATGAATGTTTTAAAAATTTTATTTGTACATTCATCGGCTTTATATTACTTGTTTTTACGATTACTGAAACTAATTAAAGTATTACAAACATTTCTGTTAATAATAGAAATACAAATAGGTTTCTACAGGTTATGTAGAAGCCAGAGTCGGAGAAGAGACAGAAAGAGAATCGGATAAAAGAGAGAGAGAGAGAGAGTCGGATAAAAGAGAAAGACATACAATCGGAGAGAGAGAGAGAGTCGGAGAGAGAGGGAGAGAGAGAGTGAGGGGGAGAGAGAGAGGGGGGGAGTCGGAGAGAGAGAGAGGGGGAGAGTCGGAGAGAGAGGGGGGAGAGTCGGAGAGAGAGGGGGAGAGTCAGAGAGAGAGGGGGGAGAGTCGGAGAGAGAGGGGGGAGAGTCGGAGAGAGGGGGGGTCGGAGAGAGAGAGGGGGGGAGTCGGAGAGAGAGAGAGTCGGGGAGAGAGAGAGAGGGGGGAGGGGGGGGGGGAAAGAGAGGGAGAGTCCGATAACAGAGAGGGAGAGTCGGATAAGAGAGAGGGAGAGTCCGATAACAGAGAGGGAGAGTCGGATAAGAGAGAGGGAGAGTCGGATAAAAAAGAGGGAGAGTCGGATAAAAAAGAGGGAGAGTCGGATAAAAAAGAGGGAGAGTCGGATAAAAAAGAGGGAGAGTCGGATAAAAAAGAGGGAGAGTCGGATAAAAGAGAGGGAGAGTCGGATAAAAGAGAGGGAGAGTCGGATAAAAGAGAGGGAGAGTCGGATAAAAGAGAGGGAGAGTCGGATAAAAGAGAGGGAGAGTCGGATAAAAGAGAGGGAGAGTCGGATAAAAGAGAGGGAGAGTCGGATAAAAGAGAGGGAGAGTCGGATAAAAGAGAGGGAGAGTCGGATAAAAGAGAGGGAGAGTCGGATAAAAGAGAGGGAGAGTCGGATAAAAGAGAGGGAGAGTCGGATAAAAGAGAGGGAGAGTCGGATAAAAGAGAGGGAGAGTCGGATAAAAGAGAGGGAGAGTCGGATAAAAGAGAGGGAGAGTCGGATAAAAGAGAGGGAGAGTCGGATAAAAGAGAGGGAGAGTCGGATAAAAGAGAGGGAGAGTCGGATAAAAGAGGGAGAGTCGGATAAAAGAGAGGGAGAGTCGGATAAAAGAGAGGGAGAGTCGGATAAAAGAGGGAGAGTCGGATAAAAGAGAGGGAGAGTCGGATAAAAGAGAGGGAGAGTCGGATAAAAGAGGGAGAGTCGGATAAAAGAGAGGGAGAGTCGGATAAAAGAGAGGGAGAGTCGGATAAAAGAGAGGGAGAGTCGGATAAAAGAGAGGGAGAGTCGGATAAAAGAGAGGGAGAGTCGGATAAAAGAGAGGGAGAGTCGGATAAAAGAGAGGGAGAGTCGGATAAAAGAGAGGGAGAGTCGGATAAAAGAGAGGGAGAGTCGGATAAAAGAGAGGGAGAGTCGGATAAAAGAGAGGGAGAGTCGGATAAAAGAGAGGGAGAGTCGGATAAAAGAGAGGGAGAGTCGGATAAAAGAGAGGGAGAGTCGGATAAAAGAGAGGGAGAGTCGGATAAAAGAGAGGGAGAGTCGGATAAAAGAGAGGGAGAGTCGGATAAAAGAGAGGGAGAGTCGGATAAAAGAGGGAGAGTCGGATAAAAGAGAGGGAGAGTCGGATAAAAGAGAGGGAGAGTCGGATAAAAGAGGGAGAGTCGGATAAAAGAGAGGGAGAGTCGGATAAAAGAGAGGGAGAGTCGGATAAAAGAGGGAGAGTCGGATAAAAGAGAGGGAGAGTCGGATAAAAGAGAGGGAGAGTCGGATAAAAGAGAGGGAGAGTCGGATAAAAGAGAGGGAGAGTCGGATAAAAGAGAGGGAGAGTCGGATAAAAGAGAGGGAGAGTCGGATAAAAGAGAGGGAGAGTCGGATAAAAGAGAGGGAGAGTCGGATAAAAGAGAGGGAGAGTCGGATAAAAGAGAGGGAGAGTCGGATAAAAGAGAGGGAGAGTCGGATAAAAGAGAGGGAGAGTCGGATAAAAGAGAGGGAGAGTCGGATAAAAGAGAGGGAGAGTCGGATAAAAGAGAGGGAGAGTCGGATAAAAGAGAGGGAGAGTCGGATAAAAGAGAGGGAGAGTCGGATAAAAGAGAGGGAGAGTCGGATAAAAGAGAGGGAGAGTCGGATAAAAGAGGGAGAGTCGGATAAAAGAGAGGGAGAGTCGGATAAAAGAGAGGGAGAGTCGGATAAAAGAGGGAGAGTCGGATAAAAGAGAGGGAGAGTCGGATAAAAGAGAGGGAGAGTCGGATAAAAGAGAGGGAGAGTCGGATAAAAGAGAGGGAGAGTCGGATAAAAGAGAGGGAGAGTCGGATAAAAGAGAGGGAGAGTCGGATAAAAGAGAGGGAGAGTCGGATAAAAGAGGGAGAGTCGGATAAAAGAGAGGGAGAGTCGGATAAAAGAGAGGGAGAGTCGGATAAAAGAGAGGGAGAGTCGGATAAAAGAGAGGGAGAGTCGGATAAAAGAGAGGGAGAGTCGGATAAAAGAGAGGGAGAGTCGGATAAAAGAGAGGGAGAGTCGGATAAAAGAGAGGGAGAGTCGGATAAAAGAGAGGGAGAGTCGGATAAAAGAGAGGGAGAGTCGGATAAAAGAGAGGGAGAGTCGGATAAAAGAGGGAGAGTCGGATAAAAGAGAGGGAGAGTCGGATAAAAGAGAGGGAGAGTCGGATAAAAGAGGGAGAGTCGGATAAAAGAGAGGGAGAGTCGGATAAAAGAGAGGGAGAGTCGGATAAAAGAGGGAGAGTCGGATAAAAGAGAGGGAGAGTCGGATAAAAGAGAGGGAGAGTCGGATAAAAGAGAGGGAGAGTCGGATAAAAGAGAGGGAGAGTCGGATAAAAGAGAGGGAGAGTCGGATAAAAGAGAGGGAGAGTCGGATAAAAGAGAGGGAGAGTCGGATAAAAGAGAGGGAGAGTCGGATAAAAGAGAGGGAGAGTCGGATAAAAGAGAGGGAGAGTCGGATAAAAGAGGGAGAGTCGGATAAAAGAGAGGGAGAGTCGGATAAAAGAGAGGGAGAGTCGGATAAAAGAGAGGGAGAGTCGGATAAAAGAGAGGGAGAGTCGGATAAAAGAGAGGGAGAGTCGGATAAAAGAGAGGGAGAGTCGGATAAAAGAGAGGGAGAGTCGGATAAAAGAGAGGGAGAGTCGGATAAAAGAGAGGGAGAGTCGGATAAAAGAGAGGGAGAGTCGGATAAAAGAGAGGGAGAGTCGGATAAAAGAGAGGGAGAGTCGGATAAAAGAGAGGGAGAGTCGGATAAAAGAGAGGGAGAGTCGGATAAAAGAGAGGGAGAGTCGGATAAAAGAGGGAGAGTCGGATAAAAGAGAGGGAGAGTCGGATAAAAGAGAGGGAGAGTCGGATAAAAGAGGGAGAGTCGGATAAAAGAGAGGGAGAGTCGGATAAAAGAGAGGGAGAGTCGGATAAAAGAGAGGGAGAGTCGGATAAAAGAGAGGGAGAGTCGGATAAAAGAGAGGGAGAGTCGGATAAAAGAGAGGGAGAGTCGGATAAAAGAGAGGGAGAGTCGGATAAAAGAGAGGGAGAGTCGGATAAAAGAGAGGGAGAGTCGGATAAAAGAGAGGGAGAGTCGGATAAAAGAGAGGGAGAGTCGGATAAAAGAGAGGGAGAGTCGGATAAAAGAGAGGGAGAGTCGGATAAAAGAGAGGGAGAGTCGGATAAAAGAGAGGGAGAGTCGGATAAAAGAGAGGGAGAGTCGGATAAAAGAGAGGGAGAGTCGGATAAAAGAGAGGGAGAGTCGGATAAAAGAGAGGGAGAGTCGGATAAAAGAGGGAGAGTCGGATAAAAGAGAGGGAGAGTCGGATAAAAGAGAGGGAGAGTCGGATAAAAGAGGGAGAGTCGGATAAAAGAGAGGGAGAGTCGGATAAAAGAGAGGGAGAGTCGGATAAAAGAGGGAGAGTCGGATAAAAGAGAGGGAGAGTCGGATAAAAGAGAGGGAGAGTCGGATAAAAGAGAGGGAGAGTCGGATAAAAGAGAGGGAGAGTCGGATAAAAGAGAGGGAGAGTCGGATAAAAGAGAGGGAGAGTCGGATAAAAGAGAGGGAGAGTCGGATAAAAGAGAGGGAGAGTCGGATAAAAGAGAGGGAGAGTCGGATAAAAGAGAGGGAGAGTCGGATAAAAGAGGGAGAGTCGGATAAAAGAGAGGGAGAGTCGGATAAAAGAGAGGGAGAGTCGGATAAAAGAGAGGGAGAGTCGGATAAAAGAGAGGGAGAGTCGGATAAAAGAGAGGGAGAGTCGGATAAAAGAGAGGGAGAGTCGGATAAAAGAGAGGGAGAGTCGGATAAAAGAGAGGGAGAGTCGGATAAAAGAGAGGGAGAGTCGGATAAAAGAGAGGGAGAGTCGGATAAAAGAGAGGGAGAGTCGGATAAAAGAGAGGGAGAGTCGGATAAAAGAGAGGGAGAGTCGGATAAAAGAGGGAGAGTCGGATAAAAGAGAGGGAGAGTCGGATAAAAGAGAGGGAGAGTCGGATAAAAGAGGGAGAGTCGGATAAAAGAGAGGGAGAGTCGGATAAAAGAGAGGGAGAGTCGGATAAAAGAGGGAGAGTCGGATAAAAGAGAGGGAGAGTCGGATAAAAGAGAGGGAGAGTCGGATAAAAGAGAGGGAGAGTCGGATAAAAGAGAGGGAGAGTCGGATAAAAGAGAGGGAGAGTCGGATAAAAGAGGGAGAGTCGGATAAAAGAGAGGGAGAGTCGGATAAAAGAGAGGGAGAGTCGGATAAAAGAGAGGGAGAGTCGGATAAAAGAGGGAGAGTCGGATAAAAGAGAGGGAGAGTCGGATAAAAGAGAGGGAGAGTCGGATAAAAGAGAGGGAGAGTCGGATAAAAGAGAGGGAGAGTCGGATAAAAGAGAGGGAGAGTCGGATAAAAGAGAGGGAGAGTCGGATAAAAGAGAGGGAGAGTCGGATAAAAGAGGGAGAGTCGGATAAAAGAGAGGGAGAGTCGGATAAAAGAGAGGGAGAGTCGGATAAAAGAGAGGGAGAGTCGGATAAAAGAGAGGGAGAGTCGGATAAAAGAGAGGGAGAGTCGGATAAAAGAGAGGGAGAGTCGGATAAAAGAGAGGGAGAGTCGGATAAAAGAGAGGGAGAGTCGGATAAAAGAGAGGGAGAGTCGGATAAAAGAGAGGGAGAGTCGGATAAAAGAGAGGGAGAGTCGGATAAAAGAGAGGGAGAGTCGGATAAAAGAGAGGGAGAGTCGGATAAAAGAGAGGGAGAGTCGGATAAAAGAGAGGGAGAGTCGGATAAAAGAGGGAGAGTCGGATAAAAGAGAGGGAGAGTCGGATAAAAGAGAGGGAGAGTCGGATAAAAGAGGGAGAGTCGGATAAAAGAGAGGGAGAGTCGGATAAAAGAGAGGGAGAGTCGGATAAAAGAGGGAGAGTCGGATAAAAGAGAGGGAGAGTCGGATAAAAGAGAGGGAGAGTCGGATAAAAGAGAGGGAGAGTCGGATAAAAGAGAGGGAGAGTCGGATAAAAGAGAGGGAGAGTCGGATAAAAGAGAGGGAGAGTCGGATAAAAGAGGGAGAGTCGGATAAAAGAGAGGGAGAGTCGGATAAAAGAGAGGGAGAGTCGGATAAAAGAGAGGGAGAGTCGGATAAAAGAGAGGGAGAGTCGGATAAAAGAGAGGGAGAGTCGGATAAAAGAGAGGGAGAGTCGGATAAAAGAGAGGGAGAGTCGGATAAAAGAGAGGGAGAGTCGGATAAAAGAGAGGGAGAGTCGGATAAAAGAGAGGGAGAGTCGGATAAAAGAGAGGGAGAGTCGGATAAAAGAGAGGGAGAGTCGGATAAAAGAGAGGGAGAGTCGGATAAAAGAGGGAGAGTCGGATAAAAGAGAGGGAGAGTCGGATAAAAGAGAGGGAGAGTCGGATAAAAGAGAGAGAGAGTCGGATAAAAGAGAGAGAGAGTCGGATAAAAGAGAGGGAGAGTCGGATAAAAGAGAGGGAGAGTCGGATAAAAGAGAGAGAGAGAGACAGAGAGTGTCAGGTAAAAGAGATATAGAATAAGAGATAAGTGATATCAGAAGAGATAGAAAAAAAAACAAATAAATATTAAAAACAAGTTAAAAAATACAAAAAGATATCCAGTTGAAAAGTTCAAATATACAAATTTTTGGTCTGATTTTTTTTTTTTTTTTAAATGAAAAGTGATAATTACTTGTTTATTTCTGCTCTAGTATCCAAAGAAAAATTGCTATTTTTATTATGTATCGGCTCATGTGCTCTCTCTCTTTCTTCATATGTATTGTTCAGTGATTGTTTTCTTATATTTACAAATGCACAGATAAATCTCAATTATGTAGGTTACAAGGTCCGTGTGGGGATCATAATAAATGAACAATGCATCCGAAGATGGGGAGATGGCACATCAGACAAAACTTTTGATTATCTGAAGAAAAATAATGCAGATAAGACAGAAGGTATTTGATTTTTTTTTTTTTTAACAAGAAAGTTACTCATTCGAAAGGAAAAATTTAGAATAAAGAAATTTTTTTTGGTTTTGAAATTGAAAGACAGAGGAATGTTCTTTATTTTCTTTTATAAGTTAAGAGCTTTCTTGAAATCATGGACAAGTGATGAATTAAAATAACTGATGAACTCGTCCCTGACTGCAAGGAGGTTAGGGATCTTGTCACAGCTTGGGATGTTCAGAAAGTCATGGAACAATTGTTTCCATAATGGGACATTCCATTTTCTGGAATTAAAAAAATATATATATTACTAAGCTGGAATAGAGGAAACAAACCATTAAAAATATAAAAACAAAAAACATAAGAAATAAAATTTACATTATTCATATCTTAGTAATATTCACCTATTTTCACATTTCAATCCTTGAACTCATAATTTCTTGATGTTTTTATTGGAGTTGGCAGTCAGATTTTGGCTAGACTCATAAAAATGCTAGAAATCAAAGTTGAATTTTTTAATCCTTAAATAAGCAAAACTATCTAAATATCAGAAGACTTTAAAATAAGTCATATTTTACAGTTGTACAGAGTCAGATATTTTAGAACTTTTGCTTTAAACTATTTTTTAACATTTAAATTTACATTTTTTATCCAAAATGCAAGTCTTGTAAAACCTTGCTACAAAGCCTTGATAATCACCCAAAAATAAAAAAAATTATACAAATTTCTTGAAATTTAAGTTTTCTACCAAGTTATTAGCTGTATTTTTGTTTAAGTTTCAATTTTTAATTGTTAAATATACAACACTGAGGCTTCATGCTGCTATCTTGAAAAAAAAAGGTAAAAATCATCATACTTTTATTGGATTAATACATTAAAATACTTTAAAAGCACAAAATTCCCATCTAGATAAGTAGAAAATTTATTTCCTTTGGTAGCATTTATTTTAAAAAAAGAAAAAATTGCATTTTATTGCAAAATTTCTAACTTTATTTACAACTAGCTGTCTTTATTTGGTGTTGCGCAAGAACCATGGTACTTTTAGTTTTACCTTTCATTTTTATTTAAAAAAAACATTTTTATGTTTTCAGATTAGGATTTTCACAATTACATTTAATTATTACACTATTGTTTGTTGAACTAAATTGTTCAGCCCTGAAGCATCTTTTCTTCATTTTTATATTTCATGAGAAAATAAGTTATAATAATTTGAACTAATCTCAAAATTTCACTGCATATTAAGAAATACAAGGAGTCTTCAATAAATTTCCAGACTATTTCTTGTATGGGCACTTTTATTGATAATACACACATGAAACGTTAGTCCCCTCCGAAGTAATCTCCTCTGGCTGCAATGCACTTGTTGTACCATTTCAACAAATTCTGGAGGGCCCCATGGAAGTCCTCTTGTGTGAGCATGTCAGTGACCCTCATCGCAGCCTCTTTCATCTCAATTGTCTCATAACGTTAGCCTCTAAAGTTTTCCTTGAGCTTAGGGAATAACCAAAAGTCGCTGAGAACAAGGTCTGGACTATAGGGACGGTGAGGAAGTGTCTTGATGCCCATCTTGGTTATGACAACGTCTTTCTTCCTGATCTTCTCTACCCTTGGGACAAACTTTGCACAAATCTTCTGCATCTTCAATTCCTCGCAAATAATTGTGTGTACAGTTCCCACACTAACATCAAACTGTGCACTTATTGTCTCTATAGACATACAATGATCCTTATTCATGAAATTCTATATTTAGCCAATCAACTCTGATGTTTTAACTTCCTTACACCTCCTATATTTATCATCCCTCAGACTCCCTGCCTTCCTTAAATTTCTTATGCTACTCAAAAACTGATGCTCGATTTATGCAAGATGGTCCAAAAGCAGTTTGAAGTATTCAATGTTTCTTTGACAATTTTTCCAAGTTTAAAACAGAATTTTATTGTTTTTCTAAAGGGTTCTCATGTCCAGATTGTGTTTTTTAAATTCACCAGCTGTGACGATCAAGTTTTAGTAGAGTGTATTCCAATTCCTGCTGTAGCTGTTCATTCGAACCTGAAATCATAAAAATTGGTCAGTCATCACATAACATGTATAGCAATAACATAATGAATTTCCAAGAGGCTACAACAATTTGCCTGTACAAAAACGTCTGAAAACTTAAAACAAAATGCATTACTCTGATCTTTATATGCTGCCATCTTTGCAATTTCTACATAAACTCTTTGCCTTTCCTTCCCATTTCAGCAACACTCCTAAAACTTCAAATTGTTTTCTAGTTTCTTAGAAAAACTAGCAATACTTTTCTCATATCTGACATTTAAAATTAGATATATGTATTTTATAAAATTCAAGAAAACATCTATGTTATGCCAGTTTATTTAAAATGGTTAACATCACAGATTAGAATTTAATATATTTTTTTAAATTGGGCAGAGGTCGAAGATTTATTTATCATTGAAATTTGCATTAGTTTCATGATAGCAAAAAATATTGGTCATTCTACATTTATCAGCCTGACTATCCAAAAGATTCTTCAAAGCTCCACCTCCAACATATTTTATTCTCAGAGCAAATCAACTTTACAAGTAGATGATGTTCTCAACAACAAAAAAAGATTTTTTTTTAACTCACCTTTTGAAATTGGAAGAAGTTTGCCATTTGCCTTGAGTATTAAATACATTCATATACTTTCCAAATAAAACAACATGGACACTTCCAAGAATTCCAAACAGGTCAGTCTATGATGTCCAAGAAAAAAACAAAAAAACCTTTAGACATTTAGCTGTTAAGGAATATGGTGCATTCACTATTTTTAAGTGTGAGTGTGCATATTTTGCATATAGATAATAGGAAAAAAAAAATTAATATATCAAAATACCAATTAAATTGGAAATTGTCAAAAAAAACATTAACAAATGGAGAGGAAAAGTGAAGAGAGTAGCAGTTCTCAATAAATTAAGATATCATGTTTAAGTGCATTTTACAATAGAGAAACACCGGACGACCTGCTAATAAATAAAATCAAAAGAAATGGAAAAAGAATTAAAAAGAGGGGGGTATATATATATATATATATATATATATATATATATATATATATATACACACACACACACACATGCTCATATATTAGAAAAATAGCTATCCCAGGATAAAGCATGTTTGCACACAGCAAAAATGTGAGGAAAAAAAAAAAAAAGAAAAAAAATATAAGATGTTCAGTCATGAAAGAATTTGCAAAATGCTAAACCATTAAATTTCTAGTTTTCATTATATTGAAAAATTTATTTGATAATGAGGTCTCACGTTAGTGTGTGTGTGTGAGAGAGAGAGAGAGAGAGAGAGAGAGAGAGAGAGAGAGAGAGAGAGGGGGTAGATACACGGAAAAGCTGTCAAAAGGAAGACTTTGAAACGGTGCATATTCTCTCCGACTGACCGGACATGATGTGGAAGCTGAAATGAAATACTCTACAAATGAAAATAATGAATATGATTATATACAACATCTTTTTTTACCGAAGACAATATCTTCTGTTGTCCACTTGTTTTATTGCAAGTTTCTGCTACTGTTCCGGTTTCAAATTTCATTTTAATTCTTATGATGTGGTTCTCAGTACTTGCATGATTATTTACTACCGTGCATGATCGACGATGCTACGTGCTACTGTTGGCATGTTTACTATGCCTTCTATTATAGGCAGTAGTGATGGGACGATTCAAAAACATCAATTTATAAATCTCTAATATACCATAGAGTTATTTTTCCTCCCGATTACTGTAAAAACACATGCTAAATGTGTATATATTTTCTCAAATGTTAAAAAAAAACTTGTGAGAGATGATCTATAGAATTTTAGTTTTACTGTTTAAAATCAATAAATATTTTTTTAACATTTCTACCAATAGTGGAAGATTTTGTTTTAAACAAAATCAAATAAAAAAAATAAAAGAATCGTTTTTGGCATCGAAAAATAGGTACAAATTTTTCCAATTCCAATACCCTCAAGAGTTCTGATTTTTCCAATTCCTGATTCCGATTAATTGTCCCAACAATAATAGGCAGTACAATTCTACCACTAGTTATACTAGCAAAGTTTCAACCTTAAAAATAGAATATCAAAAGTAAATTTTTCATTCATATCAGTGATTAATGAAATTTAAAAATGCACACATAAAAACACCAAAATTAAATTATACCCATGCCGGGAATAAAATCTGCAACTTTGCCAAAAACATTTTCTCCTAAGAAAAGTACAAAAATTATTTACTCTAATTGTGGACAACCTAATCACAAGAGTTTCCAATGTAGATACAGGACTCAAAATGGCGACTCCATTAAAAAATGTGGAAAGGTCCGTTAGCGAACATACATTATTATTTTCATGTATGTTTAACGCTTCAACAAACAATAATAATTTTCTTGTCGATTGTGGTGCAACGGCACATGTGATTACAAAGGAATCTGATTTAATCAATTTTGATCCCAAATTTAAGCCACAAAATCATTTTGTAGAACTAGCTGACGGGAGTGGAATAAATGATATCGTTTTGAAAAGAGGCGATGCTAAAATCTCGCTGAGGAACAATAAAGCTGATAAAGCTGAACTATGTTTCTGTATAGAAAACGCTCTTCTAATCCCAAAATTTAAACAAAATATATTTTGTGTACAAGCTGCCACAAAACCAGGTGCAAATATAAACTTTAGTCCCAATAAATCAAAACTGGTGTACCCGAATGGAACTGTATTCGACATTAAAGAAAATGGAAGACTATATTATTTAAATAATGTCCCATCAAAAACTGCCTGCCATGATCTACAGACATGGCATAAAATTCTTGGACACTGCAATATTCCTGATATCAAAAAGTTGCCGACTGTAGTTGATGGAATGAAAATAAAAACATTAAAAAACTAACTACAACGTTTGTACGCAGGGAAAAATGACAAACTATCAAAACAAAATACAAGACAAGAAGGCCAAGAAAATCCTATCACTGGTGCATTGTGACTTGAATGGTCTTGTGGAACCGATAGCTAGAGAACATTATAGATATATGTTGAATTTCGTAGGTTTAATAATGGTTTACTTTTAAAGAACAAATCTGATACCCTGCTAGCAACTAAAAAATATTTAGCCGACATGGCTCCCTACAGTGAAGTAACATGTATTCGTTCTGATAACGGTATGGAATTCACTAATAAAGGCTTTGAACTTTTACTAATTAACGATCGTATCAAGCATGAAAAGTCGGCCTCTAGATCGCCACACCAAAAAGGGATTGCGGAAACATCCTGGCGGACACTTTTTGAAATAGCAAGATGTCTACTCATTGAATCAAAACTCCCCAAAAGGCTCTGGACGTACGCACTTATGGCGGTTGCCTATATACGAAACAGGTGCTTTAACAAAACACTATCTAAAACCCCATATGAAGCTTTCTGTGGTAGAAAACCAAATTTAAGCCGAATGCATGTATTTGGTTCAACTTGTTTCGCATATATAGATAAAAAGAGTAAATTAAATATTAAAATATATATTTATTGGATACGATAAAAACAGTCCAGCTAATTTAGTATTTTTTCCAGAGAAAAATAAAATTTTAAAAAATCCGACGTGTAAAATTCAGACACGTTTAATTTTAAAGACAAAATCCCGTCATATGAAAAGGATGAAATTATATTATTATGAAATTATTAAAACAAATGGAGACAATGAAGATGACAGGGACAAGAGTATCCATGATGATGATGATAATGCTAAAGTCGAAAGATACCTCAAAAGAAATAGAAAACAGCCCAATTTTTTTGTGGTCGACAATATGAAAAATTATCAAATGAACTATTGCTATTACATGGAAAATACGACAAAAAACTTCACCGAAGCAATTAATTCAGAACATTGTGATGAATGGAAAATAGCCATGAAAAAAGAAATAGATGCTTTGACCGAAAATAATACATATACGGTAGTACCTCTCCCAAAAGATAAACACGTTATTTCTACAAGATGGGTCTTTACAAAAATGACTACAGCATCAGGCATAGAACAGTACAAAGCTAGATTTGTTGCTAGAGGGTACTCTCAGATTTACGGTATAGAATATTTTTATACGTTTTCACCTACCACAAACCTAACAACAATCAGAATTTTGTTGCAAACTGCATCGCAATATGATCTAAACATCCATCAAATGGACATAAAAATGCTTAATTGAATGCCTCAATGTATCTACGTATAGTCTTAGCCCAGAACACGATAATCAACCAAATATCTAAGCATATAGATATAAAATACCATTTCATAAAAAACGAGGTGAAAAAGGAATCTATTATTTTGAATTACATATCATCAAAACAAAATATCGTTGATGTATTCACAAAACTCGCAACAAGAATAAAGATAAAGCATTTTTCTTTAAAATTTGTTGGGGGATTCAACTGAATAATTTTTTCACAGGCCTGTATATATATAAATTTCTATAAATTAAAAAAATTAGTCCTGCGTTAAACTGCATCCAATTTGTTTGTATTAACACTTTAACCCACTAAGCATAACTAATACTTTTGCTGAAATAAAGAAAAAATTCAAAGTCACTTTTTTTGCAAACATTTTCTGTGCGTATTTTCTTTTCGGCAAATACTTTTTGCATGCTTATTTTAAAGCGTGCATAAATTACAATTGACTTTTTTTTCTTGTGCACATTAGTTTTTTCTTTATCAAAAATGTCTTTTTTTGCATTGTTTTAATTAACAAAAAAAACTTTTTAAACAGGTACATATTGCATGTATATTTATTTATATGTATGCGTTTTTTTTTGTTTTTTTAACAAAACTACATAATCAAATTTAAGAAATGGCTTCTTTTTGACATACCCATCCCCTTTTAAGGTAAAAATATGTTCCATTTTTCTTTTATTTCTCTTCTCTGTACACATATATATCTGTTTGACATTTGAACACAAAAATGGCTTCTTTTTACATGCTGAAATTTTAAGATCCAAATGATTTCTGATTTTGTTATGTATAATTGAATATAAAATATATTTTTATTTTTAAGCAGAATAAACATAAGGGACTTCACCCATTATAAAAAATAGGGAGGAGGTTACAATGTTTTTGGAGTATGATGGGGTATGATCCCGCATGCTAACCAGTCACCTCACAGGACTTGTGTAAAACAACGAACCATCGGAAACTGTTCTGTCTACTCCAAACCAGTCCCTCCCAGAACTTGTGTTGAACAACAAACCATCGGAAACCGTTTTGAAACTAAACATGGCTTACACTTCTAGAATTGCATTTTTTTTCCTTTAGTAATATACTTAATGTAACTATAATGATAATCACCCGAGATGGGGCTGAGCTAGTTCCAAATGAGTTCACTGCATCAAGGTGGTCCACTGTGGTCAATCATCATCTGAGTCCTGACATATCTCAATCATTCCCAGTTCCAGTGAGTAACACTAAAAACACAGAGACAAGCTACCAGCTTCTTTACTGTTCCAATTCAGGTCTTCAGTTGGCCACCTCTGCACATTCTTCAATTAGCAGGTGTGATAGGAGTTCTCAACTTGTGTATGAATTCAAAGAACGTGACCAAATCAGCTAAGTCTCCCTTTAAGAAGAGTCTGTGATGCAAATAGTGTTGCATCTTGCACAAATCGTGTAGCATAAGATTTGGTCAGAAAGAAGGTTGTAAAAGATACGTTGAAGGCAGTACGGATACGTTGAGTGCATCCTAGGTCTTTCAGATGTACAGCCGTATTGTGTATATCAGCACTAAGTATTTTATCTCTTTTAGAGACCTTAATCTACTTTAAAGGCAGCAGAAGGCCGCGTGAGCACGGTTCTATTGTTGCCTCCTCTCTCTGAGTGTTATGAAGGAAAAAGAAGAAATAAGTTTATCATGTTAATAAAGGTATAGGAAATAGGTTTGGTTGAAAGACAATGTTATTATTGTTGTTTACAGTATTCACCCTACGCGGATTGAGCCGGATTCCACCAAAGGAGGAAGTGTCAAGAGTATGTTAAATTCACAGGCGGTCCTCAGTCATCTGTAATGTTTGGTACATTTTTGGACAGAAAGCGGGTATCTTTAGACAGCCTGATTTGGTAGCACCAGATGCCCTAACAGGTATTACCACTCCAAGCCAAAGTTGAACTGGGAGCAATGGTAGCTAAAAGGCAAATCCATGTTCCCCACAACCGTCAAATGGGATCTCATCACTGGATGTCTTAAGGTCATAATGAGGTCGAAGGAACACAAAGAAAAGCTAAAATAGGATTGTGAACAAGGCGTGGCAATAACTAAAACAAAAAGACCGCATATATATTTAAAGTTATTTTACTTGGGGAATGGCTACGGGTTTGGCAACGGTTTACAAGTTGAGGAAAGTTTGTAGTTCACAGTGGAAAGCAAATTGTGGTTCAAGTAAATCGAAGTAAGCAGACAGCAACAGATAAACACAGAAGGTGGGCTCCCTCTACTATGCTAGAAAATTATTCATATCAAAGAACATCGTATATATTTACAAAGCCAGAATTCATTCATGCATGGAGTATTCTTACCATATCTGGGCTGGTGCATCTGCCACTAGTCTATTAAAAAAAAAAAAAAAAATAGTCTGAATTTTAATAGCTCCTACACTGTCAGCCAAGCTCCAACCTCTGTCCCATTACCACAATGTCATATCGTTGTGTCCATTTTACAAGTACTTCAATAGAATGCGCTCTGATGAACTCATAGCATGTGCCCTCACAACGAACATACTCCAGACTAACTCAACAAGCAGAAAAATCACACCCCTTTGCTGTTGAGGTTCCTAGATGCCTAATGGTTTCTTCACTCGGACTGCTAGGCTTTGAAATTCCCTTCATTTCCTGCTTCCCTGACTGTACTAACCAGCTGAAGTTTAAATGTAATGTGAACAGATGTCCAATGCTCAGCTGTTGGACGTGATCCTAAATAGTAGCCTCTTACATTTCAAGTGGCAATATGCCTTGTTTGGGGTGAAAATAAATGTTCCTATGCTAACAATTATGCACATGTTAAGGTTACGATAAAAAAAAATATTGGATAAAAATTTTAAGATTGTTCAGTAAATTTAACGTATAATTTTACCCTACTTGATTTTTCGTCCGATCTTTAACCACATTTACAAATGTCGTATGGAAATGCGTTTAATCATGAAGACACAGACTTCTTTTTAGATGAGTTCAAATTAATTATGCTTCCCAAACAACTGCCAGTATCTTAAATCAAAAGCTGCAAATTGTATTAATAGATTTTTTACCTGATACGTCCAGGGTCGGTCAGTCTTCATTTCCACACACTGAAATCCAGATGTGAGCACTTTACCAGTAAATACAGTTCCTTTTGGGTAATTCTTCATGTCAAGACTTTCCCCAAAATCAATCAGGGTCAAGAGTTTCGGGGTTTTTAAATTTGTTAAGTTTGGATTCCTGCAAGAAGAATGATATGTAACCATATTGCATTATTATGAACGTTTTCTTTTAATCTCTTGATCAATTTTTAGGAAAAAAATTGATATTTTAATACAGATTAATTTAAATATTTCATCAGATAGTCTGTAAAAATGTCCTTACAAATTCATTCTTTTAATATAATTTTCTGAATCATAGAGTTTATTCTTAAAATCGCTTATATTTGCACTATTTTTTAAAATTTCATAAGGAAATTTGTTTCAATAATTTATTAGAAAAAAAATCTGATTTAGTGTTTGAAATGTTTCTTGCCATTAAATTTGCTGCATATATATACATACACACGAGTAGTCTAGCGGGGGGGGGGGTAACCGGCCTGGCCGGGTGTTTGTAGGTGGGGGGGGGGTGATCAAAACAACCCTGTTTAAAAAAAAGTAGGAAAGTAGGCTTGAACCCCGAACCTTTGACGTGGAGATGGAAACGAAACGGAAAAAAACCCTGGGACCTAGCCATTTCGGCCACGAGAGAAGAGGAATGAAAAGCATCTTAATTTAACGTTTATAAAATTAAATTAACAGATGCGAGAACCTTAAGTCGCGTGATGTTTGACCTTGAAACATGACGTGGCTGCAAGCCAGTTTTCGCTTGTTTTATACTGAAAAGCGAAAGATACACAGGACACTCTAAAAATCTGGAAAAAAATAGCATGTGAAAGTAGGGCAAATTAAATAGACAGGCGACCCCCATTCCTAACTTTTAGATATTATCATTTAGACGTGATATAAAAAGTCTTAAGGAATGAGCCGACAGAGAAGTCCAGCGAAAAAAGCCCTTTACAGACATACACAAAAAGCGAACATGCATACATTTTCGCTTTTATATTTACAGATATATATATATATATATATATGTATGTATATATATATATATGTATGTATGTATGAGGGGAGTGAAAAGCAAATAATTTACAAAGGTTTGTTTATAAAACAAGAAACAAAACATAAAATAGGGAAATGATTCACTTTATCTTGTATTTCTTGTTTTATGAATAAATGTTGTAAATTACAATTTACATAATTTTACTTCCTCTCATGTATTGATGCTCTATCTCTAATAGTAAGCATTTCTATCATAATATATAAACAAATGAATAAATATATATATATATATATATATATATATATATATACACATAAAAATGTTTTGGTAGGTAAGTATGAGGATGGAACCCAAACTGTTGAGGCAAAGTTGTAAATTAAAATGTGAAAAAAAACAAAAAAACGTGCGACGTTAACGATTGCCCCACCGCGAGATGCTAACGGAAACATGTTTGAATTTATTTAATTACTTGGATTTGGCAGGTGCCCGTTTTAATGAGTTAATGAGGTCAAGTTTGACTGCGGGATTTTTATTTTCCCAAGATGTTATAGGAAAAATACTAACCCACATGCGGCGAGCGACAAATGTTGAATATTTATCTTCCCGAAATCGAGCAAATTAAATAGACAGGCGAGCTTCGTTGTTAACTGTGAGATATTACGATTTATATGTGATATAAAAAGTTTTAAAAAGTTGTGAAGCGACTGACCGCTTCTCTGAAAAAAGCCTTTTGTAGACATACAGAAAAAGTGAACACACATACATACATTTTTGCTTTTATATTTAAAGAAGTACATCTTTCTATATAATCCTTCCTGCATTATTTTTTTCAAACTTTGATGCTTTCAATTATTGCGCTAACCTAGCTAGTCTATATAAAAGTTCTTTTCTAACTATTTTCTTTTGAAGAAAAAAACCAAAATTTGAAAGTCCATGGATTAAGCAAATAATTTATCTTGTATTTCTTGTTTGATAAACAATAAATGTCATAAATCACAATTTGCATAATTTTAACTCCTCTCATATGTTGATACTCTATCTCAAATATTGAGCATTTTTATCAAAATAGGATTAATATAAATATTAATATGAATATTTATGTTGCCTTATAAAATTTTTAAATACTCATATATATATATATATATATATATATATCTCAAAAGTGATGGTTGTATGGGTGCAATGAGAGAAAAAAATGTATATTTAAAAAAGAGTGTAACCATCAACATTTTTAGGTTTTTCAGACTTATGTCACTTTTAAATATTTTTATAACGCGTTTCAAGCCTTGTTCAGCTCTCTTCAGATATTTTTATATAAAGGTTTTTTTGCTTGTAGAATTTCTTTTTGGGAAAAATTTTTTTAACTAAATGATTAACACTATTTGTGTCATTTGGACTACTGTTCTCAGCTTTTGTGTCATTATCACAATATTTCAGTCAATGGAATCTAACCTTCAGTTCTATCTTATCGAACATGAGTATCTGCACAGAATTTTGAACGGAACCCTTTATTTAATCCATGGGAGTAACATGTTCTCGTTCTTTCAGTCATGATTAGATAGGAGTCCCAAGTCATTCACAATTGTATATTTGAGTGTCGCCTGCACTAAGGATTGAACCTTCAATCTCTAAAAGAGTGTAACTTACAATCGAATTTTACCAAGTACTTTATCCACGACAAGATACAGGTGAAAAAGGTTGGCGGTTACATCGACTGAAACATTGAACATGACACTCAAGATGAGAACAGTAGTCTGAAGAATCCAAATGATACAAATTATCAACCTTCATCTCAAACATTCAAAAAGACCCTAAAATTAAGATTGGTTTTGAAACGTGTGGATATATTGAAATACTTTTCATTAATTCATCTGAATAATGAGCAACATACAATAATTATGTACAACATGCAAATCTACATTATCTTTATATCTATAAAAGTGAACGTATCTGTGTGTCTGTACATTTCCCTACGCAATAACTGTCAATTTTAAGTCAACAGACTCGAAATTTGATATACAGGGTACTGAGATTTGGGAAAATCTATGATCGGTTTTTAGCCAGAGATTTGGCTGTTAAGAGGTCAAAGTTCAACGATTTGAGCTTTGACAACTCTACCAAACTCCTTGGCCAATTTTGGGTCTAAACACTTGAAATTTTAGATATAGGTTCCTTGGACATGTACCTAACTTAATAATTTGATTTGAGCCCAAAACAATAAATGTTAAGGGGCATAATAGGGATCAAAGTTTAAAAAATTGACCGCTTTTTTTTATGCTCAACATACACATCTAAGCACCCAGGCAACGCCGGGCTGAAATGCTAGAATTAGAATAAAATGTGAAAAGTTTATGCAGGACTTGCAGATTTTATACTTTTATAGATTTTACGTATTTTCACATTTTTCTTTTATTCTAAGTGAATATCCTAAAATGGTAGAATCAAGATGTGTAAACAATTCTTTTTTTTTGTTGTTAATTATTTTAACACTGATATTAAGGCGATGGGGAGAGTGCATGTAGAGGTGGGGTAGAGAAAGAAGATGTGTTACAGAGTAGGGATCCTATACCACTAAGTAGTGATTAAGTTAGCTAGTGTGTATTTTTATGAGGGTCACCATTAGTGCATGTCACGATAATCTATTTGCAGACACAATTGTATCCAGAGACAAGCAAGGCTAGTTGAAACAGGGACAGAAGTTAATCTTTGTAGACAAAACAGTCAAACAATATCAGGATATGACGAATGAGTCACGTTTTTGGGCAAGAGAAAACTAGGAGTTTAAGTTCAGTTCTCTTCAGAAACCCTACAAATGAGCTAGACAATGTAGAAACAGATAATCTAAGCCGAATGTTGAAAAAGTGTCTGTCTGTCTACTTCTTACATTTCTCAAGAAATTAGAAAGAAATTCATTCTCTCCAGTAAAACATTAAATTCAGCGCACATATTCTTTGTGAAAAATAACAAGTAGAAAATTATTAATAAAAATTGTTTTTGAAGAAATTGCAAATTATAATTTTATCACAAATTCCAAACTGAATTACTTCAGTTGTTTAAATTACATTTCAAAATAATAATAATGGCAGATTGTTGAACCATGAAAGTAAACATCTTATGTTATGTAATAAATAGGTTAGTCATTTAGACACAATATTTAAGTAGATAACATTGCATTTAGTTGAAAGTTAATTTCTTGATTTTCGTTATCATTCCGAACAAGCAGTAAAAGATTGAAACAACAAAAAAAATGTAACATTTTTTTTTTTGTTTACAAGACATATTTTGAGTAAATAAATCAAGATGACTTACTTTGATCTCAAGATGATGTTGTCTGGTTTTATATCACCATGAATGATCTGGCACTTGTGAAGATGGTCAACAATCGTGAGTAGTTCAATGAGAAAATAAACAGCTAAAGATTCACACGTCAAACCGTAGTTAGGGTCAGTATACTGTTTATTTACCAAATCCTAAACAAACAAGAAACAAAAATGAATTAAAATCGATTTCAGATAAAGAATTTAATTTCCTTGCATTCACTTGCTCTTATCGGCTGATTTTATGCACTATCAGATTTTGTATTATCTGAAACTGCCTGGGACAAAAATATAACCTATTTCTATTGAAAACTTTCTGTACATTTCTTTATTTTCCTCCTCTTTCTAATCCCCTTTCTCTTTCATCCAGCCCATTCCTCTCTAGCTGCACACACACACAACTTTTTATATAAGAAATTTCTTGAGTAATGAGTTTGCATTTTCTTTCCAAATTTGTAAATAACACTGAAAAATAAACCCCCTCCCCAATAAAATCTGGCTCAGTTAACCTCAAGAGAATATTTTTTTCAAAATTTTAGACATTATTCATCCAGGACACAGCAATGCAGATTAAGAATATACCAATTTTGTGGATGTGTGTTTTTTTACTTTTAGATGAACATACAAACACACAGACATCTGCCCTTTATATAATAGATAACTTTTACAGTATAACTTGATCTTATATCAAATTTGGATGAATGACAGGAAATTCAGTACAGTAGAAGGTCAAATATGTTCTTATTTATGAAGATTGCTTAATCAAACACTGTTGGGGTTCTTTCCCACCTTTATATATATATATATATATATATATATATATTTATTACACACACACATATATATACTAGCCTGGGTGCTCGGCGTTGCCCAGGTATCTGGAGGTGTGTGTTGAGCAAAAAAAATAATAATTTTAGTAGGTAGGCTAGCTGAAACTCGTACCGTAAAGAAGGAAAACATGGAAAAAAAAACAAAAAAAACTGACATCTTTGCTGTTGCGTCCATCGCCAAACCAGAAGTGACGAAGGTTTAAATTAAGGTTAGTCAATAGAAAAGACGATACCTTTCGAAAATATTAACGAAAAAATGACCTTCCCCATAGAAAAGTGCTCATTTGAGGGTGAAGAAATTAATGTTTTCAGCCAATTTTTCGATATTTGTCATCCGAAGTATCGAGCTTTAAAATGATACCGATCTTGTGAAAATCCGTTGTCTCTGTCGAAAGTTTTAGGCAGACATACATACATACATACATACATACATTTAAACAGGTGAGATTTATATTATAGACTAGCAGGGTTGCCCAGAGTTGCTCGGGTGTTTGGAGGTGTGTGTGTTTGAGGGAGGGGGAGATAAAAAACAAAAACCTTGTTTTAAAAAAAAAAAACGTTGCCTGGGTGTTTGGAGATGTAAAAGAAAAAAAAAGTTTGGGTAGGAAGGTAGGCTCGAACCCGAACCCGAAGCCTTGACGCAAAGGTGGAAAAGACGGGAAAAAACCTTACATCTAACCCGCTCGGCCATGAGGAAAGAGGAAGTGAAAACTGTCTTAATTTAAGGATTATAACGTTAAATCGACAGGCGTGCAAATTTAATGATAATGCGGTCAAACATATTCAGCAGTTAAGTTTTGCTGTGAGACAGTTTTTCTTTCCAACTTTGGCTGTTTGAATAATCAAATTAATAACTCTGTTTAAGCTTTTTAAAAAAATCGGAAAAAACAAAAATAAAACAGCGAACGGACGTAAAACTTCTTTAAAACAATTGGATAAACAAAACCCAAAAAAAAGGAAAACACAACAAAAACTAAAAAAACACAGCAAAAAGCGAAAAAATGGTATAAATAACCTTGTTTCAATATTAAATGTTTAAAATATGAGAAAAAAAGTATATCTGATAAATGGGATTGAACCTGAAATCTTTAGATAACGACGCTGTCACTGCGCTATAGACGCGCGGATGAAAGTAAGTCTGTTTTTATAACATTTAAAACAAATTCAATGTACGTCTTTTGCGCGTATTGACGCATGCGTAAAGCCATCTTGTCATGAAGATACCATTTTTTTTTTCACCCCTCCCTGTAAAAAAGAGCCGTTAAGGATGAAGGAATGAATGTTTTTGCCCAATTTTTCGATATCTGTCGTCCAAGATGTCGAGCTTCAAAATGATACCAAACTCGTGAAAATCCGTGGTCTGCGTCGAAAGTTTTTGCGAGACACACAAACACACACACATTTTCGCTTTTATATATATATATATATATATATATATATATATATATATATACTAGCGGGGATACCCGGCGTTGCCTGGGTGTTTGGAGGTGTGTGTGCTCTTAAATAAAAAAGAAAGGGGGGGGAATCAAACCCGAAGCCCTAAGGCGAAGTTTGAAAATAAAATGTGAAAAAAACATGAACCATTTGGCCAGCCAGAATGAGTTACTGAAAGATGTTTGAATTTATTTAAGTAAGAACAAAATTGACAGGTGTCCGCAAGATTTTGTGCGAGCGTGACGATGACGTAAGCAATAGCTATTCAGCAAATGAGGTCAATGACCAGGTTTGTTTGTTATAAGCGAAGTAAAAAAAGAAAACATAAAAACGAACGTTAAAACTTAAGCGGGTGGGGGGGGGGGGTAATCAAAACATCGAAAAAAAAAACACAAAAAATCTAACGTAAGGCAAACGAATGATGTTAAATGTAAAATCAAAAAAAAAAAAAAAAAAGAAAACAGAAAAACGAACGTTAAAACTAAAAAAAAAAAAAAAAAAAAACCTGTGAAAAATGGCTTAAATAAGCCTGTTTCGATATTAAAATTTAAAAAATCGGTGGGTACCCGAGCTTTTTTGGGTGTCGCTAAAAATAAGCGAAGTAAAAAAAAACACAGAAAAACGAACGTTACGTGAAAAATGGCTTAAATAACACTGGTTCAATATTTAAATTTAAAAAAAATCGAAAAAAAAAAAAAAAGACATCTCACACCACGATTCGAACCCAAAACGTTTAGATAATGAACTAACTGAGCTAACGCGACGTACTACAAATTTAGTCAGTTCTTCAACTATTTAAAGTAAATCAGGTCATGACGTCATCTGACGCATGCGTAGAACCGGTCGTCGTCACAAGGGGACGGTTGTTTTACAGTTAATTAACGTTGGGAACCATTTTTTTCTAATGTTTTATTTTTTGTAAGGAAGTCAAGAAAAATTTTTTTTTTAAATAATTGTTTAATAATACATGGGTGAAATGAAGGAATTTATGCCTTTCAAAAGTTTTTGTGATAGAAACATATTTCATACTCAATGCTGGATAAATCTTGGGCCTTTTTTTTTTGCGATAAAATCTGTGTTTTTGTTTGCTTCTTGATTAACGACAATCTGTATCTATAAAACTTTACCTGTCAACGAATGGAAATATTAATTAAACTTCAAACAAAGAAACTTACAAGAAGAGTTCCATATTTAAAAAACTGTGTTATTAGAATGCTGCCATCCGTGTAGAAGAATCCATCATTGACAGACATAAAGCTTGAAGACTGAAAAAGATAAATATAGAATTTAAAAAAAAAAAAAAGGGGGGGGGGATAATAAAAAAAAAACAAAAAAACGATTTGACAAATAAATTGACAAATTAGAAAGTTAAAACTTGTGAGGTGGTGATACTGTTAGATTCAAAGATAATAGGTGATGAGGATATCTGTTAATACCCGACTACTGCTTTACAAACCAGTTCTCTCCAGGAAGCCAATGAACAAGACATGGCTAAAACGATGTATAAACTGATAATCTCAGTAAATGTCACTGATGCCTCTGTCTGCATGTGAATTCATTTTGTTAGCTAAGGCTTTGCAAAAGCTTTGCAAAGGCTTCTAAAAAGCTGGTTCCATCTCCTAACATAACTTTTTTTAGTAGTGCAGTTTTCAACTATTGAGAATATATTTTTTTTTTTACTGACAAACTTGCAATTGAATATTGAAAAAAATTTACTTACCACATCTTTCGACACTTTAAACGATTTTAATCGTTGCTGAATTTCATTGCAAATGTAAAACTCCCATTGACAAGCAGGTTTCTGGACCTTCAAAAAGAAAATCAAAAATAACACTTGAAAAATTTTTTTTAATTTTAAGAATTAAAAAAAAAAAAAATTAAATATATTGTACCGTCTCGAATTGCTTTAACATTACTAGATATCTTCCACTGCACAATAAGGACATACTTATGCACTGAAAGAAGCGAGCTCCCTCTAACATGCTAAAAATATACTCGCACCTCACATCTCTACAAAGCCACCATTCGTCCATGCATAAAATATTGCTGCCACATATGGCTGATGCATCAACCACTAGACTCTTGGATGGGATATAAAAAGCCCCCACCCTGACCCAATCTAACAGGTCCCACACTGTCAATCAAGCTCCAACCCTTGTTCCATCGTCACATCTTTGTGTTTATTTTACAAATACTTTAAGACAATGTGCTCTGATGAATTCACAGCCTTGATAAGCATCAGTGCTGTGAATTCATCCATTTATCAAGGCCTGGAGGTCACTCGAGGATAAGGGTTAATGAATGTAGAGTAATCAATAGCACAATATTGCAGTAATTGTTAATATTGGAAATTTGGTAAATTGAATTATTTAAAAGGACGGCTCAAGAACTTGTTTACGTAGGAATTGAAGACGACCATATTGTAGTCAGCTGGAAAGCAGGGAAACAGAAGAAAGTTCCACAGGCATGCAGTTCTAAGAAAAAAACTTTGTTCATGGAATCTACGTTTAGGTTTAGACACAGATAAAGAGTGGGGGAATTTTTGATAGTGGTTTCAGCTGGTTGAGTGTGTTTTTATGAAAGTTTGGCGGGGGGGGGGGGAGGGTACCATAGATTGGAGCTCAGACAAACACTAAAAACTAAAGCTTATAGTTTTAAGAAATTAACATTTCAAGAATCTTGTTTAATTGGTATCTAGATCAAATTTAATGCAAATCTGAAATATTTTAACTCTTGAGTGATTGTGCCCATATGATGCCGCTTAAAAACTTTTAAAATACTAAAAGAAGCTCAAATTTGAGGAATATTTACTGATATCCAATACCTATCGTACAAATTTCACAAAAATCAGAGGTATCTGAATTTTCAGTTACCAAGAATGGAAATATTGGAAACTTTAAAATTGCAGATATATTTTAATTTATATGATAGAGTGTATTCAACTGAACACATTTATCATTTAAGCCGTTTACATATATCTAAAAATTTTGTAGCAGTCACAAGTCATTCCTTGTGTTGTCTCAGATTAGCACCAGTTATTTTCAGAGAAAATCATTGTTGCTGCAATGTCAAGTGAGACAAAGATGTCTGGCTTTTCACTGCTAATCAAGTTCTCTGTTGGTTGACCATGTTTTCCCAAAGATGATAAAGAAGTCCTTAGAGAACAGATGAATCAATTCACTCTGCCAGCTGATCGGTTAGTGTGTGGCCAAATCACTTAGCGAAGAGGGGGAGGAACATTGATTCACAAGAGAAAATAGATCATTTGTGATGGCTACAGTTTCTTGTTTTTCATTAAATTTTTTTAAAGATATATACATAAGTTAGGTATGTGTATGTTTCTGTATATGTGTATGTACAGAGTTAACTTTTAAAATAATTAACTGATCATTATAAATTTTGGAACATATGGGGTGAGCATAAGAAATGTGGACTATAATTTAATTTGATTTTAAGCAATTATATTCCATGGCCTGTATATATACTTTTTGATTAATTCTTATGCAATTTTGGATTAGCAATAAGTTTACAACGATTTGGTTAGTGTTGCTTATTGTTAGCAGAACTCACCTTCATCGACACTTGAATTATGCCTTGATCTAATGCAAAAGTTGAATCAACTGCTAATTTGAAGATTTGGCCATTCCCACCTTTGGCAATTTGTGTCTCAATCGTACCACTCCAAAATTCTGAAAAAGATTTTTTTTTTTTTGTTATTTTTTTTTAAATATTTCAAATTGTCAACAGGTTCAATGCAATGAAGATTGAAAAAAAAAAAAAATTGAAAAAAAAAAAAGTTAGAATAAAATAAAACAATTAAAATTGGCAAAAAAATTCTAAACAAATTTTGGACTGCCTTGCAGTATGGTAAATAGTTGAGAAAAAAAAATGACAAACATTAACATTTAATTTTCTGATTTGTATGTTTTTAATGTTCTGAAACTACATTAATTTTTTCTTCTTATTTTTTTAATTTCAAAATAAGATTTTGTCAATCTGTTTCAGTGCCCCAAAAAAAAAAAAAAAAAAAAAAAAAAATGGATGCCTACATTTTTCATGAAGCGTGAAGATCTTAATGGTCTACAAATAAAAAAAAACTTTTTGGATTATTTCTCATCTTGAGTGTTATTTGCACAAGATTTTGGACAATGTAACCTCTGACCTTCTTCATGTATATATTGTCAAACTCTATAATCTTTCTCTCAAACTTGGGAACTTGCACAAAATTTCAAACAGAATCGTATTTAATCTACAGAAGTAACTTGCTCTTGTTCAGTCAACCAAGACCAGGTAGAGGTCTTAAGTAATTTGCAATTGTATTCTTAATATCACCTACACCAAGGATTTAACAATTAATCTGCTGTTATTCTCATGGGTAGCAATGTGGTGACCCTTTGGCTATGATCACAGTATAGTATCTGTTATGTTGTGGCAGACAGTGCCAAGGGTCAGAACGATTATTATGATTAATTGTTAAATTATTTAGGTTCAAAAGATATTTAGAAAAATGTTTTAAAAGAAAAAAATGTTAGTCAAAATATTTATGTTAAATATTTAACTGGGGAATTTTGGCTCAAAGAAAAATGTTATGAATAGAGGAAAAGCATAAATAAAGCTAGTTTGGAATTTGGTTAAGTAAACAACGATGTGGCTGACGTGACAAATAAGATCATCCACTTTTACTAATGTCAAAGACACGTAAGCCAGGAGAAATCAGAATTAGGAGTTAGTCTGTAATGGGAAGTCGAGGAGACTTGCGTGTTAACTATCAACTAGGTTAGTTAGTGGACAGGAGTTTTCTCTGTGGTCCGATGGAAGCATCTCTGAACAAACTAAAGAAAATGTAAGGGAGAAGATTAAGAGCTGCAAACTCCGAGACGTGGAACATTTGGAAATAAAAATTTTAAAATGATAACTTAGCAGTCGTTTCGTTCCTTCATTTCAGGTGCCTGCTGCCAGGGGAAAGGGAGAAAATAAGGCATGTGACCTGTCTGGTGTCAAGCAGACAAGGGTATTATTCCTCATTGTTAAAGATTGTCCGTTTTATTGTCCCATTCAATATTGTCGTGAATATGTGAAAACACCCACATAGAAAGACTATTAAATATACACGTAACAGATCGACATGTACAGACACCCCATATACAACAAAAAGTAACTGTTCTTATAATTCTAACCACTAGACGATATACGAGTATCGATTATAGAAACACATATACCTTATATACATTAGACATACATAGACACGGTTATATAAACCCAACAATACAACAGCAGTAGTTCCTGTGGCATCCAATAAAACTGTAGTAGTGGGTCAGAGAACAGCATGACTGCACGAATGATCATATTCTTGATGCTCAGTTAATGAAATGAAGATACGTTTATCGATAATGTTGGTTGGTTGGTTGGTTTACAGCATATCAACCCTTTTTAGGTTATTTAATGCCGAATCCAAAGATTTTGAAGAATAATTTTTTAATAGAATATATTTGTTGTTTTCAAGTCAGTTTCTATTTAACCCATAGTTGGGACCCTAACAGGTACTACCACTCCGAGTAAGAGTGGACCTGGGAGCAATCGCAATTAAAGGGTGGCTCCACACTCCCCAAAGCCCGCAAGCTGGGACCTCACCACTGGATATAGTTTAAGGTTATATCCAGGACCACAATAATATGGAAGTTTTCCAATTGCTGTAATGATTGGATGACGTTGAGAAACAAGGTGATGTCAACAAAATACTTGTCCTTTTGAAGGTGCTGTCATTAGAAAAGGCATCCAGCCATAAAATTTTTACTTCCAACAAACTATGGCCAATTTCAAGTAAGTTTGCAAGCAAATAGACATCCGAGCAGCTATCAAAAGGCATAACGTGTGTAAACCATAAAAAACTTGTCTCAACTGGATAGTCAGCAAGTCCATCAAACAATTTGAAAGGTTATGCTTAGTAGCAAGTGTCAAATCTTCAGCTCATATTTTGAAAAAAGTTACTGTTGCACAAAAAATCCAAATGTGAACCATCTGTATTTGACAAGGTTGAAAGTTGATTTGCCATTGAGACTTTCAATGATGAAGACACCTGACATGTGCAAAAAACATGAGAGTCCAGGGGAAAGAAGCAAAGTTGTTATTTTTGAATAAGTGATCCTCTGAGTAGCTGCAGGCTAGACTTGAACTGAGCATGTCATGAGGAAGACATTCGTAGCAGCTGACTTTAATAGTGATATAATAAAACTCTTTCTCTCTCATATATATATATATATATATTTCTTTCTTTAGACAAAAGTAACTTAATTTTATGTATGGTCATTTTTTTTATTTTTGTCATTTTAACTCACAGGCTTACCAACTTTGTCCGACCCAACACAATTAATGATTCCATCAATACTTTCTTTGATAAAAGCAGAAAAATGCAGATCAGATGCTTACTCCTAGTTCAGACCAGGGAAACTTATGCAATCCTTGTGGTTCCAGACTCAAACTCTGACCATATTTAATGGTTAGTATCCCCCATCCCAACAAGAATAATACTGATAATATCAGACGGGTGACTTGACTAACAAACCAGAGAGATATTCACAGAACAATCGTATCATAATCGGTGACATATCACATAAGATTCAACTCCAGGTCATGATCAGTTCACACTATATTAGACATGAGGACTATTTAATGTTTACGTTTAAAATAGTTTCATTGCTAAATGTTCAGATTAAATGGAGTATCTAAATCAATATCCGCTTCGGAAAGACAGGAGAGAGGGATAAAAAAAATTTTAAGTATGCAAATCAAACAAAATAAATGAATGAAGAGTAGAAGTACTAACCAAGTGAAACTTCCGAATTTGATCGAAACGAAGGTACAAGTCCATCAATAATGTGGAAGTTTTCCAATTGTTGCAACGATTGGATGACGTTGACAAGGATTTTCTGTTTGTTCGCCTTGCTAAATGGTTCATGTACAACATTTGATGTCACACTTGCTGAATGCAGATGGGTTGTATGATGAGTGGAGTGTTGACTCCGTTCCAGTGTACGACTTTCTAAACTCGAGTGCGTGCTTTCAGTACTTCCTTCTTTGATAGGACTGCAGTGAATGAAAAACATATACATATTACAAATTTATAACATTATAAAAGAACATATCGGGGGTAAATTTTCCAGTTTTATATACACAAGAGATTTTTATAGAATAAATCCAATAATTTTAATTGTACTGTGTCTACAGACTTACCATAAAGTTGAATTTATAATAATTCACAATTAAACAAATTGGATATTTCAACATTTAATTTCTTTGCTCAGTTGTTCAAGACATGGCAATAAAAAAGATGTAGTAGCAATGTGGAGTGGCCTAACAAATAATAAATGCCCATGGTGTGTGAACCTGCTACTCTTCCGATACAAGAATACAATTATGCAAATTTAGGAGCTGTTGAGAGCCTGAGATGACTGCATAAAAAAAATGGATTTTTTTTCTTAACAAGAGTCTTTTCGATTTTTGGACGCTGCCTCATTAGCGTGTTATTTTATTGTTGGTTAGAGAAAAAAAACCCTGATTGCTGCTGTTTAGGTGAAAAAGTGAAAAAGACACAAAATAATCCGATTTGTGTCGTGTTTTGTTTTCAAAAGAATACACGTGATTGAAGTAGGAATTAATTTCCTGAATATATTATTCAGTCATGTAAATAACTTTTCAAAAAATTAAAAAAAAAAAAAAAAAAAAAAAAAAGCCTCAATAAATTAAACAATTTCCTTTGTAAATCATTTTAATTAAAATTTTTTTTTTTCAAGCAATCACGTGTAGCAAGTTGATTTTTGATCCTACTTAAAATGTAATCCATGACTAAAAAAATGCAAAGTAGGTGGGCTCTCACTACCATGCTAGAAAGCTACTAACACTTTCTAGTATCCCATATCTCTACAAAGTCACCATTCACTCATGCATGGAGTATTGTTGCCACATCTGGGCTGAGTCCACTTGTTTATCATCAGTCTCATCACCACAATATTACATTCCTGTGCCTGTTTTAAGTTTTTTATTTTTTTACACAGTGGTCACCACTTATCAAGGCCCGGAAGCCACTCAGGGATAAGGGTTATTGCAAGTACGTTAGTGTGGAGATTTGATGAAGTGTTTACTTAAGGGGGGGGCGGTTCATTAGGAATTTGTTAACGTTGGACTTGAACACATCCAAGTTGTAGTCAGGTGGGAAGCAGGCAGATGGAACAGAGTTCCACAGGCGTGCAGTTCTAAGAAAGAAGCTTTGTTCATGGAATCCACGTTTTGATTTAGGCACAGATAAAGAGTGGGGGAAATTTTTCACAGTGGATTCAGCTAGACGGGTGTTTTTCATGAAAGATTGGCGAGGGAGGACCAGAGATTGGAGTTCAGACGAGCACCTGCCATGGAAATAACGATAAAACAAGGATAGGCTCGCAACGTCTCTTCTGTGGGAGAGAGGTTGCAGGGTAGAGAAAAAGGCATCCCCCACTAAGCCACAAAGTCTATTTTGTACTCTGTCAAGGCAGGATAGGCTGTTTTTAGCAGCTCCTGCCCAGATATGGCAGCAGTATTCCATCCTTGGATGTACTTGGCTTTTATATAGATAGAGAATTGCATCAGTAGTGAGATATCTTCTGGAGCAGTAGAAGGATCTCACCATCTTTCAAGCGACCTTGGCAACAGACTTGATGTATGTGTTCCATTTCAGATCACGAGTAAAGGTCAAATCCAGAAGCTTGTTAAAACACGGGGCCTCTCCCAGACGAGAGCCGTCCATCCCAATTGATGCCAGCTGGGGATCAGAGCGTTGATGATGTAAGGATAGGAGTTTGGTTTTAGATGCATTAAAGGTAACCAGCCACGTCTTCCCCCACTGAACCACGCACTCGAGATCAGAGGAGAGAGAATCAGAGAGAAGTTTGTCATTTACAGCCTTTGATGTGTTGCGATAGATGGTCGTGTCATCAGCATAGATGTCAACGAATGATTTAAGTATGTGTTTAGGGAGGTCATAGATGTAGATCAGGAAGAGAGTTGGGCCCAGGATTGACCCCTGAGAGACTCCAGCATTAATACTGCAGGCCTCTGATTTTTGTCCATCAACCACTACTCTTATGAGCCTATCAGAGAGAAATGATTTAATGATTGAGAAAACATTTCCAGTTATACCGACTAACGTTTTGCACTTATAACTCCTCAGCATAAATAGTTGTGATAATCACAAAAATCTCACTCTTTCACTGTATAGGACCCCAGATACCAGAAAGATTTCTACTCTAACTTTGTTGTAGAACTGTTTACCTTTGGAAATCCCTTCCTGCTCCCGAATGTACCCACATGTAGAAATTTAAATGTAATGTAAACAAACATCTCTCGCTGCATGACTAAGTGAGTTAGGATGCTTCTATAAATCTGACCCCTAAACAGGCAGTGGAGTGTAGTCACCCGTGTTTACTGAAAATCTGTCCACTCAAAATACATTGAAGACATTGCCAAGGCTGTTGAAAAGAAAATGGGCTTTCCCTACCAAGCTATAAAATTACTCACACCTGGGAGTATACTGTATCTCTACCAGGTCACCATTTGCTTATGTATGTTGTTGCCACATCTACCACTAGTCTATCCCTTTGAAATATTTTTAGCTGAAGAACTCGCTTCAGATGCTCCCTACGTCTCAGTGGCTGTTTGCCTTGTTTGGAATGAACATAAGTGAAAAGAAATTTAACAAAAGACGCAAACGATGTTACACTATAAACTCAATTCATTCTGACTGTAATAATACAAATTACTGACATTGTAAACGTTAAACAATTCACTTACCTCAGTCCAGCAGTTTTGTTTGAAATTTCAAATGTTTGCTTCATTGCCGGTTGTTCGACCATGATCGTATTTTCTGTTGATGCACATGTCATACCACTAATAGCGCTCATATTAGAAAAATCTGGCTGTGAGTAACCATTGGAAGCAAAATGAAAAGGAGTTGAAGTCAATTTTTTACTAGAAAGCTTATGTTCTGGGACAGTTGACGTATTATCCGTGATGGGTGGCTTGTTAGTTTCTGGTCCAGTCAGGGGATTTATGGAACCAAAGCCAAATGTAATCTCATCCATGTCTGGCATAGGTAAACGATAGTCAGTTCCTTGAGATTCAGCAGTCACCTGAAAGAGTACAAAACACATTTACTACATATATCCAAAACAAATAAAAAATATGTTAGGGTTTGTGTTCCTTGATAGAAGAGCTGGTTGAGTTTGAATAAAATAAACACGTATTAGATACGTTTGAAGCCAAAATAACGCATTATTACAAAATAAACAGACATTTTGTTTTGAAATTTATAAATATATTTTGAAGATTTTATTCAAACTCAACCAGTGCCTGTATCAATGAACATAAACTCTAACATAAATTCCATGTGACCAACACACCGTTCTGACATTTGAAAAGATTACCGTAAAAAACAACAAACGGACTTCTACTGATTCAATGCTCCAACAACATGGCCAAAAAGAAAACCCAAAAAGACAGACATACTGATCATGGAGTGTATCTTCGAAATATATTTATAAATTTCAAACAAAATAAATATCTGTTTATTTTGTAATAATGCGCTGTTTTGGCTTCAAATGTATCTAATACGCATTTACTTTAAAAAATAATTTCAATCATCCATTGGCAGTTGAGAATAGTAAAAGAAAAAAAAAATTTAATTTTTTTTTTTCTTTTTTAAATATTTTAATATCAAAATTTTTTTTAACTTCTGTCAAAACTTTTTTAAATTGAATAAAAAAAGAAATTAAAAATAATTAAATTAAAATCTTTTTTTTAATTTTAAAATCATTAAAAATTTATTCTTTTAATTTAAAATAATAATTTTAATATAAATTTTTTTTAATTTTTTAAAAGGATTAAAAAAGAGCAAAAAAGTAAAATTTAACTGAATAAGCTTAATTTATAACATTTTTGGTTCTCCAGAAAGCAAAAATAAAGAAAAATTTGCATGATATCCGTACCCATGACAAAACGAACATGCCATATTACAAAAACCCATAAATTGTTTTAGTGGTTTTATTTTTATAAAGAAAATCATTTTCCAGTGATTAATAAGAATTTGTAGGCATTACAACATAATTCTATAAATATGAATTAAGCTAGCTCCCTTTGATTTTTGTCTTTTTTTTTTTCTTAAAAATTACAGGCGGAACTAACTCTTTGTACACGGATAAAATTTTACTTTCTTATATATAAGCAAACATTGTAAAAAATAAATTTGCTTAATTATACCTTTTTATTTATTCAAGTTTTCTAATGATCGATTTTATGTTAAAATAAAAAAAAAAAAATAATGCATATTCTCTATGTATTATGAACATTTTCAAATCTTTGTTGCATCATCATTTGAAAACAATGAATCAGCTTGTTTTTAAGTTCATGTAGTTCCACAGTATGTTTCTAACTTAATTCTTGGGCGAAGGTAATTTGCCTTTTACTTAAATTAATTCTGAAGTCCCAAGTAGTAGTTCAATCTTAATTGTGTGTATTTAGGAACAATTTTTCATTAAAGCAAATGTTCTTAAAAGTAACAAATCTTCTGCTTAATTATACATTTTTAAAATTTTGTTGATTTTCCTAATGATCTTTTTTACGTTAAAATCAAAAACAATTATTGCATGTTGAAAAGAAGCATCTTTCTCCATCTGATGATGATACAACGAAGAATCGAAAACGTTTGTGATACATGTAGAACATGCATCAATTTTTGATTTTAACAAGACAGATCATTAAAAAAAATAAAAATAAAATATATCATTTAAGATTTTATTTTTAACAAAGTTGGCTTAAATTTAAAAAATGCTGCCTAAATACACACAATTTTTTAATTCAAGTATTTGGGGAGGGGTGGGCCTATAAACACTATAATAAGTGTTTTTTTTTTTTTGTTTTGTTTTTTTTTAATTAATTTTTCTGCAGATTTTACTTATTTCTATTTATACTTTTTTTTTTCTTTGCTATTTCACTCCAAACAAGGCACAGTCCTACTTGGATGTAGAGGTCTACTATTTGGGACATAATTTGCATGAATACTATGTAGAGAGTTGAGTAGCAAGATGTCTGTTCACATTAAACTTGAACTGCTGTAGGTCAAGAAAGCAGAAGAGAATTCCAAACTCTAGCAGTCCATCTAAGGGAAGAAACTATTAGAGTAAAAAGCTTCCTGGCATCTAGGGATCTCTACTTTGTAGGGGTGGAATTTTGAGTTAGGTTTGAGAGGGTACAAGGGCTTTGAGTTAGAGCACCTTCCATTAAAATACTTGTAAAATAGGCACAGGGATGCCACATTCTGTCGATGTAACAGTGGTTGGAGTTTGGTTGACAGAGCATGACCTATAAGGTTGACAATACTTTTTTGAACTCTGTCTAGGAGAGAAATCCTGGTAGAACTGCACCAGCTCATATATAGCAACAATACTCTATATATAAGTAGCAATACACATGAAAAAATTGAAATAGCTTAAAGTATTTCAATATTGGTATACATAGAAAGAGCTTGATGAGCTAAGAAAGAATCTTTTTAAATTTTAAAAATCTGATTTAAATTAAGGAAGTTATGACTATTTTTGTGCCTCAAACGTTTGGATATTTTCCCCTCTTTAAGACCATATGCGTTTTGTCACATTTTTTGCACTACTTTTTCAATAAAAATGTCATATCTTTATTAAAACACAAGATTAAGCAATGAAATTTACCGTATAAGTGTATTTTTGTGCAAGGAATCAGAATATGCAACTGAAAATATCCAAAAGTCCATGGTTTCCAAATAATCTGCAGTAAATGTGCATAAATATGCTGCAATTCCTTAAAAATGCCATGTATCCATAAACAGAAAAGAAGTTGGAGAACTCAAAGTTGAATTGTAATGTGCTTTATGTACAAAAAACTTAAATCTAAACATAGGACCATTTAAAAATAAATATATTGCAATATTTCTTTGGTATTATTGTAGATTAACACCTTTTGTTTAACCCCACCCAACCCCTTCTGACCACCCCCTCCAAAATGTGATTCTACCTTTTTAGGCAATTATGTACGAAATCTTTAATGAAAGATAAACAAATTCTTTTAGAATTTAATGTAAAATAATTCCCCATTACAGGTCATTCTAGCGTTTTAGGGCAGTTAACTGGTTTTTTTTTATGGGAGATAAATCCTGTATGCTTTTTGTTTTATTTTTTTTTAAAGACAATTATGTGTGGTTTTAAGAGGGTTTCTATGCAATGAGAATATGGGGAGGGTTGCCATTCGGACTTTGAATTAATTGTAGGGCTAAGGAAAATTATGTGGGAACATACTGAAGATTTGACAGAAACAAAAACAATATTAGAGGGGGGGGGCGGTTAGTTTCACAAAAATATAATGTAAAATAATTCACCATTTCCAGCATTTTAGGGCAGTTAACCAATTTATTTTTTATGTGCATTTTTCTTTAAGGAAGGATCTATTTTTTGTTTGTTTGTTTTAGACGCTTGTATGTGGCTTACAGAGGTATTTTGTTGGGGGGGGGGGCCACTCGAACTTAGTGTTATTGTTAGGGTTAAAGAGTGTTTTAGGAAGAGACTTGCCACACATAACTTTAGTAGGTGGGTTGCTAACAGTATTTTGTTTTACTATTTATTTTTAAGTCGTTACCAAGGCTTAAAATATTTAAGTGTCAACTGACATTTGTCTTGTTCTCTGGAAATGCTCAACAGTCAACACTATTTGTGCGTTTGTATTACTTGCCACAGAGGTCGAAAAAGTTGTAAAAAAAAATAAAAAATAAAAAAATAAAATTATAACAAATGTTATGCAAAGCATGTTTTTATTTAATGTAACATGTTTATTCAGCTCGAAAACCATACAGTGCTTACCGATGTATTGGAAAGTTAAAAATGGCGACCGATTATCTCTTTCACACGGTAAGTTTGGGAAAATGAGTTAAAAATAAAAAACTAGATAAAATACTGTTAAAAACTCGCCGAGTATATATCCGCCTATGTTACGGTAACATATATTGAGCGAGTTTCTAACAGTATTTTGCCTATTTTTTTTTTATTTATAACCCATTTTCCCAAACTTACCGCCTCAAAGAGAGAGTCGGCCGCCATTTTAAATTTTCGAATACATCGGTAAACTATGTTTTTCGAGCTGAATAAACATGTTACATTAAATATAAACACTAAAAACATATCCAGTGAGGTAGAAAAGTAACTTATCTTCCCTTTGATAAAATTTATTTGTTATATATTTGTTTTTTGACAACTTTTTCAAATCTATGTGTATAGTAGTACAAACGAGATTTTCATACATCTTTTGATTTTGAAAAAAAAAACATTTGTGGCTGTTCGCAGTAAAACATTGTTTTAATTCGCTGTTCAAAACTAATGCAATGAATAAAAGTGCATGCAAGCTATATATCTACAAAAGTTTACTTTGTTTTGTAACCATGTTTAAAAACATGACCAGAAATGTGAGAAATTATAATGGATTCATAATGCCGAATTGGTTGGGATTGTTATTATACATTCTGAAAACCGAATAATTCTAAACTAATGTTATTCTGATAACAAAATAGCTCTAATTAAACATATCAGACCATTTATATTCATATTTTCATGCTTTTCTTAATTCGTTCGTGAATAAAAATTAAAGAACGTGTGTTGTTTATACTGTGCTATGACTAATACTACAACTGCTGCAGTGCTGCTGCTGCTACTAATACTAACTTAATTTGACCAAACTCGAAAAATAAACATTTTTTTCGGGTAGGTCCTTTTAAATTATTATCAATTACCGCGGTCCTACTCAACATAAAATAATACTTCTAATTGATAAAGATAGTAAAAAGAATGATTTATTTACTAGTAGGTGTCTGATTAAATTTTTTTTCAAAATGTTCGATACTTGTCATATTAAAGTCTTATTTTTAATACAACAAAAAAAGAAATGGTCAAAAATATTTCGGACACTTGACAGTATTAAGATTAACACCTCTTCTGATTGGTTTCCAAATTTCATAACGAAATTCTTCATACAATCATGGTACGGGCCTTTAGAAATCAGGGAGGGTCATTATAAAACCTTACCGAAAACGCCATTTTATGACGTTCACATTTTTATCACTTTATTTGCTTAAAACTCTTAAAATATATAATGTACATCCATATTTAGTAATTCATTTAAAAGTATATTCATTTTCGAACAAAACAGTAGTAATTTGAAGACTTGAAGTGCTTTGGTTTGAAAAATATGGCTATTTTAGTAGAACTACCTTGAAATCTGTAATTATCCAAAGCGTTTTTTTCGTCCGTGTGTATTACTAATATAAGCGGAGGGTGGCCTTGTAGAGGTATAAGATACTCTCAGATGTAAGTAACGCTCTAGTACGGTAGAAAGAGCTCACCTTCTTTTATATCTTTTCTCCTCCAAATCATTCCACATAAACTTTCTAACAGTTTGAGAAAAGTACATTTGTCCCTGCAGAGTTATTTAGTGATCTTTTACTATTTAGTAAAACGTGTAAGACATACTATAAAAAAATACTTATGAGTGTGAATTAACTAAATTTCTGTGTTTTGGAATGGCAACTAATGAGATTATGTATATGAGAGAGAGAGAAGAAAAAATCCACTCACCTTATTTTCTTGTAAGGTTAACTTTTCTATAACATTAGAAACTGGTGGTTCATCGCAGTATATCTGAAATCCATTGCTTTAAAGAAAAAAAAAAAAACATTTACAACAATTATATATATATATATATATATATGTATATGTGTGTGTGTGTGTGTGTGTGTGTGACAAAATAAAAGGGGAAAAGAATAAACAAAATATGAGGGCTGTTCCAAAAGTAATGCCTCCTATTTTTATTCTACCTGAACGGATGAGAGAGCATTGCAAATTGCATTGTTATGATGATTAAACATGCATTCATGAACTGAAAGTTCCATCTCTTTGTTGCAGGTATTGACAGTGTGAGACCAAGAAAGCAACCTGTCATAGAAGTGGATCAGAAGCAGAGATGAATCATTGAATTCCTCCATGCAGAAAAAATTGAACCAATCAACATTCACCGACAACTATTGAACGTTCACAAAGCCGATGCATTTGATATCAACAGTTAGGAGATAGGTTCTTTGACTTCAGAGTGGCGACATACGAATGAAAAGGCGCACTCCAGACTCCCATGCATGGCCCCCCCTCCCCCAAACACTATGTACCCCCAACCAACTCATCCATGCTAATCGGTGGAGAACAGTGAATTAAATGCGTGTAGAGTTAAACGTGGGCGTTAGTGCACTGGAAACAGCATTGTCATCCGAAAGATGCAGCAAAGTAAGTGCTAGGTAGATTCCACTAATACTTACGCAGAACCAAAAGGAACACTGACGGGATGTCTTTCAGAACTTGTTGAATCAGTATGAAGCCGAAGGTGACGGATTCTTGAACTGCATCATCACTGGTGATGAGATGTGGTATCACCACTAAGGGCCAGACTCAAAAGAGTAGTCAGTGGAATAGTGGCACTACTTACGCTATCCAACAAAGAATTTCAAGAAGCAAACATCTGTAAGCAAAGTGATATGCACTGTTTTCTACGATAGGAAAGGTGTCACCTCCTGAATTTATATGGCTATACAACATTCAGAAAATAATTATCTCCCTTGTTAAGAGTTGAGTCTCCAGTTTCTTTTTCTTAATTAGCAAAGATTTAGTTTTGATTTGTTTTTGAAAACTATTTTCATTAATAATTAATTTTCTATCTTATTTTTTTTGTAATTTTAGGGTATGCTCATTACTGTGACATGACAAAGTAGATACCATTGGTTTTACTTGAAAGTCAGTGTTTCAATTTAAAAATTTTGTTTTAATAATATACATACATTACTTTTGGAATGACCCTCGTGTAAAAGGCAAGATTCTTGTCCTTATATTGCACACATAAATGTATATAAATATAAAAGTAAAAAGCTGTAGGAGAAAATATCTCACAGTGTATTGTAAAAATAACAATACTTTTACATAAAAAAGGTTTTATTCATTTCATATGACGTTTCGATATATTATTTACTTTCTTCGCATGTTCCTAAGTCAATAGAGAAAAAGAGGTTTCTAATTTCTAAGTAAGCATTAAGGCTACAAGTAATTACATCTGAACATTCTAAAAACTTAGACAAAAGAAAAATTTTAGAGTAAAGGATTAGTTTAACATTTCAGTTTAATGTAAAATAATCCATTTCCAAGCCATTCTAGCGTTTTAGGGCAGTTAATTTCTTTTTCTACGACACAAACCATGTGCATTTTTTAAAGAAGTGAGAGTTCTGTTTTTCCCCTTCTTTTTAGACGATTTGTACAATGGGCTTGCAACTAGGACTTAGGTTAGTGATAGGGTTAAGGGAGTTTTTTTCGGGAAGGGTTTTATCACTCAGATTTAAGGTTAACAATGACACGTTCAAGGAAAGGCATTAATGGGCTTGTCACTTGAACTTAGATTTAGTAATAGGATTATATATATATATATATATATATATATATATATATATATACACACACACACATACATACACATATTAACTTTTCAACTTAAAAAAATATCAAAAGAATTTAGAGTAATAACTGTTCTAAAGAGCAAGAAAGCCCGGGAAATGGGAGATCATTATTCATGAAACTTATATGCCAAACTGATCCACCATCTATTCAAAAATATTTTTGTCATTTTTTTTTTATTTCACCAAGTTCTTTGTACATACATACATAATCGCCTAAAAAAAAAAAAAAAAAAAAGAATAGAACTTATTCCATTTTTATAACAGAATGATCAAGTCAAATTGTTTCCTTTTTGGGGCAGCAGGCTAATTATAAATTGTTATTAAAAGAGAAATAAACAGAATAGAATTATTTTAATGCATAAAAAAACAAAACATCGACTTACCTATTAGCGTTATGTTGGACGTCACTACAAGGAGGTTGGGACACAGGCTGTTGCTCATCTTCACAGATAAAAAATGGAGCTTGTGACAAGACTGGTGCTGTAACTGGTTTTGGTACCGGTTCTGAAAATAGAGCAAATAATTGAAGACATTTGTTTTATTGATTAAAAAAAAAACAAAAAACATTAATACAAAGTGTGTGTGTGTGTGTGTGTGTGTCCTTCAGTCTTTGTTTAAGGCAGTAAATAATTCTGTCAGTACAAAACCACTGGAAGGAAGGTAATATTTGATATAAACGAAAAAAAAATGCCTGATTTTTAACTATATCCTTAACTGTAAACATGTGGCAATTTAAGAAAAAAGGCAAAAAAAAAAAGGGCCAAAAAAAGAAAAGAAATGAAAATGAAACTAGAATGAAACGAAAAATGAAGAAACGAAAAATGAAGAAACGAAAAATGAAGAAACGAAAAATGAAGAAACGAAAAATGAAGAAACGAAAAATGAAGAAACGAAAAATGAAGAAACGAAAAATGAAGAAACGAAAAATGAAGAAACGAAAAATGAAGAAACGAAAAATGAAGAAACGAAAATGAAGAAACGAAAATGAAGAAACGAAAATGAAGAAACGAAAATGAAGAAACGAAAATGAAGAAACGAAAATGAAGAAACGAAAATGAAGAAACGAAAATGAAGAAACGAAAATGAAGAAACGAAAAATGAAGAAACGAAAAATGAAGAAACGAAAAATGAAGAAACGAAAAATGAAGAAACGAAAAATGAAGAAACGAAAAATGAAGAAACGAAAAATGAAGAAACGAAAAATGAAGAAACGAAAAATGAAGAAACGAAAATGAAGAAACGAAAATGAAGAAACGAAAATGAAGAAACGAAAATGAAGAAACGAAAATGAAGAAACGAAAATGAAGAAACGAAAATGAAGAAACGAAAATGAAGAAACGAAAATGAAGAAACGAAAATGAAGAAACGAAAATGAAGAAACGAAGAAAAAAGAAATGAAAATCCTAACCTACCTGACAAGCAACAAAATCCCACCCCTTCACTGTTGAGGTTTTCATATGCTGGAAAGCCTTCCACTTTAATAGCTTCTTCCCTCGGATTGCTGGACTTTGGAATCCCCACTCCCTGATTCTAGCTTTACTGACTGTACTAACCTGCAGAAGTCTAAATGTTCAGTGAACAGAAATATCGCTACTCAACTTGCCTCCGTTCCCCGTTAGACATGATCCTAAATAATACACTCACATCCAAGTGAAAATATGCCTTATTTTGGGGGTGAAAAAAAAAAAAAAAAAAGACCACAGCTTTCACCAAATGTGTTACAATTAACTTTTTTTACTGGCTTGTATACTTTTAACATTTTTAAACTGTTTGAAAGTTTGTTTATATTTTAAAATAAGTTACAGTATCTAGAAAGCTAAATGAAAAATGTAAGCAAGGTTTAATTTTTATTTTAATTGGTATGAAACATAGACAAAATCTTATTTTGAAATTAAAAAAAATTAAAAAATAAAAACTTTAAAACAGTTTCAGAATGTTAAAAGTATACATATGAATAGAAAATTAAACTTGCTCTACTTTATAGATAAGACTACCTGACTGTGTCCCAACATTTTGTTCAGGAAAGTAGATTGCATATCCCAAATTAAAAAGCTTCCAGGTTGTGTTGACATATAATGTAAACATGTACTTTTTTTATTGAAAATGTTAATTTGGGATGTTCATAAGTATTACTTTTTCTTTTTATCATAAGTTTTTCCATGTTTATTTTTATTTTTCAATTTCCAAGCTATGCAAAATTATTAAACTGTATAAAATGTAATTGTCAAGAAATAATTTAATAGCTGGAAACCATGATAAGAGAAAAAGAGTTATATGAAAAGAAATAAAATCCTATTTCAAACTGGAGTAGGACATACAAACAGAAATAGGAAAATGCATTAGTGTGACGGATTGGTCCACCAATAAAAAACATCACTATTATTACAAACTAGCATACGGTTCAACATTACCTGGTTATAAAATATGCTTGATATGAAATTCTAATTTATGCACATTTTGTATTTATTATTATAGAGCTAATTTTCTATTGATTATTATATTGTACCCAATATTAATAATAATGATTTCAAAAGTTTTGAAGAAAAAAAAAAATAGAATGACTCAAGTGCTATCAACTAGAATCAAACCAAGACATTTACTCTCCAGCAATATTCGTATCCGACTTAATGACACATGCACGTTAAGATAAATTAAGACAGGTAAACATATAAAGGCATAATTACACACGCGTAGAGCATTTTGACCTCAGCTATTTTTCCTGCTAAAACCAAATAGATTCTGCTCTATAGGTTCAAATACCCCATATATCAAGTTTCAAGTCTGTAGACCAAATATTAACAGAGTAGTTAGATAGAGACTTCTGTAGACAGACATCTCTTCCATAAAATAAAGAGATGAGAACCTTCAGCTACAACCTTTCAAAAAGATTTTCAGATGATTACATATCAATATCATGAAAAACGGATGCGGGAAAAAAATTGTTTTAGAATTCATAGTGTAAGATCAATTTCACACACAAATTTAACATAGAATGACCACAAACTTTCCAACTAAATATAGTAGCATTTGGATACTATTTACTTAAATTAAAATTTATGTAACAATGTTCTTGGTTTTATTAGAGAATGGGATTCCACTCAGACTTTGGGATAGCTATATGATTAAGGTAGTTGTTTATTTGGATGTGGTGAGTAGTTTGCAACCCAGACGTTTGTATGTATTATTTAGATTATTCTCATCTTTGCTGACAATACTCTTAGTAACACAAATTATTTCATTTGCTACTTTTTTTTTTTTTTTTTTTTTAAACTACTTTTAACTCTACCACTAACTGTATGTGTGACAATATTAATACTTCTGATAACTATAATTGGTACTCGTACAGTTTAATCAAGACATTCAAAAATGAAAATATGGAAAAAGTTATGTTATACGTATCCGTTTTGACATGAAGATCTCCGAAAAAAATTTCACTTACTTTGAGTAGTTTTTTTTACAGCAGAAAAACACATTTTTATGAGAGCGCGTTGAAGGCAGACATCTTGAATTTGTTTTAAATTTTTGTTTGAATTTTAGAAACGACATGGGAGATAACTCCATGTAAAGCGCCGACACTCCCTCCCCATCTTTAATAACTAGCTTTTCTTCCTAAAAAAAAAAATCAAACCTTTTGCTCGGTATCATAAATTGTTTTTTTTGCTGTAAAATAAAAACCACTTGATGAAATTAAGTGAAATATTTTTTTTGGAGAACTTCATTCCATAACAGATACGTACAATTTAAACTTTTTTCAACATTTTCATTTTTAATGTCTTGACTAAACTGTACAAGTACCCTATAATCATACCAATAATTATAATATCAATACATAATCTGTCTTGAATAGGACCCCTTACAAAAGAAATGAAAGGGAAATGACTCTTGCAAGCATAATATTTATGAATAAAAATGAAAACGAACTATGTCACTAACTGTCCAGGTGGCAATCTTACTATAACTAATAATGAGGGGGAGGGGGTAAGACAAGTCTGAGAAACAAAAATGAAAGAGAGAGAGGAAGAAACAAAAAGTGAAAGAAAATCCAGTCCAATAGCAATGAAAAAAATAAGAGAAATTTTTCAAAGAAAAAAAAAAAAAAAATCACTGCAAAGTTTGAGTGAAAGATTTTGCAAACTAAAAATTATGTATTATTAATATTACAATATAAAGAGACCATTTTTGTGTGTTTGATGAAAAATAAAATAGATTAAATAATTTTTTTTAATTCAATACTTAAGTATTTCATTTTAATTGTTCAAATGGATAAGAAAATTAAGCCTTAAACTATTTTGAACAATTTTAAATGTCTATAATACTTTTAGTAAAATGAAAAATGATTGAATCAAAAATAGATTGCTTTGGTATAATTACTACATAAAAACAAGCCATGGTCAAATATGGCTGTCATAAATAGAACAGTTGGTTTTATTTTCTTTCTTTTTTATGATACTTAAGCAGTCAGAGTAAGGCGTATTGAACTAGAACAATGAAGGAAGAAAGAGATAAAATTGGAATGAGAGGTCTGCTCAAGAAGTAACACAAGAAAAAGGTTTAAACATTTAACTTCTGTTTTCTTAAACATATAACTAGGTAAGTAGGGTGGGGGAGGGGGGAATATAATTTTTTTTTTTTAAAAAACATTAATATACCTTGGGTTGCGTCCACAGGAGTATCATCCAAATCATCAGTAGCAGTTACATCAACTCCTAGATTTATCGAGGCATTGTAAAAACCACGGACAACCTGTAAGGCTTCGATCGTATTCACAGTTGGAGATGGAGCTGAAATACTCTGTAGAGTAGAATAATAAAAGAGAAACTTATACTTTTGTAATTATTTGGAAAAAAAAAATCAAATTGACCACAGTAAAGGGAAGAGAAGTGAGTAGCAACTCTAAATATTAAGTTAACCCAATTGTTATAAAACTTTAATTTTGTTGTTAAGGTTATGTTATATGATTAACTAGCTGTCTGTACTCATGCTGTCCAGGAGTAGTCAATTTAAATTTTTTTTCTTTTATTACTTATATTTTCAAACTTTAAATTGTTTTCAAATTCATTAAAAATTTAGAATTAAATCTGTTTCAATCCAATAGTAAAGATTAAATTACCGATTTAGGAATAATCAAATACAATTTAGCAAAAAAATTATGCATTTCTGTGACTATTTTTAAGCATTGTGCAGATGTAAAAGAAAAACATTTGGCTTATCCAAGTTTGAGAAAAATATGTATCAATAGAGGGAGCGTTCCCTTGTTTTGTTTGAAAATGTATATTTAATGTACAATTGCAACATTAAAACATGAAATAATAAGAGTGCTACAAAAGTATGCATCTTACAAAAAAGTCTTAGTGTATTATGCAAGTGGCAGCAGATCCGAGTGTACAAGTGAAAAAGAATTCTCTTTAGGTTTCATGCGAATACGAGTTTAATAACCTGCCATACACAGACAATACAGTCAGAAATAAAGTAAAATAATTAAATAACTAAGAATTTCAGAGTTCCTAAATAATCTAAACAATACTCTACCTTTTTTCCAACTTTCTTGTTGTGCAAACTAGAATTGGAAACATTCTGGAAACTATTGCTTTGGCTGTTGTTTATCGAGGTTTCTGGTGTCTTCATGTTGCTGTTGTTTAGACTGGTTGCAAAACCTGATCGATTAGCGCTAGTGTTATCCACATCAACCAATGGCTGGAGTTTTGTTTCACTGAAAAAAAAAAAAAAAAAAAAAATTTGAAGTTGAATTTAATTATTACGGTAACATTTGGTCATTAAATCATTAATTAAACCAAATTCTTTCTAGTTGAATTGTCTGGAAATCATTTCTTAACACCTCACAAAGGAAGCAAAATTCAATTTTCAGCAGCCCACAATTTAAACAGTATGCTATCCCATAATTCAGTCATTGACCATTAATTAAACACCAGACTTCAGCAGACTCTACAAGAATATATGAAGAGGCATCACCTCTATCACAAAGATCGAGGTCTACAAAGTTTACCAATGGCACACTAGAAAAATAAATCACTTCCACACCACCATGCAGAGAAATTTGTATGACATAAACTGGCAGGAAAAGATACCAGACAAATCCTCACTCATGCTGAACTCCCAAGCATTTTTACCATCCTGATGAAAGTCCAGCTTTGCTAGGCTGATCATGCAGCCCATATGCTAGACTACAGCATTCCTAAGAAGCTTGTTTTGTGAACTTAAGCATGGCAAGCGCTTTCATGGCAACCAGAGAAAACTGTTTAAAGACGCTTTAAAAGCATCACTGAAGGACTTAAATATTGATCTGTCATCATGGAAACGGACATCTTCAAATAAGATCAAGTGGCGAGTTGCTGTTCACAACAGTGAATGCCAATATAAATGTGACAGGAAAGCTGCTGCAGAAGAACACAGAGAGGACAAGAAAAACTATGCTTTGAAGCCCCCCCCCCTGGCACCTGCTACCATTCCCTGCCCCTACTGCAGCAAAACTAAGTGCAGATTGGCTTTATCAGCCATCTCTGCACTCACCAATGATGATCTCCCTATCCCACCTTACAGAATGATCAATGGTCCCAGTCATTCTGGCAGATTAATACAGGTGTTCAAAACAACCACTATTCTACAAAAGAACCTCATTGGCTTTCACTCATTTTATATAGTGAAGAGGATTAGTATAGATGCAGCACTCTCCTTAGATAGCAACACTCAAATGTGTGTTTAGTGACTAATATCCACCATAAAAATTGGCTTGGTTATCAAGTTGCACAGATGCAGCTGGACGCTCTACTTATAGCTGCTCTATAACCCATTCCCTCACACAGATAGTCATGTTGCCAACCCACCTTCCAGATTTTGATCACGTGCAAACTTCAATTCTAGACCTATTCCTTACCACAGTACCTGAGGATTGTATAACTAAAACCCACTGTTCTTTTAGAAATGCAGACCACCTAGTGGTATCAGTAGACATCACACTTAAATCCCAACTCCAAGGTGAGGAGCCATTGCTCAATATCTTCTCTCTCCCTGCTGAACAGTGTGCTAATTAGACAACTGAATGGTGCAAAGCGGGCATTGAAGCACATGTCCCCGCACAGGAGTATTATAGCAACCTGCCACTCACCCCCATGGTTCACTACAGATTGTGCAGTTGCCATTGCACAAAGACAACATGCACTTCGCCAGTTCGTACACCATAAGTCAAATACAAATAGGCAAAAATTTATAGACGTAGAAGTTCAAGTGTAACGTGAACCGACACCTTGCTGCCCAAATCCCAACATAGTACCCCAGTAGTTGTTGCCCCTGATAGTAGCCCCCTACACCAAAGTGGCAATTTGGCTTGTTTGGGGTGAAAATGTAATAAAAAAATTTAAAAAAAAAAAAAAAAAAAAAAAAAAAAAAAAAATCATTGTAAGAGAGAAATAGCCACAACCAAAAGAAGGCCTGCTGAAATAACTAGGGAACACATAGAATCACAGAAGATAGAAACTCGTGATTTCTGGAAAATCCATAATAGTGTAGTGAATATAATTAATTCCCCCACTATTCAACAACCAGAAGGTTGCATGTACAGCAATCAAGAAAGCGAAACTGCTTGTCCGGCAATTCGCCTCCAACTCCACCTTAGAGCCAACAAACAACTCCCTCATAAATTTCCCTATGCAGACTAAGTCACAATTGATGATCTGAAATCACCCCTTCTTCCCATGTCCACGATATAATAAAAAACTTAGACATCTCCAAAGCGTTTGGGCCTGATCTCATACCTCCTTTACTAATTAAGAAATGCTCACCTCAGCTGGCTCCCGTACTTTCCAAACTCTACAACAAATGCCTTGCTGAATCTTGTTTGCCTAATACCTGGAAGATGGCCTCTGTTGTACCAATGTACACGAACACTGGTTAAATGACTGATCCTCACAATCTATCTGTCTCCTTCCCCTGTTCGCTAAAATCTTTGAGACATCAATCAAGCACTAGTTCACCGCCTTGTAAAAGCTAATCTTCTTTCTGACAAACAATATGGATTTAGGCAATGTCAATTCTACTGCAGATATTTTAACAGTTATTTCTGAATGCATATACAATGCACTACATAAGGCGGGCGAAGCCAAGGCTGTAGCCCTTGATATATCCAAGGCCTTTGACAAAGTCTGGCACGAATGGCTACTCATGCAAATTAAATCATACGGTATAACTGGGCAAATACTAAATATAATTAGATCCTTCTTAGAAAACAATAGGACCATCAAGGTTGTCATTGATGGACGTACATCCAAGCAGCATAACATTAATGTAAGAGCGCCTCAAGAGTCGATCCTTGGACCACTATTATTCCTGATATTCATCAATGACCTCCCTGATAATAATATATCTGATATGGGTATATTTGCTGATGACACAACACTCTATAACATGCAGGAGGGAAGAACGGATGTACACAAATCTAAGACAATGGCTGAATCCTTAGAAAATTACCTTCAGACCATAGTGGAATGGGGACGTAAATGGATGGTAACATTTAATGCTAGTAAGATTAAGCTGCTCTCCTTTAACAATTACAAGACATCTCCAACCACCGATATCCATGATAAACAATTCTTTCTTCAAACTCTTCGGCTTAACATTCACAGGAAATATGAAATAGAACAAATACATTGAGTACATTGCAAAGGCTGCTGCAAGGAAGGGCTCCCGCTATCATGCTAGAAAACTACTCATACCTGAGAGCACCCTGTGCTTCTACAAGGCCACCATTCACCCATGCATGGAATATTGCTGGTGCATCTACCACCAGTCTCTCCCTCTTGGATAGGGTTCAAAAAAGGGTCTCCAACCCAATATGTCCCACCTTGTCAACTAGGCTCCAATCCCTGTCCCATCATCGCAATGTTGCATCCCTGTGCCTGTTTTACAAGTATTTTTATGAAATGTGCTCTAATAGCTCCTTCCGTAGAACAGCTAGACTTTGGAATTCCATTCCTGCTACCCTGACTGCACTGATATGCAGAAATCCAAATGTAACGTAAAGCAACATCATCTTTCTTAGGCATGACCCCAATTAGTAGCCCCTTATGTCTAAGTGGTAATATGCCTTGTTTAGAGTAAAGATGAGTATTAAAAAAAATAATAATAAAAAAAAGTTTTCTTACGGTTTAGGAGTACAATGATGATACTTCATTTAATCTGCAATTTCAAGGCTTCAAAATTACTCTAAAAATATGATAATGGTTGACACATTTTCATTAATCTGTATTAATAAAAATAGCAGACATGATCCCACATGTCTATATTTTCACCTATATGCATTTAGGAGAAATGCACATTAAAATCATTTTTAGTGCTTGCCCAGAATTCTTCTGATGAAAAAAAGAAATCTGTATAATGTACGTACCCATGATGGAAAGAAAATATCATACACCAAAAATCAGTTTTATTTTTAAATAAGAAAATCAAATTTTATGGCTAAACTACGGGTGGCGATCTCGCAACGCAATCTTGAAAATATTGTGACGTAGATGTAAATTAAACAAATAATCATTCGGTGGCGGTGAAGTTTTTATTGCTACTGCTTTGAAGGTTTGTTTGCAGTTGTAGTTCTAAATACGATATCTGATTTTTTATTATAATCGAGGTACCGCCTATTGATTGGTTGTGTCTTTTTGATTTATTTGTTTGCAGATAGGGTATCCTTTGAAGGTTATATTGTCAGTTGCTTTTAGCAGGGTTTCTTGTAAGCCAATGCTATTATATTTTATTTCTTCATATTTTGATTTCCACCTCTGCAATTCCATGGTAAAATATTTTTAGTCATTTGTATGGTCAGGATTTTATTTTTAATCTTTTTTTTTATGCATTGTCTCTAGAGTTTGAAATTTATTCTGGTCTGTAGTTCTTGCTCTTGATGTAAAGATAGCTCTGTCTTTCAAATTTTTTATTAGTTTTTAAGTTTGGTTCTCTTCTTTCCTAGAGTGTATTTGGTGTTCATTCATTAGGTTTTTTGGGTAGTTTATGGGGTTTTTATTTAGGAGTTGTGTTTGGGTTTTGGGATCTGATGAGATTTTACTTTTGATTTTTTTTTTTTTTTTTTACTCACTATATCGCCACTTGGCTACTATTTGGGACAATGCCTAAGAAAGATTAACAATTAAGATGTTGGTTGACATTACATTTAAATGTCTGTATATCAGTACAGCCAGGGAAGCAGGTAACAGGAAGGGAATTCCAAAGTCTAGCTGTTCGAGGGAAGAAACTATTAGAATTAGAAGCTTTTTGGCATCGTTGTTTGTGTGTTGTTTTCAGATGGTGTTTGAGTTGATAGTTGTCATAAGGTGTTCTTGATGTTTCAACTAGTTTTTTGGGTATCTTTATTATGGTTGTGATTTCTGAAGGTTTTTGTTTTCTATTGATTTTTGTTAATTACATACGATTTAACCGAGTTTCTTATGGAGGCTGATTCAATGATCTTTCTGACTTCAGTGAAACTTATGTTTTTTTTGTTTATTTTATTTCATTTATTTTTTTTTCTTAGAGCCAGGTGAGTATGCTGGGTGGTTTCACCACAATTTATACATTTTGTGTTTCCATTTTTGGACATATTTTTCTAGTACAGAATTCTTGGTAATGGCCAAATTTTTTGGCAGTTTAGGCAGCAAAGTGGTCTGAGTATATAAGTTTCTATTTTCATATTAATATACCCAATTTTGATTCCAGCTGGTGTGATGAACGTTAATATTGTTTGTTCAGTTCTTTTTATTGTAATTCTTTTGGCACCAAACATCTACAGAATGCCAACATTACATATGTGGATTTTTCACAAGTCCCGCTAGTAGTATTTACATTTCTTTTTATCAAAATTACTCCGTGATAAAGGTTTTCTTTCATGTTTTCTTTTTTCTAGCGTTTTAAAATTTCATCAGCACTCAGCATATCTGCCCGTTCATGTAAGCTGCCAGGAGCAACATCCATGGAAAAACAAGTCATTCTCTGCAGAAGTACCTAATAATGCTGTAAATATATATTCTTTATCAATACATGATAGTTGTATGCTTACCTGCCGCTTTGATTAGACGGAACAACATTTTCCGAAGCATTAGTAAAAGATGATGCTTGAGACATTTCCGGGTTTTTTGACTGCCTGCAAGAAAGATAAAAAAATATAAAATGAAAACTGAAAAATGAGAAAACAAGATTGACACAGACAAGCTTAAAAATTTAATTTCATTGCTTGTCCAAAACTCAATCCTATGATGAAAGAAAAATGAAAAATCTGTACGAAGTATGTACCTGTGATGGAAAGAAAATAACATACACCAAAAATCAAATTTATCAAATTTTATTTTTATAAAGAAAACCATTTTTAAGCAAATTTGAGGTTTCTTTCCTCCCTAACTATGTTAAGAATGGCTTTCCAAAATCTTGCAAGTTTGAATTATTTGGAGTTACCTCCCTTGTTCTTTCACTTTTTTAAAATGACGTCGCAATACAGTCGACCCCCGCTTAGAAAAAAAAAAAAAACCTACTTTATCAAGTTGTCATATTTTTTGTGTATATTTTCTTTCTATCACAGGTATGTACATAATACAGATTCTTTGTTTTTCATGGGACTCAGAAAGAAATTATGTTCAATCAACAATTTATATTTCAAAATTGCAATAGTAAAACTGGGGTGCTTATTTAGAATTCAACCAACTTTAAAACTAAATTGCAGAAAAATCTATGATACATTCCAGTCATAGAATGGAGATATTACAAAAAAAAATTTTTTTTTTAAATACCTAATTTATAAAGTATTTTTCATTATATATATATATATATATATATTATATATATAAAATCATTTTTTAACAATTTTAATAGTACAAAAAAATTTTTAGTTGAAAATTATATACCTATATTAATTACTAAATAATAGATGCCTTTAGTTCTTAAGTGCAACAAAATTTACATAAGATAAAATAAATTCAAGGTAATTTTTAGATTCAATCTAAATTAAATTTTTCCAGTTTATAAAAGTGCACTTTGAAAATTGATAAATTTGAAATTAAATCTTGTACCTTAATTTTTTAAGTTTTATATTTAAAAAATACATTGTAACTATTTTCATGCCTTGCAAGAAATACTTTTCTAACTTGTGAAATCATGACTGATCGTCACAAAAAAAAAAAAAAAAAAAAAAAAAAAAAAACAAACGAGAGAAAAAAAATGAACCAGAGAAAAAAAAACGAGGAAAAAAAAGGAGGGGAAAAAAAAGGAGGGGGAAAAAAACGAGGGGGAAAAAAAACGAGGGGGAAAAAAAACGAGGGGGAAAAAAAACGAGGGGGAAAAAAAACGAGGGGGAAAAAAAACGAGGGGGAAAAAAAACGAGGGGGAAAAAAAACGAGGGGAAAAAAAACGAGGGGAAAAAAAACGAGGGGAAAAAAAACGAGGGGAAAAAAAAAACGAGGGGAAAAAAAAAACAAGGGGAAAAAAAAAACAAGGGGAAAAAAAACGAGGGGAAAAAAAAACGAGGGGGAAAAAAAAACGAGGGGAAAAAAAAACGAGGGGAAAAAAAAAACGAGGGGAAAAAAAAAAAACGAGGGAAAAAAAAAACGAGGGAAAAAAAAAACGAGGGGAAAAAAAACGAGGGGAAAAAAAACGAGGGAAAAAAAACGAGGGAAAAAAAAACGAGGGAAAAAAAAAACGAGGGCAAAAAAAAAAAAACGAGGGCAAAAAAAAAAAAACGAGGGCAAAAAAAAAAAACGAGGGCAAAAAAAAATGAGGGGAAAAAAAAACGAGGGAAAAAAAACGAGGAAAAAAAAAGAGGGGAAAAAAAAACGAGGGAAAAAAAAACGAGGGAAAAAAAAACGAGGGAAAAAAAAACGAGGGAAAAAAAAAACGAGGGAAAAAAAAAACGAGGGAAAAAAAAAACGAGGGAAAAAAAAAACGAGGGAAAAAAAAACGAGGGAAAAAAAAGAAAAAAAAACGAGGGAAAAAAAACGAGGGGAAAAAAACGAGGGGAAAAAAAAACGAGGGAAAAAAAAAACGAGGGAAAAAAAAACGAGGGAAAAAAAAAACGAGGGAAAAAAAAAACGAGGGAAAAAAAAAACGAGGGAAAAAAAAAACGAGGGAAAAAAAAAACGAGGGAAAAAAAAACGAGGGAAAAAAAACGAGGGAAAAAAACGAGGGAAAAAAAACGAGGGAAAAAAACGAGGAAAAAAAAACGAGGAAAAAAAAACGAGGAAAAAAAAACGAGGAAAAAAAAACGAGGAAAAAAAAACAAGGAAAAAAAACGAGGAAAAAAAACAAGGAAAAAAAACAAGGAAAAAAAAACAAAAACAAAGGAGAAAAAAGAAAAACAAAGGAAAAACAAACAAACAAAGGAAAAACAAACAAAGGAAAAACAAACAAAGGAAAAACAAACAAAGGAAAAACAAACAAACAAAGGAAAAAACAAACAAAAGAAAAACAAACAAACAAAAGAAAAACAAACAAACAAAAGAAAAACAAACAAACAAAAGAAAAACAAAGAAAAACAAAGAAAAACAAAGAAAAAGCACAAAAGAAAAAAGCACAAAAGAAACAAAAGAAACAAAAAACAAAAGAAAAACAAGAAAAACACAAAAGAAAAACGCAAAAACAAACAAACAAAAGAAAAACAAAAGAAAAACAAACAAAAGAAAAACAAAAGAAAAACAAACAAAAGAAAAAAGAAAAACAAAAGAAAAACAAACAAACAAAAGAAAAACAAACAAACAAAAGAAAAACAAACAAAGAAAAACAAACAAAGAATAACAAACAAAGAAAAGAAAAACAAACAAAAACAAACAAAGAAAAACAAACAAAGAATAACAAACAAAGAAAAGAAAAACAAACAAAAACAAACTAACAAAAGAAAAACAAAGAAAAACAAAGAAAAACAAACAAAGACAAGGGGGAAAAAAAAACGAGGGGAAAAAAAACGAGGGGGAAAAAAACGAGGGGAAATAAAACGAGGGAAAAAAAAACGAGGGAAAAAAAAACGAGGGAAAAAAAAAAGAGGGAAAAAAAAGAGGGAAAAAAAAGAGGGAAAAAAAACGAGGGGAAAAAAAACGAGGGGAAAAAAAAACGAAGGGAAAAAAAACGAGGGGAAAAAAAAACAAAGAAAAACAAAGAAATAAAAACAAACAAAAGAAATAAAAAACAAAAAAAATAAAAACAAACAAAAGAAATAAAAAAACAAACAAAAGAAATAAAAACAAACAAAATAAAAACAAAAAAAAAAAACGAAATAAGAAAAGTGGAAAAGAGTGAAAAAAAAAACACACACACACAGAAAATAACACTTACATAACTTGTAAATTTTTGGCAATTTCTTTTTCCGTCTGTGTGTATTTCCGTAGATTTTCCTGAATTATTTTCTGCTCTTTCATCAATTCACGATTCTTTAACAATATTTTCTGTTGTTCCTCCATCAAACGTTTATTCATTTCTGATGTTAAAACAAAGATAGGGTAAAAGCATATTGAATACAACACTTGTCTACCAGCAAAGAGAAAAAATAAAGCAGAATTGAATGTAAGTAATGTGAAATAATCACATGAAATTAAGTTTGCTGTAGGCGAATTTTAAATTCTTAGATGGACTTGTGTATTTAAGTGACAAAAACAATCATAAGAATCAAGTTACTTCCTATTGAAATATTCAAAGCTTTATTATATATTAGACCATCCACAATCAGCTGGGTAACTATTTAGTATATATATTATTTACTATACTAGTGGGAGGGTGCCCGGCTTTGCTCGATCGTAAGATATGCTTTAATATATTTTAATTTGTCCAGATTTCGTGTATATGTTATTATAGAGTCATAATTTCAAAAGTGAAAAATAGTATTTAGATGCAATCAGCTAGAATTTTTTTTTTTTTTTTTTTTTTTAATTACATTTTCACCCCAAACAAGGCAAATTGCCACTTTGGTGTAGGGGACTACTATCAGGGGCAACAACTACTGGGGTACTATGTAGGGATTCGGGCAGCAAGGTGTCAGTTCACGTTACACTTGAACTTCTGCACGTCAGTACTGTTGGGGAAGCAGGGACCTGGAATGGAATTCCAGAGTCTAGCAGTTCTGGGGAAGAAACTATTGGAGTAAAAAGATCTTTTACATCTAGGGATCTCTACAGTGTGGGGGTGGGATTTAGCAGCCTTTCGGGTTTGTCGAGGGTGCTCACGTCGTGGGGGCACAAGTGATTGCAGTTCGTCAGAGCATTCACCACTAAAATACTTGTAGAAAAGGCAGAGGGATGCAACATTTCGTCGATGGGACAGAGGCTGAAGCTTAGATGCCAGTTCAGGGCCTATCAGGTTTGCGACTCTTTTGAACCTTGTCAAGGAGCGAGAGACTAGTAGCAGATGCACCAGCCCAGATGTGGCAGCAATACTCCATACATGGGCGAATGGTGGCCTTATAGAGGTACAGGATACTTTCGGGTGTTAGTAGTTTTCTAGCACGGTAGAGAGAGCCCACCTTTCTTGCAGCGGCCCTGGCAATGCCTTCAATGTAATTGTTCCAACTCATGTTTCCTGTGGACGTTAGGCCAAGGAGTTTGAAAGATGGACTCTCAGATAAAGAGTCGTTGGCCATTGCTATGGGTGGTAGAGAGGGTTTCTTGTAATTATTGAATGAAACTAGTTTAGTCTTGGCAGCATTGAACGCGACCAACCACTTTTGTCCCCATTCCACTACAGATTGGAGGTCTTCCTCTAGTGTTTCTGCCATTTCTTTAGAAATGTGTTCATTCGTCTTCCTGTCGTGCCTGCCATAGAGTGTAATGTCATCAGCATATACACCCATCTCAGAGGCAATGTTGTCGGGGAGGTCATTTATGAATATCAGGAACAATAGCGGTCCAAGGATAGAACCCTGGGGCACCCCCGCATTTATATCATATTGTTTAGATGTACGACCGTCGAGGACAACCTGGATTTTTCTCTTATCTAAGAAGGATTTAATTATGTTAAGTATTTTACCAGTGATACCGTATGATCTGATTTTCCTGAGGAGACCCTCATGCCATACCCTGTCAAAAGCCTTAGATATATCTAGAGCTACCGCTCTGCCCTCCCCCGCTTTGTCCAGTGAATGGTATATACGTTCAGAGATCACAGTTAGGATGTCTGCTGTGGAACGGGCTTGTCTAAATCCATATTGATGGTCGGTCAGAAGTTTAGCATCTGTAAGATGATGGACTAGAGCATGGTTAATTATGGTCTCAAATATTTTGGCAAAAAGTGGGAGGAGGCTAATGGGGCGATAATTTGATGGGTCTGTCCTTTCGCCAGAATTCTTGAATACTGGTACAACAGAAGCAGTTTTCCAACAGCCCGGAAAGCAAGCTTCATTAAGGCATTTGTTGTAGAGTTTGGAGAGAACTGGAGCTACTTCGGTTGAGCACTTTTTTAATAGCACAGCTGGGATAAGATCGGGTCCACATGCTTTCGAGGTGTCAAGGTTTTTTATGATAGCATGCACCTGAGCAGGGGTGGTTTTCAGATCGTCTAGTGTGGCGTCTGTCCGCATAGGAAAGTCAGGTGGGGGTGGTTGGAAGGGTCCAGTGTGGAGTTTGAGGCAAACCGACTGGCAAGCATGTTAGCCTTGTCAGTTGCTGAGGAGACAACCTCGTGATTGTTGGTTAGTGGGGGAATTGTTGATTGCCCATTATTTACTACACTGTTGTAGATTTTCCAGAAGTCTCGAGTTCCTAGTTTTTGTGCTTCGATGCGCTTTTTAGTGGTTTCCGTAAATTCTCTCTTAGCTGTCGCTATTTCTTTCTTAACGTTATTTCTAGCTTCTATATACTTCAGTCTGTTTGAACTGGACTGATGTCGGTTAAACCTACGGTATGCATGCTGCTTTTGAGCAATGGCAGTTGCACAAGTCGACGTAAACCATTGGGGAGAGTGGGGCTTACTATAAAATTTCCGCATGGGAACATGCGCTTCGATCGCAGTTTTGAACCAGTCAGTGGTCTCGTTTGCACATTGTTCAGCAGGGAGAGAGAAAATATTTTTCCATGGAGCATCTCTAATTAGTTCCCTGATGGCTTCCCAGTCAGCCTTATTATAATATCTCGTTTTGAGCACTGGCTCCTCAGTTTTGGGTCTAGAGTTTAGGGCGATTTCAACAATTATCACTGCATGATCAGCGTTCCCAAGTGGGCTGTGGGCCTTCGTTATGCAGTCATCAGGAACTGTGGTTAAAAACAGATCTAGAAGTGATGCGTGTTGTTCTTCCTGGTCAGGGAAACGGGTTGGAAATGTAACAATTTGTGATAGGGAGTGAGATATAGCGAAGCTATGGGTTGTGCTGCCCGCTGCATCTGTGTGAGTAGAGAATCCAAGCCAGTTTTTGTGGTGGACATTAAAGTCACTAAATACATGTATTTGTGCGCTAGTGTCGAGGGACAGTGCCGTGTCTATGCTGTCAGATACTTTGTTTATTATGGAGCAGTCCTGAGTCGAGGGAGAGCGGTAGAGAAAATAATAGTAGCTAATATTGTGTTGCATGGTTAGTCTAAAGCACATAAAGGCTTGATCATCTGTTTCTAGGTTTGTTTCTCTAGTCAACGGAAGGGTATTACGAATGTAAACTCCAAGTCCGTGCATATGTCTGTCAGAGTTCTTACGGCAGAGTGGGAGATATCCAGGCATGTTCAAGTGGTTAGAGGGAATGGAGGAGTGTAGGTTAGTCTCACTTAGTACTAAGATATCCGGGGTATTTGTTAAGAGAAATGCTTCAACATCAGCTAAGTTAGTTCTAAGCCCACGGATATTTGTGAATGAGAGCCTCAAGGGAGGAGGCAAGTTGAATTTGTTTGTCCCTAATCCTGGTTTAAGCTTATTTTTAAATTGTACTATCGTCATATTTTTTTTTAGGAGTTTCGGTAAGGGGGAGCTAAACAAGAGGTTATGCAGAGCTTCAGACATGCATCACAAGTAGACCATCAGCTGACCTTTCTCCAATTAGGATTGTGGCCTCAGGAAAGCCCACCGGGGATGAGTGCAGGGTCCCTTTCCATGCGCGTCATGGCACTACAAACAACCCGATATTATTCAACTGTTGATGGAGCAGCCGCTCTAAGCGCTACCAAAGAGTTAGGGCTCCTGTACTACCAGTCGGGAACAGCAGCCAGGAACTGTCAAACTGTAGCATTCAAAGCTGGTGACGTTACCTCTGTACCAATGTGACACTCATGTAAGCAGATTAAAAATCAAAAATAAACTAAGACGAATGAATGAAATGTTTAACAATTTTGACCCATTTTTGACCCTTTATAAACAATTTCTACTTTTTTTTTTTTATTTTACATGGAGTTCATCAATGGCCACTCAGAGATAAGGGTTATTGTGTGTACAGTAATCAAAGGGATAGTGTAGTAATAGTATTGGAGAATTGGTAAAGTGTCATTACTTAGGGGGGGGGGGGGTCATCAGGAACTTGTTTGTGTTGGACTTGAAGACATCCAGGTTGAAGTCGGGAGGGAAACAGGCAAGCGGAACAGCGTTCCACAGGCATGCAGTTCTAAGAAAGAAGCTTTGTTCATGGAATCTACGCTTCGATTTAGGCACAGATAAGGAGTGGGGAAAATTATTGACGGTGGTTTCAGCTAGTTGGGTGTTTTTTGAAAAAGATTGGCGAGGGGAGATCAGAGAATGGAGCTCAGACGAGCACTACTGGCTAAACCCCATAAAAGAACAGCCCATAAAAAAATCCAATCATTTGAGGCCCCTAGCGCCGCTCTAAAACTTTTTTTTTTGGAGGAGATAGAGTATGAACATATGGAAACCAACAGACATATAGTCGTTTATATATTAGATTACAGAGTTGGGATTTTCGAAAGTAAAAAAAAAAAGTATTTGGGTGCCATCAGCTTGAATCGAAACCGAAAGCAAAACAATAACATTCAAAATGTTCTGACGTTACCACTGTACTAAAGTGACATGCGTATGAACTGATTAAAAATAATCTAAGATTAATGTACAAAATGTATAATGATATATATTATCAGAAGGCCCGGAGTCGCCCGGGATTGAATAAGACGGGTGGAAATATATACTAGCAGAAGGCCCGGCATCACCCGGGATTGAATGAGATGGGTGCAAATACATACTAGTAGCAATACACATGAGAAAATTTAAATGGCTTAAAATATTTTAATATTGGTATATATAGAAAGAGCTTGATAAGCTAAGAAAAAATCTTTTTAAATTTTTAAAATCCAATTAAAATCAAGGAAGTTATAACTATTTTTATGCCCTGCGTGTTTGGATATTTTCCTCTCATTAAGACCATATGCATTTTGTCACATTTTTTTGCACTACTTTTTCAGTAAAAATGCTATACCTTTGTTAAAACACAAGACTAAGCAATGAAATTTGCCATAAGTATATTTTTGTGCAAGGAATCTGAATATGCTATTGAAAATCTCCAGAAATGAATGATTTCCAAATAATCTGCAGTAAATGGACATAATTATGCTGCGATTGCAATGTATTCGTTAGAAAAGAAGTTAGAGAACTCAAAGTTTAGTTATAATGCATTTTATGTGCCAAAAATTGAAATCGAAATCTAGGATTGGTTAAAAATGAATATATTGCAATATTTCTTTGGTATTATTGTAGATTAATACCTTCCGGTATCCCTCCCCATCTGACCACCTCTCCAAAATATGTGATTCTACCTTTATAGACAATTGCATGTGAACAACTTGAAAAACTTTAATAAAAGATAAACAAAAATTATTTTAGAATTTAATGTAAAATGATTTCTCATTTTGAATCATTCAAGCGTTTTAGGGCAGTTACCCCCAATGATAGATAAATCCTGGGTGTTTTTTTTTTGTTTGTTTGTTTTCGAAAAGGTGATTATGTGTGGTTTTAAGAGTGTCTTTGTACAATTATGAGAAGGTAGGGAGGTTGCCACTCTGACTTCACACATACTTTTCCTTAGCCCTATCATTAGATAGGGCTAAGGAAAATTATGTGTGAACATCCTGAAGACTTAATAGAAACAAAACAAAAACAATTTTAGAATTTAGAGTGGGGGTTGGTTTCACATAAACGTAAAATAATTCACCATTTCAAGACAACCCTAGCGTTTTAGGACAGTTGACCAATTTATTTTTGGGGGGAGGGGGAGTAATCATGTGCACTTTTCTTTAAACGTTTTTATGCTTTTTTTTATACGTTTATATGAGCTCACAGAGGAAGTTTGTTTAGTGGGGAGCTTTGCCACTTGTACTTAGCGTTATTGTTAAGGCTAAAGGTTTTAGGAGGAGGCTTGCCACTCGTACCTAAGATTAGACATAGAATTAAGCAAGTTTTTTTTTAAGAGGGTGTTTGACACCCATTGTTAAACTTTACAAGAATTATGACAAAAATAAATGTTATTTAAAAAAGTGACGTCCCTCTAACAGAAAACATAATGCTTGGAAAAATATCAAGTATTTAAATTCTATTTAAATATAAAAAAAGAAACAAGTTTTTGCTTATGCTGACAAATTGTTAAAAAATTTTAATGTTATTTTGATTTTTAATTACATTTCATGTCTTTTCCTACCGTTGTTATTTTTTAACTGAGAACCTCCTACAAATATTTAAATATTGATTATTTTTTTATTTATTTATTTTTTTTTTAATAATCGGCTAGATTAGTTTCCATTCGATAATAATTCACTGAAAACATTTTTTAAGGGACGAAAAGGGGAGGGGGGATATCAATTTAGTCCCAGAAACGACTGAAACAGTTTACCATCTCAAAATTAGTTTATTACTTGTACATTTTTTACAGTGACTGGGATATGGAGTCAGTCCTGGAAATGGCTGAAGCAGTTTACGATCTCAAAATTACTTAAAATCATATATATTGTTGGTGATCTTTGAAGGTGAACTAGGCCAGTTTCTGTAGGGGTGATCCATATTTTTCTGAATTTACAATGTTATCCTCCAGGAATGACATCACGGTTGTAGTGGTGGGTAGAAAGAAGCATAATTATGTTGCTTTTAAACATGCTCTGGAGTTCTCTAGGGATTACCAAACCTTCTCTTTTGGGGTGGGGTTGGAGGGAGTAATGCCCATTTTGGGGTCACAAAGCAATCTCCAACAATGTTATATTCCAAAAATATAGAATACCTGTGGAATCATATTCCGGAAATTACATCATTTCTCTTACTATTATGTTGTCGGTGGTGGGGAGGGAAGAACTACATTAATATTTAAATTCATGGTAAAGTAAAAGTTGCCTAATCACCATCCGTGTCAATGTATTTACATAATTATTTGGAAAACATGCTGAGTTATGTTCAAGAAATGATATCATTTCACTTAAAATGATGGTGTCGGTAGAGAAAGATCACAGTAATGTAGAATTTTATAGTGAAGCAAGGGCTGCCTAATCACTAAGCTGCTCAAAGTATTTGTGTATGTATTTGTAAAACCTGCTGAGTAATCTTCCAAAAATAACGTTTTTTTTTCCAAAAAAAATTTGGTGTCGGTAAATGGGAAAGAAAATGAAACACTAATGTGGAATTTTATAATGAAGCAAAGGTTGTCTAATCACTGTGTCAATGTATTTATGCAAGTATTTGAAAATCCTGCTGAGACATCTTCCAAAAAATGACAATTTTTCTTAAAATTATAGTGCCTACAGTAAGGAAGGAAAGAAACCCAGTAATGTTGAAATTTATGATGAAGCAAGGGTTGCCTAATCATTATCCAAGACAATGTATTTATGTATTAATTTGGAAATCCTAATGATCCATCTTCTAAAAACGATTTCATTTTTCTTTAAATTATGGTAGCCTTGGTGGGAAGAGAAATTATTTCATATATGTTGTACAATACCTGTTGAGAGTATGTTAAATTGTTTCTTATGTGCATTTATATTACGCGTCCGAGGGTAGGTAAAATTATTTTAAATGTGTTGTACATTACCCGTCCTAGCGTAGGTAAAATATTCTTTTGCTCAGAATAGCAAATGATACATAGACATAAATTTCTCTATCCTAAGAATAATAGGCATGTTCAAAAGTAACTTAATTTTTCTCATTGTTTTATATGGTCCTGAGTAACGCCAGGTGCCCTTGCTAGTCTATTATATAAAGGGAAGTCATCTGTGTCTTTGTGTGTGTGTCAATCTGGGCAATGACGGATATCCATCCTAGTTATACATAATGCCTGCAACTCACAATTAGCATTAACAACGCAAATTGGCGACAGTAATATATGTGCAAATGCTATGAATCTAGAATCAAGTTGAACCAATTATTCCAGGTTTATGACACAATAAAAACGCAATTCCATGCTGTCTCAGAAGAGAATCCCCCTCCATACATACACCATTACTGATCTGCAACTTCATACCACAATAATCAGCAACTAATAGGAGTCATTCACCCACTTATTTATTTATTTATTTTTTACATAGGAGTCACCACTCATCAAGGCCCAGAGGCCACTCGAGGATAAGGGTTATAGAGTGTACAGTAGTCAATGGGATAATATTGTAGTAATCGTTAATGGAAATTCGGTAAATTGGATTACTTAAGAGGGCAGTTGATCAAGAATTTGTTTATGTTGGACTTGAAGACAACCAAGTTATAGTCAGCTGGGAAGCAGGCAAATGGAACAGGAATGCAGTTCTAAGAAAGAAGCTTTGTTCATGGAATCTACGTTTTGATTTGGCATGGAGGCACAGATAAATTATTGATAGTGGTTTCAGCTAGACGGGTGTTTATCGTGAAAGATTGGCGAGGGGGGGCCAGAGATTGGAGCTCAGACAAGCCCTTGTTACGGAAATAACGATAAAACAAAGACAGGCTTGCAAGGTCTCTTCTGTGGGAAAGATGTTGCAGATAAGAGAAAAGGGCATTCCTCACTAAGCTACGAAGTCTATTTTGAACTATGTCCAGGAAGGATATGCTGCTTCTAGCAGCTCCTGCCCAGATGTGGCAACAGTACTCCATTCTTGGACGACTTGACTTTTATATAGATAGGGAATTGCATCAGCAATGAGATATCTACTGGAGTTGTAGAAGGATCCCACCATTTTTCCTTCAACCTTGGCAACAGATTTGATGTATGTGTTCTATTTCAGATCAGGAGTAAAGGTGAAGCCCAAAAGCTTGTCAAAACATGGAACCTCTCCAAGACGAGCGCAATCCATTTCAATTGATGCCAGACAGGGGATCAGAGCGTTCAGGATGTAAAGATAGAAGCTTGGTTTTAGGTACATGTTCTTTTTATTTGTCTTATTATTAGTTATCTTTTTTTCTTCATATCATGAGGACTGATTATATATGTACTATGTGCATGAGTAGTAACGAGTACTTTGTTGATTGTATAGTATTGACACTATTATTTCTGTTAAAATAGAGAAAAAAAGAGTTAATTATTAATAAATGCATAATTATTGAAGATTTTAAATTTTATTTGCATATTTTTGAGACAGGAAGTCACTTAAATCTCAAAATCCTTCTTGTCAGTAAAATCCATAAATACATTTTGTGGTTTTATATTTGTAGTTAGAAACACTTAAGCAAATAATTGTTACGAAACTGAAAGAAAATTGAAAATATCAAATCGTTAATTTAGAAAAATTTGTTACCTTCAATGGCAAGTTTTGTCTTTTCTTGATTTTTTCTATGCCATCGTAAAGCTCTTAATTCTTCAAAGGAATATTCTTCACAACCAGCATAAATCTTATCTTTACAGTACATGGACTTTTGGAAGGAGTTAGTTTCAAACAAAGGTTGGAATGGATTGGAATGTTGTGGTTCACGGCCACTTTCTTTATCGGGCTTCCGAATGCTGAATTTCAAAGAAAATGAAAATACCACTTTAAAAAATATTCACAAAATAACAATTGTTCAAAAATTAAAAATGAAATAAAATACATTAAGAGAAAAAATTTTTTTAAATAACCTAATATTTGAAATATAAAAATATATTGTTAAGAGAAATAATTGGTTAAAAAAATTACTGGTAAAAAAAAAAAACTGACCGACTTCACCCCTCATTTTCCTTTCTAGTAGTTAAAAAATGATTCCAAGCTATCTTTATAGTCGAGATCCTATAATTATTTTATTAGTTTAGTCAGGTTTCTTTATACAACTTCCAATTTTAAGATTATATCCTAATTCCTATATCTAAATACTGTTGTTCGGGACGGATACAATATTCTATAAGAGATCTTATTAAAATCTTAATTATATGATTAAAATCAAGTAAGATTAGTGCAGGCAGATATTAGTTATCTACTTTATCAACATGCTCCCTCTTTGTTTTTTGTATTCAGCATGCTACAAGTGTCCTAAACTCTAGGGTGGCCAACCTTAGTCAAGGTAGCCTGCCTGCTTTCCATGCAGTCCATTCTAAATGGATGACAGTCAGGTTACCTGCTGTCATATCAGGCACTTCAGTGAGGTCTTTCTCTGTCTACCATGTTCGATAGTGCTTGGTTTGGTTGTTTTGTTTTATGGCATATCAACCCTTTATAGATTATTATATGGCACATACCCAGCATTTTGTGCTTGTTTTCCGATGAAAAAGAATTCTTGTTATTTTTTGTTGTCAGTAAAAATTCAATCTATTGGTTATCACTCCCCCTCCCCCGCTTCAAATATATATTTTTGAATTGAGAAAATGTATGTAGATATTAAATAGTTTTTTTTATGCAAATAAGAAAAACAAGAGTAACTCTATAGCTATATATATTTACAGATTTAAAAATGACTAAAATTAGTAATTCTATCAGAATCACAAAAATACTAAAATTGCCCCATCACTAAAAATTACCATATAAATTTAAATAGAAATGAATTCAATATCTTGATAAATCAACTCACCTCAAAACTCGACTGTCAATTTCTGGGGTTCTTTTGGGAATCCTAGTAAAGAAAAACAAAAGCAAATTGAACATTAGCTTAAAGATTAAAGTTTTTCAAAATAATGGTAAAATCTCAATTTCAAGTATTCATAAAGCATGGTTTTCAGATTGGAAAAAACATGGTTCAAGAAGAAAAAAAAAAATAATGGGCTTATAAGTTTTATTCAAACACTATCACATTCATGGTGGTTATAACTTCATGCAAACTTTTGTGAAAACTACTGAACCAATTTTGAGAAAATCAGAAGACAAACAGGATAACGGATATTATGTTTCTGAATTTTTTAGAAGAGGATTGACTATTCATATTAAAACCAACACAAAGTCAAGTATCTGCAGAATGTCTTCTTGGTTCCTCCTCTTCTCTTTTCTCTCTCCCAACAATCGAACACAGCATATAATAACAAAACTCTAAAGCACGTCTGACAGCACTGACTTCTGCCAACAGTCTGCCCCCCCTCTTAACAACACAGGCTTTTTATATCGCAAAATCGTTCACCTCTATTTGCATATTCTTCTAACTCACGTGATCACTACTCTATAAATAAGAGTCTTGACCATTTCTTTTCTTTCTTTTTATTTATTTTTGGTGACCGACCCGCACGTGGTCTATCCAGGTAAGTCACGCATTTCTCCACACTCCCCCCTGATCTCATGATCACAAACAGGACATGCGGGCAATTGTCGTTGGCGGGTACTCCTTCGAAGAAGCACTTCCTCATTGCTGTTTTCTTCATTACCACCATCATTACTACCAGTCTGTTCCATTATCCCGTCTCGTGGTTCCATAGGCGGTGTCTCACAATCAGGGCAGGGGGGCAGTATCCGTCTTTGTCGGGTACTTCTCCGAAGAATCGGAGGCGTCATCTCCTCGGTATGCTCCATCATCCCTTCTCGCTGGGTTTCGCAATCACGGGGGGTGGGCAGTATTCGTCTCTGTCGAGTATTTCGATGAGGCATTACTTCCTTGTGTCCATCGCTCTCCTCACTATTGTCATCAGTATGTCCCATCATTCCCTCATCTGGTTCTGTTGGTGGTGTTTCTATGCTCACCTGAAGGGGCAGTAAGTGATCAGGATCATCTCTGAACGGTGTGTGATCCTCCTCATCGTCCTCAGAATCAGAAGAGGTATAACAAGGGCGGATATCTTTTACGTGACGTGGTATGCCACCAATCAACATGGTCTGAGGACTTATGATTTCATCTATTTTTCCCCGGAAAAATTTCGTAGTGCACCCAGCATTTGGGGGTTTTATCCAAACAAGGTCTCCCACCTGATATGGTGTATTGACAACACTCACCACTGATGGTATGGCATCAACTCCTTTCACACGCTGTTCATATTGGTAAATCCCATTGGCTGGTGCAGTTGCTGGTGTTGCATTGTCCTTGGGTGTTATATTATACCAGTACACAGCTTCTGGAATAGAGCACTGCGTCCTGGCTGCAATTCTTTTGATGGTGCGGTGACACCGTTCTGCTATACCATTACCCTCGGGATAATATGCACACCGATAATGCATTTTAATCCCCCATTCGTGCACGAATTTCTGAAATTCTTGACATCGAAATGTGGCGGCATTATCAGTCAGAATTTCAATCGGGGCACCACGTTCAAAAAAGACGGCTCTCAACTGTTGTATAATGCTGGCTGCATCCTGTCGTGTCAACAGGCGCCATATTGTGAAACGCGTCGGGCCACAATCCGTCATGGTCAAAAAATGTTTGCCCCCATAATGTGTTATGTCCATCCCTACTCGCTGCCAGTTGCCCTCCACCTCGAGCTTCCCTTTTTGCCATTGGGATGGTGCCGGATCAATTCTCTGACACTCTTCACACGAACGTATGGCTGCTTTCACTGATGCTTTTGTAGTTGCAGGGCATACTCTTCGGACAAAATATGCAGTCCTCTGAATTCCAGGATGTCCAATCTGCTGGTGTATCATACGGATCTGGTCAGGTGTTAATTGATCCGTTACAGTCGCGCATGTTTGTTGTTGAAGATCGGATCCCTGCCTCATTGCATCGATCCACCTCTTTGGTACTTGAGTCAAGCTATCAGCCAAATTCTGCATCGACGAGACTAACGTAATGTCTACCTGCAAGCTGTATTCGTCAACTAGACGCTTAATTATTGCTAGTCTCCTTCGTACTAGCATTTCACTTGCAGCTCTAGTCTTAACTCGAGCCTTTCCAGTCAAGGTGTCGGTTAACCAATGGTAAACACACAATGAGTCAGTGTGGAGATGCACAACATTAGTCTGCCATTGCAATGCGAGATTAAGACCTTTTAACGTGGCATCAAGTTCTGCCAAATTTATATGTTGGGCATCATTTTTCGGACGAAGCCAGCATGCATCTTCCACAACAACACCTAGTTGCTCCAACACGACACCTGTAGCCAACGAACTTGCGTCAACCCATGCATTTAGTTCGTTTCCAGACACTTGCCACTCACCCCGGGCAGGGTCATTCCTATGCACTCTGGACAACATTTCAGCCATCATTTGTTGGAGAGAATCATCATCCGCAACATCGTCCCATCTTTTTGTTACTGTAGTCACTCGTCTTTTCACCACTCCTGTTGCCGATCGGAGCCATCCACAGACAGGTAGATGTCCTACCAATTTACCACAGATAGAAAACACAGTACGTCTTGTTAATACATTGGGTAACTTTGGAAGTGGGCTCCCTCGTTTCCATCGCAACGTATTGCCCTCCTCCCAGACCTCGAGGCCTAGCACGGGCACTCCATCCTTTAGGCGCTTAGGGTCTTTGCTTATTAACCCAAACGCTTTCAGTTTTATTCGAACTGCATCCGCAGACATTATGTCCTCATTAACATAGATGTCATCTATGTAGGCTGAAGCAGCTTTTGCTGTGGTCTCATCCTGCATCAAAACAGTTTTAATAATGGTTGTCATAATCAAGGGTGCTACGTTTAGGCCAAAACCCAAACGTGTCAAACAATATAGTTTTCCCTTGAGTAGTACTGTCTGAAACGGCCATAATGACTCATGGACACGTATCTGCAGGTAGGCCCTCTTTAGATCCAGAAGTGCTACATTGCTCCCTTTTTGACGCCACTCTCTCAGTTTAGCAGCGCACACATCTGCGTTTCCGGTAAACGCATCAACATGCCGATTCAACTCTCGGTAATCCATTACGGGACGAATTTTTTCTTTGGTAGGTTGTTCAACAGCCATGAGCGGAATTAATCCCTTGGGTGGTCCCAGACGTTCCTGTGGGTATGGTATTAACCAACCGTTGTCAATCCACATCTGAAGTTCTTCTTCATATGCGGCCCTATTCTTGGTAGAAACTGCATACTCTGGAATCGTGTTGCACAGCCGATCTGGTTCCTGGCCCATGGCCCATTTCCACTTTGCAGTCCACACCCTTTCGTTGTCATCAAATGTAGCACAGAAGTCCTTTTCTTCAATCGACATGGCTGCACAGACGTCTTTCCCTTCTCCAAGCCTGATACCTCTAGCTGCTGTGATTGTAACGCCTCCTAGTGCTTGTATTGCATCAATTCCAAGCAACATGTCGTAGCCAAGGGGTTTCTCCTGCATCACCAGAACGTCAACTTTAGCTGTGTCACCCTTCTCAGTGCAGATTGTGACTGTCCCTTCACCACAACATACCCGTGATAAGCCATTGATGGTCATAACGCCAACTGGGTTCCTCCGCCACACCGGACAGCAATGGGCACTAACTATAGACCGGGAACACCCCGTGTCTATAAGTGCTGAACACTGCACATCATCAAGTTTAACGCTAATGACAGGCAATCCTGTGTTTATTGGTTGGCAGGGGGCAAGGGTAGCGATAGTACCTTGCCCCCAACTTCGTTTCCCGAACAGTTGCGAGATATGTGCCCAAACTTATTGCAGCGATAGCATTGCACTGGTCTCTTTGATTGTGGATATACACCTCTCCTATCACTCCGGCACTCTTTAGCAAAATGATTGGCCTCCCCACATTTATAGCACACTGGGGTGGCATGCTTATTACTATCTGGAAGAGAGTCCACATTGCCTCCATGTCGAAAACGAGCTGCTGCTGCAATTGGTTCCTGTTCCTTACAGATGTTTCGAGCTCGGGCCAATAACTCATCAGTTGACAATTCATCGATTCTTGATGATGCCCGCAACAGTTTACTGACCTCCTCGGGTAGGCCTACCAAAAAAGCACAGCTTAATATTTTATCGTTGACCCCACCAAACGGTACAGATAATTTTCGCAGGTCGGCTAGGTACACGTCGACTGTTTCCTTGGGTTGAAGTGTCCGGCTCGTGAACTGTTGCCACGCAACAAATGGATCTGTACCAAACGCTGTATACAGGCTCTGCTTGATTTCATCCCAGTCTGGTTCATCCCCGAGTTGTTGGTAGACTGCATAGGCCCCTCCGGTTAGCCTCAAAGGGATAACTGTGGCTGGTTCTTTAATTTTGCACAGTTTACAGATTTTCTCTGCCTTTTCAATCCATTCAACGACAGCCGGTCCAGTGGTAGATCCGTCGAACTCGGGTATTAAGCGAATGTCGAATCTGTCCATTGTTAGTAACCGCACACCAAGCGCCGAAATAGCTTAAAACCAACACAAAGTCAAGTATCTGCAGAATGTCTTCTTGGTTCCTCCTCTTCTCTTTTCTCTCTCCCAACAATCGAACACAGCATATAATAACAAAACTCTAAAGCACGTCTGACAGCACTGACTTCTGCCAACAGTCTGCCCCCCCTCTTAACAACACAGGCTTTTTATATCGCAAAATCGTTCACCTCTATTTGCATATTCTTCTAACTCACGTGATCACTACTCTATAAATAAGAGTCTTGACCATTTCTTTTCTTTCTTTTTATTTATTTTTGGTGACCGACCCGCACGTGGTCTATCCAGGTAAGTCACGCATTTCTCCACACATATTATTTGGATTCTTTGGCCTACTGTTCTCATTTCTTTCTTTTTTTTCACATTTCAGTCAATGTGACCTCCGACCTTCTCGAAGATCCATGGCATAGTGAATGAAACACTTGGTAAAAATTCAGTTGTAAGTTACACTCTTCCAGAGGTTGAATTTTAATCTTTAGTGTGGCCGATACTCATAATATAATTGTGGATTATTTAGGACTTCTATCTAATCATGGCTGATGGAATGAAAACATGTTACTCTCGTGGATTAAATAAAGAGTTACATTCGAAATTCCATGCAGTTTGTCAGGGTTCGGCAGAAAGATTCCAAAATTTAACATGATACATCCAAAGAAGGTCGGAAGTTATATCAACCGAAACATTGTAAAAATAACCCTCAGAATAAGAACAGTGGTCCAAAGAATCCAAATACGTATAACCAAGATAATGGAGTATCGAAATAATAAAGGAGTTTCTGATTAATATTAGGAGAGCAAAAATATACTTTTAAACGTAAAGGCAAAAGTAAGGTAAAAAAAGGAATTGAAAAAAATGCTTACATTTGTTCACTTGATTCATCGTTTTGGACTTCAAATGGAGCCATTCTGGTGACAGGGAAAGATTTTGTCTGCTTGATCTAATAAGAAATTTTTTTAAATAAAATATATTCTCCAAGTTTCTGTTATGTAATCATTGTTAAACAAAATTTAAATGCAACATGTTCATTGGAAGACTAAAAATCAATTTTGCAAAAGTAATTATAGGATAAGTATTAGAAATTGAATAAATTTTTTGGTACTTATGCAGAATAAGGACCATGATATTGTTGGAATTTTCTAACAGTTTATGAAAAACGCTGGAAGGTGCCAAACAAAAATTTCATGATATTTTTTGTTTACATAAACGCTGGCTAATTTTTCCTAAGGAAAATTATGTTTTAACAAAGATAATTCAATTTGTAAAATGAAAATAATATTCAGAGCTTTTATACTATTGGGATGAAATTTTGGAAATCGTAAAACTGAATTTCACACGAAAACAATGGTATCTACATATTCCTCGTATTTTTAAGATGATGATATCCAAAAATTATGAAAATCGATAAGGTAGAAAATTATTAAAGAAAATAAATAGAATTTGATGAAAACGATCTTAAGACACAGGAGAGTTCAAAAGGGAGGTGATTTTCCATTTCGATTTAAGCAAGATGGCAGCAATTTTCACCTGCTACCATGATTAAACTTGTTTATTTAATAATTCAGTAATATTCAGGTAATTCCGATTGCATAATTTGGAAGCTACCATTGTAATTTATTAGAATTGATAAAAAAAATCAGTTGAAGCCATTATTTTTTATCTGAAAACTCCATTTATCAACTACAAAATCTCGTCCCAATAGTGTAGAAGTGCCTAATATTCTTTTTGCAGTTATGAAGAAAATACAATGAATAATTATTGGACAATTTCTATGAAACTAAGAAAATTCAGATCATAAAAATGAAAAATGATGAGATCCAAAAATTATGAAAAAACAATAAGGTAGAAAATTATTAAAGAAAATAAAAAATAAAATTTGATGAAAACAATCTTAAGACACAGGAGAGTTCAAAAGGGAGGTAAGACAAGTTTCACAAATAAATATTCATTTTTTAAACAAACAACTAATAGTAAACAAAGAAATTTTTGTCAATTTTATTAGAAAACTGATTTTGTTTTCAATGCATAAAATCTTCAATAAAAAAAAAAATTATTTACAATCAATTAATCAAGAGAAAGAGAGGAGAAATAGATAAAAAAAAATCTTATGCAAGACTTACTTTGTTTTTTGTCCATGGTCCTGGGATTTTAGTATTTTCCCTGTTAGCCTCACTCCGTACTGGGATATTCTGGTATTCCATAGCATTTCCCGCAGGTAAGATGGTGCCGCTTGCAGGATCATTTTCATCATTATAAATTTTTAAATGACCATTGGCCCGAGGAGGGGGACAAACTTTGTTGGAAAGTGGAACGCGAACATCGGCTACAAAAAAAGAAAAAGAGAAGTGAAATGGAGAGAGAATGAAAAAGAAAAATTTATTAATTTTCACATATACATATATATATAAAACTAGCAAGATCCATTAACCAGCGTTGCCAGGGAAAGCATCCCTTCCCCATCTCGTAAAAAAATTAAAGTACGGTTGTTGTTGCCCAACCTCCAACCTCCTCATGTTAAGAACGGCTTTCGGAATGGACACCTCCAACCTGCTCATGTCAGGAAGGGGCTTTCAGAATGGTCACCTACAACATCCCCTTGTCAAAAATGGCTTTTAGAATAGACACCCTATTTTGTGAGGGGAGAGAGGGGTCCAAATATCTGCCCCAAATTTAACCTTGATAATTGCTGTCGGGATCCCTACACACAAATACTATGAACAAAAAAAAAAAAAAAAAAAAAAAAAAAATTGGTAGGTGACAGGTCAGATAGAATTAGATTTGTTCTTCGCCCATGTGTACTAATCTGGTGACCAGTGTTTTAAAGTGCATAATACAGGACTTTATATCTCAGAAATTACTTGTATCCGCCAAATATAAATGAGATTTTCTTAATCAGTATAGTTTAAAACTTATAAAAGTCATCATTTTAAAGAAAAGTGCGTAGGTGGAGCTTAGGTAAAAAATTTAAAAAAAAAAAAAAAATCAATTGGTCTATAATCAAACATATAACAAATAAGTGGTTTCGAAGGCAAACTAATTTAGTTTAATGCATATATGCATAAAATATTGGGGTGTCAATTTAATTCTAAGCGGTTAATGCCGAAAACGAAAAATAAACACTGGAACCAGTAAATAATAATGTTACATTTGTTTTTTTTTTGTGTGTGTGTGGGAGGGATATCTGCATGCTATTAAGGTGTGCATGGGTACAGAAAAAATTCAAACAAAAAAAGAAAGGCTCCGTTATATAACAAAGTAAAAGAAAAAAACAAAAAGAATGGTATTATTGTCACTTCGTTAATGAAAAGCAAAAAAAAAAAAAACAATGCTAACCATAAATACTATGTTTTGTATTTCAAGGATTGTTTTTTTTTTGGGGGGGGGTGCATGGTGATAATGTGTGCATATGTAACTGTAAGGGTATGAATGTCTAAATTTCTGATTATGAGCAGTTACTATTTTGTATTTGGCTTAATATTTATAAAATGATTGCCTCGTGTAGCGAGAGATGCCGTATTTGTAAAGGAGTTGAGCGTTCGTTTCTGAAATAAGATGCGTGAGAATTGGCAGAATTTGAGAAGGGAGAACTTATTACTTTTGAATTGAGAAATGGAGAGATAATGTCTATGAGCTTATGATTCAGTTACAAAGGATGCCATGACAGTTATAATATGTATATTTCCTCCCGATGATGACTGGGGGGCAGTAAGAGGATTTTAAATTTGCACAAAACATTGATGTTATTCTTTCTTCCTTTCCATTTGCATAACTCAATCATGTTCTGCAAATCCAAAAGCAAAAGTTTTCCTCTACAAAAGAATCAAACACCTTGAATAAATAAAGATAAAGAACTTTAAGCATAAAAATGTTTATCAAAATGACATTTCACATTAAATAATTTGAAAAGGGTCAATAAGCTATGAAACAAAATCTAATTTACTATTAATTAATACTAATTACTATTATATTAAAACAAAAAATTTAATATTCAAGAAATAAAAAAAATTGATGTTTAAGTTACATTGAAGCAAGAACAAGCAGAAAGTTGTTTCAGTTTTATTAAAATAAATAGAAATTATGTTTAAAGTAGAAATTTATTTTAATTTTGTTCTAGTTTGTTATTGCTTTTAAGAATATTTGATTAGTCTTAGAAATTGATCACTTTACAGGGAGAACATTCAAATAATTTTCAATAAGGACCAATTTTTTCAAGAATTCTAAATAACCATTGAAATTTTCATTCAATTCCATCTGGGGATCACTGGAGGCAATTATCAGTTAAGCCCATAAAATAACAAATGAATTTAAAGAAACGAAAATTCATTTTTTAAATAAATTTCCATTTTGTTTTTAAAAATAAAAGATGCAAGATCAAAGTTCAACCTAATTAAAAAAAAACAAAAAAAAAATGAAAAATCTATGTATCTGTCACAGATTAAAATGTCATATTCCAAAAATTACATAAATTGATCAGATAGATTTTTTTTTTAATAATCATTTTTAACAATTTCTAACAATATTAATGGCAAATCATTGAGATAAGACAGCTTATTTTGATCTCAGTAGTTCGAATTGAGTTGTTTACCTTTATTTATTAAGCATAGCACATCAAGACATCTCACTTCATCATAAAATTTGATTCTCTTAGTTAAAAAAAAAAATACTTGATCAATTTACATCATTTTTGGAACATGACATTTTCGTTCTGTGACAGATTTGTACATTATATAAGATTTTTCTGTATATTTGTTTGTTTTAACGAGGTTGGACTTACACAAAAAAACGTTTAATCAAACAAGGAATATCTTTGTGATTAATCTATTATGAAAAGATTTAAACATCTAAATAATTATTTTATTGATATGTTTTAAAAAAAAACCCACTGTGCTGATAGTTTTAGTTTTTTTTTTTTTTTAATTTATTCAATACCATATTGAAAACGGTTTTACTAAATATGTACTATCAAAATTATTCCCGATCATTGTACAACTGACTGCTCCTGCTGTTTGTCATATAGAAACAATATGTAAAGTTGCTTGAATCAGCAAGATCCGAATCGGATAATTTAGTTGTGCCGGATTTTGATCATACATAAGGGGATTTATTAAAATTGTACGACTAATTATGTACGATTATTTTCTCCTGCTGCTGATTTGCTATTAAAGCAATTTTTACTCGGACCAGCTACTGAGTTTGTCAATGCAAAATATCGTAAAAATCTGTTGTGGTATTATTAAAATAAACAAAATGAATTTACTTACAAATTTCAACCAAGAGGTTATTTTTGGCAAATATACTTTTAGAGTCATAAAAAAAACGTATTTACAAAAAAATTTTTTTTTCTTAATACTTTTTCCAATTCTATGTGCCACTTCTTTCTATTTTTTTCGTTAAAAATCTTTGTAAAAAAAAAAAGTTTCTTTTTTATATTACTTTGTTTTACTAATTATGCACAACTAAAAATTATACAATTTTATGTACGTCTAATTAAATCCTGAGACAATTATTTTGCACATTGTATTGAAAGAAATAATTGTCTCAGTCATTAAGGGTTTAATCAGTCAAAGCAATTTTGTCACAGGTGATTTACTCAATTTGTCAGTGCAAAAACATCTTGTACTACTAAAATAAACAATAAAATGAATTTAATCAAGGTTCGGTCGAGGTTATTTTTGGCAAATATCTTTTTAGCTTTATACTTAGAGATATTTGCAAAAATAAACTCTTAAATATTCTCCATTAAGCCAGAAAGTAAACAAAAATATAAATACAACTATTTATGTGTTGCGAGATATTTCAAATTTTGTTATAAATTTTGTTTCAAAGTTTTGGAATATACTTTGTGTTGAAAAAAAAACATCAAAGTTAAAGAAAAAAGTCACTTGGGTTTATTTAAGATTTAGCTTGAACCTTTTTACTCCAATTTAATTAAAAAAACAAAAAAAAAAAAGAAAATATCAGTAAATAATATAACTTAAAAAAATGTTTGAGAAAATTAAAAAAATGATTTCCTTTGCTTTTTTTAGTCAATGTGCGCCACTTGTTCAACCTGCAAAGGGTGTTTATTCCAAAAGCTGTTCTTAACATGGAAAGGTAAGGGGTGTTTATTCCGAAAGCCATTCTTAACATGGGAAGGTTGGAGGTGATAATTCCAAAAGGCATTTTCTTATTTTCAACCTCGCCATGTTCAGAACGGCTTTTGGATTAAACACCCTTTGTAGGTTGGATAAGCAACACACATTGACTTTTTTCTTTTTTTTTTTTTTTTGGAAAAATGAAACCGAATTGATGCAATGTTATTTAAAAAAAAAAAAAAAAAAAAAAATTTTTAAATAATTTACTTGTCTCCCCACGAGAGCAGACACTAAGGTTTTAAATGTGGGGAAAACATTGGGATTAGAAACATTGCTTCAGTCTTTAGGATTTATTCTACTTTTTAAAAGGATTTTCTAGTGTTACGTTGCTATTGTGTTAGAAAATTCAAACTTTAAAAAAGGTCACTTGTAAAATTTAATTTGAAAAAAAAATTCTCAGCTACAAGTCGTGACTGACTAAATTCATTTTGTTTTTATTCCAATAATAAAGAAAACTTATTTTATTTTATAAAGATTAAAAATTAAAAGAAAGTGGCACACTGGATTTAAAAAAAGTTTTAGTCTTTAAGAATTTGCGAAAAATAATCGCGACTGTGACTAAAGTGTTATTGTTTATTTTAATAACATTTTTTGCGCTGACTGACTTAGATCGCTCGTGTAAGATGAAATATTTAATAAAAATCGTGAGTTTTCTTTAGTAAATATCTTTTTAGGTATGGACTTAAAAATTTATTTACAAAAAATAACCACTCAAAACTGCTGAGTAAATTCGTTTTATTGTTTATTACAAGATTGTTTTACAATATTTTACGCTGATGGACACGGTCGATCGCCTGCATTGAAGTTGCTTTAATCAGCAGCAGTGGCAGTTAGTCATACAATAATCGTGCATCATTTTTAGTCGTACTTATTTGATAAAACTCTATTGAATATGATATTTGTAACTTTTTTTTAAGCCAAAAACTGTAAATGTGACTATATTTAAAATTATTTTTCCTCAGAAACTTTCAAACTAGCAATAATATATCTCCTCAGGAGCAATGCTAGGTGAATACTGCTGATATTATGTAAAAAATATAATTTTATCTGTAAGTTATGTAGTTTTTTAAAAAATAAAAAATAATTATATATGCCTAAAAGCTAAGTTTTTTAGAATCAATAAAGATGTTAACAGTCTTATCAAAAATGTTTTGAACAAGCCGCGCGTGTGTGGTCCCTCTCTGGTGCTGCATGTGAGATGACACCACAAAAAATAGTGAAGAGATGATGAATGTGAAAAGTGTGAAGGGCCAACATTGCCTTCACATTTTCACAAAGTTTTAGAAAAATCTAATGGATGGGAAAAAAGATATGAGGTAAAAAGTCTCATTTTTTACAACTTGGGAGCATTTGTGACACCTTTTCAGCTTCTGGGAATGCCAAATCCCACTGAAAATGGACAAACAGTGCAGTTTCATGCCTTAAGACATGTATATTTGAATTCAGGACCATGGAAAACCACTATATAGACATACATATCAAGTTCTTGAGTAATATGAAAAAAGAGCTCCAAAAAGGCAGGGTTTTTTTTAGCCCTAACGGTCCCAGAGGAATGCGAACCAGAATTTTGCCAGTCACACATACTGAATTTATATTAAGAAGAATGGCCTTCACATTTTGGCCAACTTTCAGGAAAATCTAATGGATGGATTAAACGCTATGGGGCAAAAAGGGGCATTTTTTTACCTCTTGAGCCCCTGAGGACGCCGGATCATAGTGTAAATGGATAACGATGCAGTTTCAGGCCTTAACACATGCATATTTGAGTTGACCACCATGAAAAATCACTATATAATCAGACATATCAAGTTTTTGGTGAGAAATATGAAAAAAAAGAGCCACAAAAAGGGGCGTTTTTAGCACTGAAAGTCCCTAGGAATGCAAACCAGAATTTTGCCAAGGTCACCTATACTGGATTAAGAACAATGGGCTCCACATTTTGGCCAAGTTTCAGAAAAATCTAATCGATGGATCAAAAGTTATGAGGCAAAATGTGTCATTTTTAGCCATTTTTTAAACCTTTTTTGAACCCTTGGAGATGCAATGGGAATTTTTGCCAAAAATTTTATTTTTTACTGAGCACATTTATTTAATGAAATATAATTTGTGGCAAAATTTCAGGAAAAATTAATGGCAATTGCCCTGACTAACGGACGCACACATGGACATCACTAAAAACATAGGTCCCTCTCCGATAAATCGGGGGGGACCAAAATATATTTTTTTATGATAAATAAAACATTTTATTCTAAGCTTTCAAAAATTAAAGTTTTTCTTGTTAAATAAAAATTTAGTTTCATTTTTCTTTTCATGTTGGTTAGATATGGCGTGTGAACTTCGGAGTGGAAGAAAAATCAAGTCATGTCTTATGTGCGGAGGCTAAACTTTTTTCAAACCATTTGTATGGATTAAGGGAAGCATGTTCTACTACAGATAAACTGTTATCTCTGAACACATATACTATACACTCAACAAAGTAACTGAAGCTATGACGGTAACACGTGATATATCTAAACGCTTTGACAAGGTCTAACATAAAGTTCTTTTCATGAAAATTCGTATGGTATCACTGGACGAATATTTAATATAATTAAATCCTTCCTCGCCAAAAGAAAGATCCAGGTTGTCTTTGATAGTTAAACATCCAAACATGGCATTAATGTGGATCTATCTTAGGGGTTAATCTTCAGACCTTTATTGTTCATGATTTTAATAAATGATCTCCCTGATTAAATTGTATCAGAGATGGGTATATTTGCTTATGACACCATGCTCTATTTTCGACATGGTAAAACAGACATGCACATATCCAAGTCAATGGCTGAATCCTTAGAAAATGACATCCAATCTGTAGTTGAATGTGGTCCATAAGTAGATGGTAACATTTAATGCTACTAAGACAAAGCTCCTTTCCTTTGACAATTATAAGAAACCTTTTCAACCACTGTCTCTTTCCCATCATCGCAATGTTGCATACCTGTGCTTGTTTTACAAGTACTTCAATGGAATGTGCTTCAACGATCTTGCTACTCTAGTGCCCCTCAACAAATACCACATCAACCCGACTGTCAGTTATATCCCATCCCTTCACTATGGTGGTCCCCAGATGCTAGAGGATTTTCTACTCCAGTAGCTTCTTCCTTCAAACAGCTGCCTTCTGGTTTTTGACCGTTCTAACATGTAACATAATGTGAACCAGTTGCACAACTAAGGATGCCACCTCTAAATCTGGCCCATAATGCTTCACAATATCCACTTACATCTCGGTTGCAATGTGCATTGTTTGGAAGTGAATAAAAACAATTTTGAAAAACCTAAGTTTGTAGAGGAAACAAAAATTAATTAAAATTTCTTTAGACATTTTCTTTTTTCAAAAGCAGAATAAAGAAAAAGATTAAAGCATTTTATAAATGTTTAAAATTTTCAATAAATAGCTTTGTAAAGCAAAGATAAGTAACTAATGCCTAAAACTTCCCATGAAAAAGGAAATACTAAAAAGAACAAAAGAAAACTAATGTTAAAATAAATTTTAAATTAAAACAAATTTAAATTTTAAAAATTCAAAATAACTAAAACAATTAAAACACTAATTAAAAACTAAATTAAAAGCTAAAACAATTACATAAAAAATTTACAAAATTAAACTAAAACAAATAAAAAATAACCTAAAACAATTAAAAAAAAAAACTAAAACAAAAAAAGACTAAAAATATAAACTAAAACAAACAAAAAAAAACTAATCTGAAACAAAGAAAAACTAATTTAAGAAAAATTTTACGGCCAATACATCTACTTACTTTTTACTAGTCCGACATGTCCGGGTCGAATAGAAGGAATTCTATTTTTCCCTTCAGGTTCTAAACCAGTGAAGGCCACACGTTTTTCTGCATCTCCAGTGGCAAACCCAGACGCGTTATCATCAGTTTGTTTTTGCCACTTCATATTTAATACTGTTCGATTTTGAAATTCTCTGTGGAAATTTAAACAATACAGAAAACATTTTATTTTAAATCAGAAAAATGTCAGATTAAAAATAGAGATAAACAAAGGGTTATGCTTTACAATCAGCCAGTCATGATAAACATATCTTGCTTTTAAATAATTAGGTTTCTGAATTTTTTATACGAGGATTGATTGTTCGTATTTGGAGTCTTCAAACTAATGTTTTCATCTTGAGTGTTATTTTCACATTTCAGTTGATGTAACTTCTGACCTTCTTCGGGAATCTTTCTGTCAAACTCTGAAATCTTTGCAGGATTTCAAATTTCAACAAGATGCATCTAAAGAAGGCCAGAGGTTACATCGACTGAAATGTGAAAATAACACTCATGATGAGAAGAGTCGCTTGAAGAATACAAAACATCTTCTCTCGAGAATTCGTCTTGTTATATATATATTAAGGACAGTTACTGCAGACTTTTTTGGGGGGGGGATTTCCGGGTAGCATTCTTAGTTGCGCAGTTGGTGTTTTTGGAATAAAACTTATGTAAACATTCTCCGATGTCTATCTTCTTCGTTTTACCTGTTGTAAAGACATCATGGACTTTTCTTTCAAGAACAAGTAATCTTATCTTCCACCGGTAAGATTATTTAGTTCATCTCCATATTACTCAAAGAGAAACCTTGTCGCATTACCACATGTTGCACGACGTATATTACACGTCTGTCAGTCAGCTTAGTTCATCTCAATTTGCTTTAAACCACCACCTGCATTTAACTGTGTCAAACTGGAAACGGTCTTAAAAAAAATTTTTTTAAAAACTGTTGCCAACTTAACATAGTCCATAAACTGTCCCAAACTGCTGTAAACCGTCCCAAAATTTACTGCCATTTCTAAAATTATCGGTAAACGAACCCTAAATATATCAACCTCTATGTCCAATCTTTTGGATCAGTTGCCCTCCACACCTTGATTAACAATCCTATTTCAGCGGCCTTTGTGTTCCTTGGTGAACAACTTTCACCTCAATTTTTTTCTACTAATCTCACTTCCTATAACCTTTGTTCTGCTTAACATATTTTAGGAACATGGGGGTTGCCATCTTATCCATTTTGTTTTTGGACTGGCCGGTCTGATTTTAAATTATCACATTGGGTGGGGAGGGTCGTCATTGGAGAGTCTCATATGCACAAGGAAAGTATTTTATGAAAGATGCCACTACTCCTCTCCCCTTGTGTCCCCACCCCCTAAAAAAATTAAATTATAAATGAGACTAAAAATAGACAGATTTGAATCTTTATCACAAAACTACACGAGGTAGTACATAACTCTTGTATTTACAATAATACTATGCAATTGCAATGTATTTCGATTTTATTTTTAATACTAAAAATTATTTTAATAGTATTTTATTAATATTCAAAAAATAATTAAATAGTATTGATTTTGATTTTATTTTTAATATTTTGACAAATTTTTACGGGGCAAAACAAATACAATTTTCAAGGCCTTTTAATTAATTTTTCAAGACATTTTCCATATTTTCAAGGATTTTTCAAGGTAATAATAGAAATAAGGCAAAAGTCAAAATTCAAGGGCTTTTCAAGTCTGTAAGAACCCTAAATTTACATGATTTTTAGAATATGATCGTTCTGTTTCGTAATTGGTACGTACATGCTGATGATTATTTTTGCTTTTTAATACAGGAGAAATTTGGAACAAGAATTGAAAAACACCTAGTATGCATGTATAGAGGAGACAGGAAGTCATTCTTTAATGAAACAAAATCATCCAATTGCCCTGCGCCATTTAGGAATCATTTCTCAGTAAAATTAACATTTTTAGAGAGAACTGTCAAAAGAAGGAAAAGGCAAGACAAGATGAAAAAAGGAAATAAGAAAAACAGGAAAATAAAAAGAAACCAAGTGTGCATATTGGAGAAAGGAGACAGAAAGTCATTCTTTGAGGAATGAAATATCAACTTCCTTACTCATGACATGAATTGTTTGACGTCTTAGCTTTAATAGAGAAATTAGCATTTTCAGTGTTAAGATAGAACCACTATAAGATGGAAAAAGAAAGGCAGACAATAGATTGAGAGGAAGAGAGAAAAAATAGGAAAAGAGAAAAAGGTAAAATCCAACTAAATGGCTAAGAAGAAATAAGGAGGCTTTACTGATTTGGCAGACATCAGTTTCTTCTTAAAAAGAAAGGGGGGGGGACACCAAAAGGCAAAAATTTAAATTCATGAAAAGTTTACATAGAAATACATTTACATAGAAATAGGCTTTTTATGGATATAAAAAAAAAAAAAAAAAAAAAAAAAATGGAATTCCACTAAAACGAAAAAAACTAATATTCCTTGAACATTTACTTTCATAATTAAGTCATAATTTTAATTATGTCTTTTATTCTACACCCCCCTCCACGTTTTCTGAGGTAATGGGAGCTGTTAAATATGTACAATATTCACTAATAAACTAATCATTAAGAATTTTGGAACACAGCTGCTAGGCATAAGGAATCATACTATGAACTATATTTAATTTAGTCTTAGGCAAAGGGGATACATTGTAGTTTTGTTAAATTTTAATCGTATTAGGCATTAATTCATAAATATTCCCTCAATTTCAGTTTCTTTGAAGTATTTTAAAGGGTTTTAAGGTTGGGGGTATAAGATAGCTACAACCTCCCATTTGAAAATCCAAATATTTCAAATTTACATTGAATTTGATCCATGACCAGACACTAATAAAGCAAAATTCTTGGAATTTCAATTTCCTTTTAAAATTCATTTTAATATTCTAAAAAATCAAAATTGGAATAAGGTTTTTAGACACAAAGTTTAATATTATATCTGGATTTTAACTTTCATTTGAGATGCAAAATTGTTCTATTCTGGGGCAATTAATTTCACCAATCCTTGGATGGGTACTTTAGTACACATACAAAAATAGAACTTACTGGTGTCGTCTTTGAAGCATCTCAAAAGGTTCTGCTCTGCATTTGATCCCTTCTCCAAAAATAGCATCAGCTTTTTTAGGATTGCACAAAAGTTCAAGATGACCCGCCCAAGCTTCATAAAAAGCAGCACAACGAGAACCAATCCCATGATCTCTCATGTGTTCAAACATCACCTCTGGAGTGTCATACATGTTAGCCTGAAACAACAAACATAAAAATTAGTCAGGTTCACTGCTTTAGATAACAAAAGACAATAGGATAGGTTTGAATCTCTAGGTTATGTTACTAATGTTACTAGAGATAAGGAGGACCGGGTAACTTAATCAAGACCTTCAAAATAATTAAGATTTTGAATATATTAGCAGGGTTACATGGTGTTGCCAAGGTCTATAAAATAACTAAAAAGTTCAATAGTCTAAAATCTTTATATTAAAACCCCCTCTCTCTCATGAGCTGGGTCTTTCTCCTATTTTTCTATACTTCTCCACAGCCTTCTCTTTAACCTCCATCTAACCCATTCCTCTCTCTCGTCTTAATGTGTTGAAACAAAAAAATAATGTAATTCATTTACTATAAATATCCTTTTTTTTTTTTTTTTTTTAAACATAATGTTGTAATCATTTATCGATCCTTTATTTGTTAGGATTTTTCATTTATTTCAAGTTTTTATTTTTAGTTGTACACTGAAATTGTATTATTTGATTTATTCAGACAGCCGTTCTCATCTGTAGTATTATTTGTACAACATTTCAACCAATGTAACCTGCAACCTCCTTCAAATGTATCTTGTCAAACTCTAGAATGGAACCCACAGGAGGTAGTATGCTCTCGTTGCATCAGTCATGACAGGGCAGAAGTCCTAAATAATCCGCAATTGTATTTTTGGGTCACCCTCACAGTAACCTTTCATCTCCAGGAATGTAACTTTTTCAACTGAATTTCATCAAGTACTCCATATCCCTTGCGGACTACTACTCAGTCACGGCAAATGGAACAAGAGCATGCTAACCTCATAAATCACTTAAACAGTTCAATTCAAAATTCTGTGCAGATTTCAAAGTTTGACAAGATACATCTGAAGAAGGCCAAAGATTACATAGACGGAAACTTTATGCAAATAACACGCAAGATGAGAACAGTAGTTCAAAGAATAAAAAAAATACAAATGAATTTCACAAATGAAAAATCCTATTTAAAAAAAACTGTCATCTTGTGGTAAAAGAAAATCATAATGGAAGCAATAATTATTAGATTAAAAGTGGGCAAAATCTCATTAGCTCTGGATCAAAAAAATGTACAAAACTGATTTTGAAGCGTGTCTGTGAGAGTTCAATTAAGATTCATCTACACAGATGATGAGTAGTGGTTTCTATTTTAAAGATAAGACTGTATTTATGTTCATAGAAACTAGTGCTGGGATAGGTGTATCAGAATTTTTGTAGGAATTTTTGACACCCCTAACACGAAACTGCGAATACAATATAAAAATCTCGTAATTTCTCTGTTAAAAGTGGGTTATTTATTTTCTTTATGGATTATACTTCCAAAATAAACTATTACAGTTATTTTAAAAGTAATAGAAATTTTTTTTTTTTTTTTTAAAAACAGTAATGAATTTTCCGAACTCAATATTTTTCAATTTTTAAACTTTAAAAATCTATCAAAATTTTTCTATTGATTCTATTTTTACGATATTTTCAGGGTCAATGTGAAATTTTATGTTCTTTCCAATAAACCGAATATAATATTTTAGACAAACGTTTTTTTTTTAATTCACGCCCCCCCCCCCAAGTGTCACCCATTTTGAAATGTCTATTAAAAAGTAAATAATTAATTTATGTCGGGGAGTTTTATATATCACAAATTGAAGAGAAAAGGTCAATAAATAATATATTCAAATTTAAAAAAAAAAAAAAAAAATCGCTTTTTTAGAAATTTACCTGTAAAATCCGAAGTTTAAAACCTTATTTTATAAGAACACATTGTTTTTTTTTGTCTTTTTTTTTTTTTTTTTTAATGAAACCTTGGTCCTTGCTCCTTTAATTGAAAAAAAAATTAGGGCTTGAATTACATTTTTCGAGGAGTTATAAGCTTGGAAAGATGGGGTGGAATTATTCACTATTTTCACGAAATTTCTGACACTGCTAGTGCTGGGACAATTAATCAAAATCGAAATCAGAAATCTGAAACATCAGAACATTTCAAGGTATCTGAATTGGCATCGGAAAAATTTGTGTCTAGTTTGTGATTCCAAAAATGATTCTTGTTTTTTTTAAAGCTAAACTTTCCATTACGAATTACTAATATTTTTTTAAACTATCAATGAAATTAAAATTAAATAAAAATATAAATTATCCACCATAAATGAACTTTACATTTGTAAAAATATATGCATATAATGAAGAGTTTTTACAATAAATGAAAATCTATACTCCTATAAATTTGGGGATTTTATGCATTGATAGTCATATTAAAAACCCATTTTTCTATTTATTTAAAAAGAAAATAGAACTTTTTTTTATATATCTTTATGTATGCGTATATATTTGTTTAAAAAATTTGCCTACCAAACTCCTCAGTCAGTTTTTGATCTAAAGACATGAAACTTAATATAAAGGGTATTCTGACCCATGTAAATCTTTATATTTGGGTTTTAGTCAGGGAAAATCAGTGCAAAAGTGTGAAAATTAAAAAAAAAATTTTTACATGGAGGCCACCACTCATCAAGGCCAGAAGCCACTCGGGGATAAGGGTTATTGTGAGTACAGTAATACATATAGTTGATTAATTTAATTCATAATTTATTTATTTTCACCAGCAGCATTTAAAAACTTGAGCAATCTATGGGAGTTATTGTTTATTAAATTTTTATATTAGGTTAACAAAGGTTTTGCGGAATTTTGATTTCAAGTGATGTATTTTCAAATAAGTTTTCATTATAATATTTTGACTTTCAAATAGCGTTTTTTGCTCTATCTAATCGTTTAAATTACAATCGTTTTAAAACAATTATGTCTTCTTTTCAGAACGTTGAATACAAGATAGAAAAATAGCAAATTTGAACAATTTTCTTATTTCAATTCAAGCTAGGCCGAAAAGTTGCTGAAACAGCCTGCAATATCAACAAAACGTTTGGTCCAGGAATCACTACTGAACGCACAGCACAATGGTGGTTTAAGAAATTTCATGGCAGCAATGAGTCTTGAAGATGACGAGCGTAGTGGTCAGCCATTGGATGTTAACAACGATCAATTAAGAGCCTTAGTTGAAGTCAATCCATGCACAACTGTTTGAGAACTTGCTTTTGAATTAGACATAACATATACAACGATTTCTAATCAGTTGAGAGAGATCGGAAAGATTAAAAAAAGAAAAAAAAAAATAGAATTATGAAGTGTCATCTTCCTTTCTTTTATGCAACAAAAACAACCTGTTTCTTGATCGGGTTGTTACTTGCGATGAAAAGTGGGTTCTTTATAACAACTGGCGACACCCAGCCGACGAAGCTCCATGACACTTTCTGAAGCCAGAGTTGCACCAAATGAAGGTCATGCTGACTGCTTGGTGATCTGCAACCAGTCTCCTCCATTACAGTTGTGGCACTATTTCCTTGTGCCACTGTTTCTAACACACTCTGTAGCATGGACGGGTGGTAATTTGTCCATGAGCGTAGAGATACAAAGAAATCCCTTCCCATAATTCCCTTGCTATCTTTCTGTCTCTTTCCTGCACGACCACCATGATGTGAGGACGCATAGTCTGTCTCTCCATAAATGAGGGGGGCCACCCCCTCCCTCAACACTAGTTAGGTTAATCAGCTTTGAAAACCCTATTGTCCAGTTTTAATTGTAAAAATTAATTGTAATATGTATTGTAATATATATTTTGTAAAATAAAATAGTTAGTTATACCTTATGTATATTACAATTGTGTCGCGTGTCGTTTTTCTTGTGTCTGCCATCAATGCCTTCATAAATGTCTGAAGTCGAAAGGCGGCCCTGAGGACAAAGAGATGAAGATTCCCACCAGGGTGAAGAGATCATCTTGAGAAAAGAAAGGAGCCACACCCAGATCCAACATCTCAGGTATGATTTTCTTCTTACTACACAGACCCTAATGACTGGCCCATCTTCATATCTTCATGAGACCGCTTTAAGACATTTACTATAACACGTCTGTCGGTCACACCTCAGTGACCGGCTGATAGCGGTATACAGTGGAGAAATACTGTCAACAAATGGATGCAATGCATCAGAAACTTCAACAACACCCAGCGTTAGTCAACAGAAAAAGAACAATTTTCCTACACGATAATGCCCAACTGCACATTGCTAAACCAACCTTGCAAAAGTTGAATGAATCTTGCTATGAAACTGCCTCATCTGCCATACTCTCCAGACCTCTCATCTACCGACTACCATTTTTTCAAGCATCTTCATAACTTTCTGTGTAAGAAATGCTTTGAAAACCTAAGCAATATCAAAAAAGCCTTCAGTGACTTCATCACCACCAGAATGCAAGATTTTTATGTTATTGGCATAAATATACTTGTTTTGCATTGGCAAAAGTGTTAATTCTGATGGTGCTTATTTCGATCAATAATTTTTTGTTTGAGCAGAGATATGTTCATTTGAATTTAAAAGTTAAAAACCACAGGAACTTTGTCACCTGATAGACGAAAATGGCTGTGTTTTATGCTTCCATAAATGCAAAATGTGGTCTAATTGAAGGAAAATCATAAAATATATATTCAGTGTATCTTAATAGTATATGACTAAAACCTCTGCCTGGCTATATGTTTTAACCTGGCAATGCGAAGTATATACAGCTAGTGAGAAAATCAATCCAAGATGGTGGCATAGATAAGGTTCAAAAAATGTTTCAGATAAAATCAAGACAGTCACAGAAAAAGCATTCAGTTTTTAATACTAAAATTGATCAACTGTTTGTAAATAGAAAATGCTATTTTGAACAAAGATTGTTAAAACGAACATCAATTCTACATAAAAGGAACCGATGAAAAATACTTACAAACTTGATCCAAACATCCACATAGCGAGAATCATTCTTATATTTGTCATCGTCACAAAAAGCCTTCATGCAATTTGTCATTACTGATCGAAGATCTTTCTTGCCGCCTTTTGGATAATTCTCTTCCATCCAGGAAATATATCTTAAAATAAGAACAGAAAAAATTAAATGGTTGGCCGTTAAAGACAATGTAACTAGATCAGGTTCAAGTAAAAAAGTCAGTGCACTAGGATTAGCACTCTGGCTTAAAAAAAAAGAAAATCCTTGCACAACACCATCAGCATTCTCAAATAGGAGTGACTCAGGACATTAGCAATAAACTAATCCCTTCTCAAAGAGACAAACCTCTTAAAAGTAAACAAGACCATACGTCTGACACTAACAAAGTCAATATTGGATTGATTGCTGAGGACTTATCAAGCCTGGTCAGTATTTGTTCAGGATATGACAAGTTCTCTGGATGAAGCAGGACCAACCACTTCAGATTGAATGCCGAAATAAGTAACTACTAATCTCCCAACTGGTATAAACAAAAATAAGTTGGTTGAATCACTTAGAAAATCTTGTATTCATTTTTTTTTAACACATCCTACCATTAACTTTCCACTTCTTGCACATAAAATTTTATTACATACCAACTTTCCAAGTTATTTAATTTTTTATTTTTATGCTATTTATTTTTTCAAGATCTTGAATAAATTGCATTAACTGGACTTTTTGAAAACTAAAGAAATTTTCAATGGTATATCACAATTCCTTAAACACATACACCTATGATAAATGCTTAGTATTTTAACAAAAACAATATTTTCACTATAAAAGTGAGAAATGTGACAAAATAGTCTTAAATAGAAAAATATCCAACATGATGCACTGAAAATGGTTATAACTTCCTTCTTTTAAAACAAATTTAAAAGATTCTTTCTCAGGAAATGAAGGTATATATATATATATATATATATATATATATATATATATCAGATATAGGGTTTGTATTACTGTACAGATTTGAAAAAGTCGTCAAAAAACAAATATATAACAAATAAATGTTATCAAAAGCAAGTTACTTTTCTACCAAACTGGATATATTTTTCGTGTTTTTATTCAATGTAACATGTTTATTCAGCTCGAAAAACATACATTGTTTACCGATGTATTGGAAAATTCAAAATGGCACCAGACTCTCTCTTTAACATGGTAAGTTCGAGAAAAGCTGTTATAAATAATAAACTAGAAAAAATACTATTAAAAAACAACTGAATATATGTCAACCTATGTCATGGTAATATATATTGAGCGAGTTTCTAACAGTATTTTGTCTAGTTTCATATTTATAGCACCTTTTCCCAAACTTACCGTGTTAAAGAAAGAGTCGGGCGCAATTTTAAATCTTCCAATACATTGGTAAACCCAGTATGTTTTTCGAGCTGAATAAACATGTTACATTAAATAAAAACAATGAAAACATATCCAGTTTGGTAGAAAAGTAACTTATCTTGCTTTTGATAACATTTATTTGTTATATATCTGTTTTTTGACAACTTTTTCGAATCTATGTGTACAGTAATACAAACCCAAAATGAAAAATAAAATAAAATCATACTAACCTATACCAAACATCCAAGGGATCATCACCCGAATATGCTCGGAGTTCCTCTTCAAAATTACTACAAATAAAAATTTTTTAAAAATAAAAAATAAAAAAAAATGGGGAGAAATGTTACAATATAATATGTTATAATATAAAATTGTTGAAAATAACAATGGTAATCAAGACATTAAAAAATGAAAATATCGAAAAAAAGGTTATATTGTACGCGTATCCGTTTTGAACTGAAGATCTCCGAGAGAAAAAAAAAAAAAAATTCACTTAATTTGATAGAGTACTTTTTGGGGTTTTTTTTTTTACATTGGAAAAACACGTTTTTATGAGAGCGCGTTGAAGGCAGACAGCTTGAATTTTTTCTTAATTTTTATTTGGAGTTTAGAAACGTCACGGGAGATAACTCTAGTTAAAGCGCCGACACTCCCTCCCCATCTTTATCACTAGCTTTTCTTCCTAAAAATCGAACTTCTTGCTAGGTATCATAAATTGTTTTTTCGCTGTAAAACAAAAACTACTTGATGAAATTAAGTGAAATTTTTTTTCGGGGAACTTCATTCCATAACGGATACGTACAATTAAATTTTTTTTCGATATTTTCATTTTTTAATTTCTTGATTAAACTGTACAAGTACCAACATAATTATTGTAGAAATTTAAAAATTAAAATGAAACAATATTGAAACTGACGTAATAAAATTAAATTGAAACAATATTAGAAAACCGAATATGGTACTGGTCGCGATTAGAGTTCCCTGCCGAACACCCTAAAAAAACACTGACTTCTCCCTACGCATGCGCAAAGGACATGTTTTAGTTGCCATAGTAAATAAACGATCATGAATTTTTATCGACTTCGTTTTACTGTTTATGAATATTGAAATAAAAGACATTACTACACATTTATTAAAAAATATGTCACTTTTAATCACTTTTATCGACTTTTTTTTTACTGTTACCGTTTATGTGTCACTTTTATCGACTTTTCTTTTTTAAATAGCATTTTCTTTTTTAAGTGACACATAAACAGTAAAAAAAAAATAAGTCGATAAAAGTGAGATATTATGCAAATTCGCCTAAAAAAGTAGAATCTCATTTTATGGAATTAGCTAAGAGTGTTAATTTACAATAACACCTATGGCACCATTGGCACTTCTGCATGTCAGTAACATGAAGCGAATGCGTGTAATTTAGTTTCAAGAACCGCCGAGAGATGTCGTTTGTTAGCCAAAGAACCGGGGTCGATAACTATTGTTGTAATGAAAAAAAAAAAAGTTTCATTCAACACACAAAACTAAAAACACATAGAAATGAAAAAAGTTGGGAAATTATTTTAATATTAATTTTAAGAAAATGTTATTAAAAAAGAAAAGAAAAAGTCGATGAAAGTGAGACATAAACAGTAAAACGTAGTCATTTAAAAAAGAAAATGCTATTTAAAAAAGAAAAGAAAAAGTCGATAAAAGTGACACATAAACAGTAAAAAACAGTAAAAAAAAAAAAAGTCGATAAAAGTGATTAAAAGGGAGATATTATTAATAAATGTGTAGTAATGCCTTTTATTTCAATATTCATAAACAGTAAAACTAAGTCGATAAAAATTCATGATCGTTTAGTTACTATGGCAACTAAAACATGTCCTTTGCGCATGCGAAGGGAGAAGTCAGTGTTTTTTTAAGGTGTTCGGCAGGGAACTCTAATCGCGACCAGTACCCAGAATATTTTTCATTAATGATATTTCTTGAATACCCAGCGTCGTTTAACCCCTTAAAGAGGGGGGGGGGGAATGAAGATTTAATTTTTGTTTTATTCTTAATATGTTTAAACGGCCTTTATAAATAATATGAAAGAAATTTAAAAAAAAAAAACAAAAAAAAACCAAAACAATTAACATTTTAGCGTGGGGATCACTTTCCTATATAAATGTAACGTAAAATGAGCACTCACTTTTTGGTCCCCTAGCGTTTAACGGGACATGTCAACCCAGCATTTTTTTTTTAAGTTTGGTGGATCACTCTCTGCGTGAGTATCTTTTTTTACAATAATTACACCATTTTGAATAGCTAATCAAACGACATTCTTACAGGCGATGAACCGTCAACTATGTTCCCGTATATTCCCGATATTTTGGTTTATCTAAACTTTTTTTTTATATCTAGACTGCAAAAAGGCCCGACAAACTATAAAAATAATTTTAAAGGATTTTTGAAGGGTGGAAAGATGCTGCATGTTGCACCTTTACCAATTTTTGAAAATATATTTTTTAAAATGTTTTTGGAAATTATGTCTCGAAATCTGTCGACATTTTGGAAAAAGAACAAAAAGAAAAAAAAACATCTACCTATAAAGGCATAAGATTGTATTCGTTAAAATTACGGATCTCATACAAAATAAATAAAATACGCCCGAATTTATATTCAAGGTGAAATTAATAATAAATTATTCTAATGTATTGGCAGAAAGAACAATAACTAGAAAAACAAATAATTTGAAAGATAACCGTCCGTCACCGACGTATTTATTATGATCTTGATGTTTATTTTTACAATTTTTAAATAATTAATGTAAAAATGTTTAATGTTTCACATTTTAATTTTGTTATCTGAAAAATAGTAACTTTTTCTGATTAAGGAATAATTTTTAAATTTTAATTGAAATTTTTCAGCAACATCGTTAGAGCAGTAAAAATGTCGATTGGTTTCTGTCTGAACTGATTATATATAAAAAGACCAAAATAAACTTACTGTTTCATGGTCTGGATCTGAATAAGATGATCTCCTTGAGGTTGCAAAGCTGATACGAGCTGGGATACAGACCTGCCATTTTTCTTTGGCAAGACATTTTCTTTGCTAAGTTCCCATTCCATCATACTGCGTTAGTAGACGTCGAAAAACATGGAAGTTTGAAATTCGAGTGACGAAATCTGATTGGGCAATCGGATTCGGAATAGTGAAATTGTTGTTCAGTTGAAAATATCATTTATTTAGTTATTTTCGTATAAATTATTCTTAAATTCACGAATAAGCATATAAATTAACTTTTGTGGCAATCTTCAGAAATATTTAATTAAATTAATTTTTTTTACAATTTTAAAATATATTTGCAATAAAATAAAAAAATATATATTTGAAAATTACTTCGTTTGAATATGCGGCTAATGAAAAAGAGTAACAAGTCAAAAAGAAAATAAAGTCATCCGTTTGCGGAGGAAAAAGACAGCATTTTTGTTGCTGTGATACCAGTCCGTTTGAAACTGGAGTTCTTATCCAGAATTCAACCGTTTTTTTTTTTTAATACAGAAAATCTTTTTGGTGTACGTATCCATCACAGAATGGAATATTTGTTATATTTCAAAAATGATGTAAATTGATCAAGTAGTCTGATGATGTTTATGTTTTGTTTAGAGAGAAAATCATTTTTTAGTACGATTTTTAACGATTAATATATATATATATGTATTACATTATCATCATTACAAGACTGATTTTTAGGGACTGCCAAAATTCACCACAGAATTACCCCACCCTTTATGTAACACGATGTAACTTTATTATAAACTAATATTATCAGTATAACGGGTTTGTATTACTGTACGTACACATAGATTCGAAAAAGTTGTCAAAAAACAAATATATAACAAATAAATGTTATCACAGGCAAGATAAGTTACTTTTCTACCCAACTGGATATAATTTTCGTGTTTTTATTCAATGTAACATGTTTATTCAGCTCAAAAAACATGCAGTGTTTACTGATGTATTGGAAAATTCAAAATGGCGGCCGACTCTCTCTCTCTCTCTCTCTCTTAAACACGGTAAGTTCGGGAAAAGGTGTTATAAATAATAAAATAGACAAAATATTGTTAGAGATTCGCCCAATATATATTACCGTGACATAGGTTGACATATATTCGGTGGTTTTTTAATAGTATTTTGTCTAGTTTAATCTATGTGTACAGTAATACAAACCCCAGTATAACTTTTGTACCATTTAAAAGAAGGGTAAAATAAACCAGTAATAGTTTAAAAAAAAAAAAAAAGAATTTCCATCGAACGAAAATAATGAAATTGCGAGACGAAAATCGTGTTTACATAATTGGCGCTTTAAAATAACCTTCCCATGTAGTAGACATTCCGAACGTAAAAACATACCCGTATTTAATAAATCTAGCAAAAATCAACTAATGGCCAGATTTTCGTGAAATTTTCGATACTTATCCATTTTAGAATGAAATTACATATAAAATGCAGTTTCCGTAAAATATACGGGGGGGGGGGATATTTTTTTAGTACGTGTCCCCCCCTCCATATTTATTTTTTCGAAATTCGAACAAAATATATTTAAATCTATCGAAATTTCTATTGCAATGGAGCCAGTAGTTATGATTCCTCTGTGGGAATGTTAGTTCAGGTTTCCTTTTAGAAAGATCTATGTTCTACATGGTTGAACACGGCGTGAATGTTGTCACCCAATATGGCATATTTTAGGACCTCGTGGTCTCTGAAACAAATAGGAATAATTTTCCATAATCAAATATTATGCCGAACTCTGTAGAATATCCTCATTGGGTAAAATAAGTTCAGCAATTATGTTGTCTCTGTATTTAGAGAAATGTCCTTCGTTCACCCACTGCATGGTGTCCAATGAAGTTAAAATTCTGGCACTCTATAACGGAGCACCGCTGTGTGAGTCCTTTACTGTTCCGTATTCATGTCAGACTGAAAAATAACGCACATGTAATACAAATTGGTGCATTCAAATTGAACCACTCAAAGACCGTCGCACAAATCATGTTAGGCGGGCAAACAAAATGGTGTTGGTTATGGGATTTCTCACATATTATTATGTTTTTTTTTTAAAATAGCGTTTTTTCGAATTAATATATACTATAATCAGTTGAATTGCCAAGAAAAAGAAACTTCGTAAACATTAATTAATTTTTAAAAGACTAAAACGATTAAAATTCCATTATTTCAAAATGTTCCGTTACAACATAGATTTTTAATTAATTGTGTTGAAAACTTTTTTAAATATTAAGTTTTAATATAAACATGACTCTTGTCAGCTATTTTATCGCCAGATTAAAACCAATTTGAAAATATTATTGCACAAATATTAAGCATTTTGTAGCCCCCCCCCACTCATATTTTGTTTGTCTCTTTTTACCGAACAAAATATGGAACCCCATACGTAACCAAATGAATATTCAGTAAAACCGTATTTCATATTTAATATACAAATGTTTATAATATTATTAATCGTTAAACTGTGTAAATCTTAAAACCTAACAAAATTTTAACAAAGATTAATTATTAATTGCAGTTTGAAGAAGATAAACAAAGGTTTTAAAAAATCATTACGTCGCTTCTGCTTTTCCATAGTTCATATAGTTAATACAAATCTGACGTCACATGTGGTCCATTTTTCACAATCGTTTGGCAGACCCTACTGATTTTGAACTCAATAGTTCGAGTTGAGTTGTCTCCCTTTTATTTATTAAATACGGCAGATCAAAACAATGTTTCGTCTACTCAGAAATTTGGTTTTCGGTTACCGAATCACAAAATTACAGCGTGAATGGGTTGCAAGAAAAAAAATCTGTGTAGCCATTAAAAATGTTTTTTGTTTTTTTTTGCTAAATATTATTATATAAAGAAGTATTTCGAGTTAAAATCTATTGAGAAATATACATTTTGTATTGAGAAATATACACTTGTAATATGTAAACATTAGCATGGTTATTCAATGGACGCCGGATGGCCATTCTTTAACGGTACTTGTTTAGTTGGTACTCATGCACCTCTTGATCCGTGCTGAAATAATAATGTTATTATTTAAAAAGCCATTCCTAATATGAGGAGGGGAGGCTGTTTTGTACCTATTCTGTACTTTAACCTTACAATTGAATAAAAAAACATATAAAACTTTAATTAAACTTGGAAATACGATTTAAAAAATAGCGCGGATCAGTAAGTGCATTAGCACCATTTGGTTTAATCAAAACATGAAAAATGAAAATATTGAAAATAAATTATATTGTATGTACTCGTTATGGAAAAAAGTTATCATACAAAAAACTCACTTAATTTGATCAAGTATTTTTTTTTTGTTTACTAATGTTTAGATATTTAAAGTGTGGATAAATTTTCACATTAGGTTCAACTCCACAATTTTCTTTAAAATGACGACTTCTCAAGGTTTTCGACTATGCTGAATAAGAAAATCTCCTTTAATTTTTGCAGAAACAAGTAGTTTTTGAGATATAAAGACTTGTATTATGCACTATAATTCACTGGTCGCCATGTTCGTACGCACGCACGATAAACAAACTTCTCTGTGACCGACACTGCCGCCTAGCGGAAACAAATCCATTTTTTTTTCCACATCCGAGAAATTAGTAATGTGAATGCGTGTAAAACAAAACAATTATGACTTTTTCACTTCTTTGAGTAATTTTATGTTAAGAACGGCTTTTAAACAGCCCCCCCCAATACCCATGTTAAGAACGGCTTTCGGAATAGACACGCCCTAACCTTCCATGTTAAGAACGGCTTTTGAAATAAACACCCCGAACCTCCCCATGCTAAGAACGGCTTTTGAATAAACATCCCATTTCTTGGGCAGTGGATGAAAAAATATTTGCTCCAAATTTAGCTGTGATATTCGTTGTCAGCATACCCACCCACAAATACTATAAAAAAATTGGGCTGGGGTGGCAGTATCGATTGCAGGTAAGTAGATTTGATCATTACATGTGCATACAAACATGGTGGCCAGTGAATTACACTGCATAATACAGGTTTTTATATCTCGAAAACTACTTGTCTTTGCAAAATTTAAATGAGATTTTCTTATTCAGCATAGTTGAAAACCTCTAAAAGTCATCATTTTAAAGAAAATTGTAGAGTTGGACCTAATGTAAAAATTTACCAAAGTGTGTATTTCTTAACAGATTTTATCACAAAAAGATTTCTCGTATAATATTTAACCGCAATAAAAAAAAAAAAATTTAATGCCTACACAATTTTTCTCTTGCAATCCCATTCATGCCATATTTATTGATTTTTCCCTGAATTTCTTAGTTTAAAAAAATGCACTTGATCAATTTATGTGATTTGTGGAATATGACTTTTTGTTCCATGACCGGTACGTACATCATGAAGATGTTTTGGGATTTTGGTAAATGTGTCGAATAGTCGGTTCTAATTGGGGTTGCCAGATTAATAAATATTTGAAATCAAATCTTTCAGAAAATAAGTCCAAATTGATAATTGTAGCCAAGTTTTCACAAACAAAAAAGCCAAATTGAAAAAACAAAGAGTGTGTGCATAAATATATAAACATTTATATATTTTTCACGTCATTATTGTTATTTTTAGGTATGTTTGTGCAGAATAGTGATGTTTTAAACCAATGCATTTCATATACAAAATGTTTCTTACTTTAATCTTTCATTTATTTCTATATATAGTATGATTCTTGCAAAATGTACAGTTCACCTCACTTGCACTAAGAAAAATCGATTTTACTAAATAGCGGTATCTTAGTTAATATTTTTAACGAGAGGATTGTTTTAAGTATTCTATTTAAAAGTGTTATTTAATAAACTTTAAACAACAATTATATTGATAATATATTTAATTTAAATTATTTGGAATTATTATTTCCAACATCGATCTTTTTAAAAACATTTTAGAGTTATTTGCCCCTAGAAACTTTTAACATAAAAAAAAAACTCTCACCAAATAAAATAATTTGGTAATCTCAATAAGTTTCTAGCTGGAAAAAATAATTCTGTATAGATAGAAAAATGTTTGGCTTTTATTGAATTTTTAAATATTCAACCAAAAAAAGAACACTTACAAAAAAAACTGAAAAGATTTCATTTGTTTGTTTTTATCATTCTTTAAACGGCTATACAGAAATCGGTAAATATTTACGATGTCATTTAACACCTAAAAAAATTAAGATCTACCGCCCCCCTCTAAATTCCACAATGTACACTTTTTTTTCTTCTTTCACGTTAATCTCATCGATTACAAACTTAACTTTCTAATTAAAGAAAGGTAAATTTTTACGACGTGACCCAGCGTCGTTTAACCCGTAGAAAAATGAAGATCTACATTTTTTTAGCCGAATACATTTAAACAGCCTTTATAAAAAATATGAAAGGAGAAATTTTTAAAAAATTAACATTTTAGAGTGGGGATCACTTTTCTATATAAATTTAACATAAAATCAGCACCCACTTTTTGGCCACCAAGCGTTTAATAAAACTTGTCACCTAGCATTTTTTCAAGTTTTGCGATGGGGGCAGGAGGGCAAAACATAACAAATACAATTTGTTTTTTGGGGGTTTTTTTTGGTGTGGCGAAGGGGAATTACATTTGAAACATAAAATAACAATAAATTTAATTAATTTTTATGAGACCTTCACCTAACATTTTCATAAACAAATCAAACCCCAATATATGACAAATTCAATTGGGGGGAGGGTTACATTAGAAACATAAAATGACGAAAAATTTCATTTAATTGTTTTTGGAATTAATTTTTGGTAGCTCTTCATTTTTCTTAGGGGTTAAACAATGCTGGGTTACGTCATAAAAAATTACTACAGAATCTTTGACAACTTTGAATTCAAACTTAAGTTTGAATTCAAAGCACACACTTTTAAAAACAAAAAGACTCCCCCCTAAAAAAAACAAATTGAAAAAGTCCCCCCCCCTAAAAAGAAAGAAAATCGAAAATTTCCTTTATTTAAAAAAAAAAAAAAAAAAAAAAACGCACATGTTAATGTTTATAAAGGTTATTTTTTTAAGTTGACAAAATTGTGAATTTTCTTAGGATAGTGAGCAAAACAATTCCCAAGTTACCTTGTTACCTTCATTTGCGTTGCAGGTTCAAGCCTGCCTACTTGGCTAATTTTTTTTTTTTTTTCTGCTATCACACAGGCATTCGCCGCTATTTTTTTTTTTAAATAAAAGTTGTAATGATCTATTTTTAATTATTCTTTTTTTAGGGGCGGGGAAAGGTCTTTCCAGTGCTCAGTATCTGGAGAAACGTTTCTTCTCTTTTCATTCCTTCTGCTGAAATATCTGGTGGAAAGGGTATCAGATACTTCTTTTTGGGGGCGATTACATTTACATGTTTTTATCCTTTCTTTTATTTTTGAAATTGTTGTGGGTGTATCCACATTGCTCATGATGAAAATGATTAGTATGGCAGGTGTGTTCCAAAGGGAACTTCATGTCAATCCAGGCAACGCCGGGTACGCATACTAGTATATTTATATATTAAAGAGTTTTGCTCCCAAATATTTGTGTCTTTTTTATTAAGATTTTTTCCAAAAAAAGTAAAATCCGGAACTAATTCTATTGCTAACCCTAACAACAACTTACAAAGCAGCATGGATATGTACCTACTTGGAACCACAATCTTTACAATAATGGCTCTTTCAACTTTTGTAAATGATGTATATGACAACCAGTTCATGCAGAATAAAGAAATGACGGTCTCACAACTTTGCGAAAAGCTGTCTGACAATTATGAAATGCTTCAATTGCTTGCCAAGCGTTGGTTAATAGCTTATTCTAAGATATGAAATCTGTAATTTACCATGCAGATTGCAATGCAATTTGTAGTCCGTTGATGGATTGAGATGGTCATGTAAAAAAGATAAATATCATCGGTCAATATGGACAAACTCCTTTTTGGGAAAAGCAAACTTCATTGAAGACAATTCTTATAATAATTTACATGTGGACTATGGACCATCCACAGAAGACTATTTCAAAAAAGATTGGAGTGAGAAAGAAAAGATTCATAGATTGGTGCAACTATTTTAGACATGCCACCGATTTATCGAAACAACCCCAATTAAATTGTGAGGTATAACTTTAGACGGATACCCAAAAGAAGTCGAAATTGATGAAAGTAAGTCTTTTCATTGAAAATTACACCAAACAACCGTCAAATCCAACCATTGGGTTTTTGGAGCTGTTGAGAAAGTGTCTGGGCTATGTCATCTCATGGAGGTTCTGAACCAAAAGGCAGAAACTCTACTACCAATCATCTGAGAATGGATTTTACCAGGCACTAGAGTTGTAATGTACATAGGTACACAGGGGACGATAACAGGGGGAACACCGGAAAACGGGCGGGGCAGAAAGAGACAGCATGTAGATACTTGCGGTGGGCTCTCGGCTGAATAAAGTCTTAAAACAAACTCGGCGTTTGCGTTCTCAGTGAGAAACACCACATGGCGACGAGGATGAGATCATTTCTCATAAAGGGGAAAGTTATTTAAACTTTTTCTCCGAAAAACATCGCGTTTAGTAGAAATTAAATAGCGACATATTTCTACCTGCACACACGCATTTTAAAAACATGACGTCTTATGGTAAAATCAACGAATTCTCGCCGAGTGGAGGTGATTGGGACATATACTCAGAAAGATTGGAGTATTATTTCGAGGCTAACGGAATACAAGATCCAGGAAAGAAAAAGGCCGTCCTTCTTTCTGTTTGTGGTGGTGAAACATTTTCTCTGCTGAAGGATCTCATTACGCCGCACAGCTTAAGAGACAAAAGTTATGAAGAACTCTCACTCTCGTTAAAAGAGCACTGCAACCCAACACCGTCCGTAATTGTTGAGTGATTCAACTTTTACATGTGCCGCCAACAACCAGGTCAGTCCATTTCGGATTTTATTGCTCATTTAAAAAAATTTACAAAGTTTTGTGAATTTGGAAATACGATAGAAGAGATGTTGAGAGATTTGCTCGTCGTTGGATTGATGGATGACCGAATCCGTCGGCGACTGCTTTCCGAGAGGAAACTAACATTTCCTTATGTCCGACAGATAGCTCTTGCCATGGAAAGTGCAGACAGGAATGTTAGTGACAGGGCAGCCTGTTCAACGTCCAATTTTACAATACAGACGAAAGTCAACCAGGTTGAACGACATACTCTACTACGGAGACAAAAACAAAGACCATGTTTCCGATGTAACGGAAAACATTACCCCGACTCCTGTCGTTTCAAAGAGGCAACGTGTAATTTTTGTCACAAAACCAGTCACATTTCGCCAGCCTGTTTGACCCGGAAGTACAACGACAGAGCTGGAAATCGTAAAACCTACAAGGTCACCAGTGAAGAACCAGTAGACGAAGATACAGGCAGCGACTGCGCCTCAGTGCATAGGCTGTTTAACCTGCCAGCAAATAGCAAAACCGAGCCCCTGATGGTGTTGGTGGGCATAATTGGCCGCAATGTCGAGATGGAGATTGACACCGGAGCTGCTGTTTCATTGATCAGCCGTAATGCATTTGAAAAACTATGGTGTGAACCTGATAAGCCGGTATTTAAGCCTATGTCACAGAAACTAGCAACCTACACGGGAGAAAGTATCACGCCGTATGGTATGTGTCAAGTGTCGGTAGACTATGATGGCCGAGAGTTTTGTCTGCCATTAGTGATTGTTCCTGGTTCTGGCCCTGCACTTCTTGGTAGAAACTGGTTACGAGTAGTGCAACTCAGCTGGAAATGCATCCATCAGCTGAAAGCAGTAAATGCTACACCTGCAATTGAAGACATTATGGCAAAATACCCCAATGTTTTCAAGGATGAATTGGGCGCACTGAAGGGTTTCACAGCAAAACTTAGTGTTGACCCGAAAACAAAGCCCATATTCTGCAAGGCTCGACACTTGCCCTTTGCATTGCGTGAAAAGGTTGACAAGGAGCTGGATTGACTAGAGTCTCTGGGTATTATCGAACCAGTACAATACTCAGAATGGGCTGCCCCTATAGTAGCAGTTGTCAAAACTGACCAAACAATACGGTTGTGTGGAGATTATAAAACTACAATAAACAAATGTTCAAATCTCGACCAGTACCCTATCCCCAGGATTGATGATTTGTATTCAAAATTGGTGCAGGGAAAGAAATTCACCAAGCTTGACTTGAGATCAGCGTTCCTGCAGGTTCCGTTAGAGGAAAACTCAAAGCAGCACCTTACAATCAATACACCACGGGGTCTCTACAGGTTCAACCGCCTCAGTTTTGGAGTAAAATCAGCTCCTGGTATCTATCAACGCTGTATGGACAATTTTTTGGCAAATGAACCACATGTCGTATGCTATCAGGACGACATACTAATTACAAGATCATCAGATGCAGAACACTTGAGCACCCTTGACCGAGTGTTAGGGAAACTCTCAGAATTTGGTCTTCACGTTCGTCTGGACAAATGCAAATTCATGGCACCCTCCGTAACCTACTTAGGTCATTGGGTTGACTCCGAAGGCCTTCACCCTACAGCAGAAAAGATCTGTGCCATCCGGGATGCACCAGCCCCACGCAATGTGACCGAACTTAAGGCTTTCTTGGGCTTATTCCAGTTCTACGCTAGGTACGTCCCCAACGTCGCAGATAAGTTATCTACTGCGGAAAGGTGTCTCTTAGACGTGGGGCACCCCCCAATTAACAGCTTTTCAGCGAGCCAAAGATGCATTGCAGACCACAAATGTCCTGGTTCACTATGACCCGAAGAAGGAACTGGTGCTGACCTGTGACGCCAGTCAATATGGTGTCGGAGCTGTTTTGTCGCACATTTTTGCCGACGGTTCAGAGAAACCTGTTGCTTTTGCTTCGAGAACAATGTTACCGGCTGAGAAAAATTATAGTCAGTTGGACAAGGAGGGACTGAGTATTATCTTTGGGCTAAAAAGTTTCATCACTACTTATTTGGACGTGCATTCCGTATCATTACGGATCATAAGCCACTTATCAGCCTCTTTAGCCCAGCAAAGCCAACATTGGACACCCTGCCACCAAGAATAATACGTTGGTCATTGTTGATGAGTGCTTACGATTACACGATAGAATATAGGCCTGGTTCACACATCGTCACTGCCGACGCAATGAGTCGTCTTCCCCTGCAGGAAGCGTTAGATGTCCCAACACCAGGCTGCATTATACATCTCATGGATCACCTGGACAATTCCACCGTTGACTCGACTGACATTTGTGCTCATACACGCGAAGACCCCATCCTCTCTAAGGTTGTTCAAGCCACACAACATGGAGGGTGCAATCTCCCACATGATGCTCCGTATATTTACCATTTCACGCTCGTAAAAACGAACTAAGTGTTGAAAGGGGGTGCCTGCTGTGGGGTTCACGAGTGGTAATTCCCCACCATCTCAGGCAGAGAGTGTTGGACGAGCTTCACCAATGCCACCCTGGCATAGTCGAGATGAAGGCCCTCGCCCGGACCTATGTTTGGTGGCTTGGGATAGATGCTGACATCGAAAAAAAGGTGAACAACTGTTACCCTTGTCAGTGCTCCAGAAGCCTACCTGCTAAGGCACCACTACACCCCTGGGAATGGCCAGCTGAACCTTGGCAGCGGGTTCACGTTGATTATGCCGATTACAATGGCCAATACCTGCTTGTCATTACGGATGCACACTCAAAATGGGTTGATGTCTATACCACAAGTGCAGCTACTTCAGCCACTACAATTGAAAGGTTGAGGTGCTGTTTTGCTACTCATGGTCTCCTGCACATTGTTGTCAGTAATAATGGCCCATGCTTCACCAGTTCAGAATTTGCAGAGTTCATGAAACGGAATGGTATCAGACACAAATTTGTCAGTCCACATATCAGGCATCAAATGGTCTAGCCGAACGCTCAGTTGGGCTGGTTAAAAACGGTATTAAAAAAATGTCGGGAGGAACTCTGGAAACAAAGATATCCTGTTTTCTGCTGACATACCGGACAACGCCTCACACAACAACGGGATCTACCCCGGCAGAGTTGTTGATGAAGCGAAGATTGCGCACCAATCTGGATCGTATGAAGCCCGCCACCTCAAGTGTTGTATATAACAACCAAGAATGTCAAAAGTTTCACCATGACAAATCTGCCCAGATGCGTTCATTTGATGAAGACCAAGCAGTATTTGCATAGAACTTTGGTTCCGGATCCATGTGGTTGGCTGGTCACATTCTGGAAAGAGTATCTCCTTTATCCTTTCTAATCAGATTGCAGGATGGCCAGTTGGTTCGTCGTCATCAGGATCACATCAGGTCTCGCCATTGTATCACCAAGCCAGCACCTCAATCCCCAAGTGAAAACAATCCAGAACGCATTTTCACGGAACTAAACATGCCTCCAGATATGGCAACAGAAAATAACACACATCCACAGACTCCATTGACACATGAGAATTCGCCCGATTATGAGCAGCCAGATAGAGAAATGAGTGAGCATACCCCACTAGCCCTGAGCATACCCCACTAGCCCTGCCACGACGATTGGGCCGTACAATAAGACCACCGAATCGTTTTAGTCTGGATTGACTAAAGATTGAACAATTACCTTTTATTTTTTCTTAACTTTAAAAAAAAAAAAAAAAAGGGAGGGGGGGATTTCAATGGTCACATACTGAGGCAGAATAATCCTCGACCACAAAAGGGTCACAAGGGCAGTCTACCCTGACCTTTTTCCATGATAAATGGACCTTTCTTTTTTAGGGGGAGATGTAATGTACGTAGGTACACAGGGGACGATAACAGGGGGAACACCGGAAAACGGGCGGGGCAGAAAGAGACAGCATGTAGATACTTGCGGTGGGCTCTCGGCTGAATAAAGTCTTAAAACAAACTTGGCGTTTGCGTTCTCAGTGAGAAACACCACAAGAGTATTGAGTGATGGGTGGCGGACCTATGCAGGTATATGACAGATTGACTTTGGCGTATACACGCATGACATCATTGTGCATGAGAAGAACTTTGTAGGTTCTAATGATCCCACCGTGAACACTCACGTGGATGAGAGCCAAAAGAAAACTGTTGGCAATTCAGGACATCAAAATGCTTATTTTCTTCGTACTTGGGTGAATTTATGTTTAGAGACAGAATTGAGCCAAATAAATTTGGCAAAATGCTTTGTTGCATAGTATCTATTTATTCAATGTTGTAAAAAAAAACAAAAAAAAAAAACTGGGGGATTGTAAAGTAAGAAAAAAAGGGTAGAAAAATCAAATATACAATAAATGTTACTTTTATACCCACTTCGTCTATTTTTGTGTTTTTAAGTCGTTTTAAGCGCTCGTTATTTCATATTAAATATTCACTTTTTTTACAAGCCCTACAGATTCAAAATGGTGACAACTGCCCCCCCCCCACAAAACACACACCTCATTTTCAGATTGGTGACATGGTTCTTTAAGTTTTTATTTTATAATTTTTTTTTTTTTTTTTGGCACACATTCCTTTTTTGGTAGGAGGGGTATTTAATTTTGGCACTTGTGCATTTTAACATTCCAAAGCAAATTGATTTTTTTTTTTTTGCACAACAGGATTCTTCAGGAAGAAGAGGAATGGGATAAGCCGTCATCTTGAAGGGCTCATAAAAACAATGAATATTTAATATGAAATAAAGAGCATTTAAAATTACTTAAAAACACACAAAAAAAAAATTAGCAATATGGGTACATTTGCTACATAGGGTTTGCAGGTGATATGAGAAAAATAAGACATTAAAAATGTTTATTATCTTAAATATTATTACACGAGGAGTCATTTTATGTAAAAAGTTCATTTATTTTACTTATCGAAACTCGAGAAATGTACAATTAAAATGTGTAAACATTCAATTAGCAAAAATGGTATTTCGTTGACCAAAAAGCAGCCTTGACAACAACTTGTATTCTTACTTATGTAGAATAAATGCAACAACAAAAAACAAAAAAACATGAAAATAAGTCAAACAACTTTTAAACGATTTTTATTTCAAATTAATTTTTTTTTTCTTTACTTTAAATGACAAATAATTTAATCAACTTTTAAACAACTTTTATTTTTAAGTAAAATTTAGATTTAATTTAAAATGAAAAATATTTTATGTAGAATAAATGCACGTGATGCAACAAAGGTTTTCGCCAAATTCATTTGTGCCACTTTTTCTCTCTACATAAATTCAAAAAGATACAAACTAAACAGATTCACCAAAGTCCCGTCGATAAACTAGATCTTGGTTTTTGATCGCAAGGTCAAGGCTGCTTTTTGGTCAATGGATGGCAAGGCAACAGGCAGCCATGTTGATTTTTTGCTTATTGAATGATTAAATTGTGCGTTTTCTGAATTTCGATGGGTAAAATAAATTAACTTTTTATGCAAAATGACTCCTCATGTAATAATGTTTAAGATAAGAAACTTTGGTGCTGCTGTTTTAGAGGCGGATTATCTAAGAGACATAACTCCCACAGACTAAGACAAAAAAAAAACATGTTTTGAAATAAATAATTTGGGACGCTAAATAATCACTTGAACAATGAAACAATTTTAAGTAAACAAAAAGATCTCCTCTCCATAAGAGAATGAAAATAATGATACATGAATACTATATCTGAACAATACTATCTTAACAAATTAAACATGAAACAATGTTAAATAACAAAATAATGAAGTTGTTAATTAACATACACAAAACCGATAGTAATTTCTAGGACTAATTTCATTCAGCACTTATTTTTTTTAAATTTTCGGTTTGTATTACTGTACACATAGATTCGAAAAAGTTGTCAAAAAACAAATACATAACAAATAAATGTTATCAAAGGCCAGATAAGTTACTTTTCTACCAAACTGGATATATTTTTCGTGTTTTTATTCAATGTAACATGTTTATTCAGCTCGAAAAGCATACAGTGTTTACCGATGTATTGGAACATTCAAGATGGCGTCTGATTCTTTCTTTAACACGGTAAGTTTGGGAAAAGGTGTTATATAAAAAACAGAATAAAATACTGTTAAAAACTCGCTCAATATATGTTACCGTGACATAGGTTGACATATAGTCGGCGGGTTTTTAATAGTATTTTGTATAGTTTATTATTTATAACACCTTTTCCCAAACTTACGGTGTTAAAGAGGGTGTGAGACGCCATCTTGAATTTTCGAATACATCGGTAAACACTGTATGTTTTTCGAGCTGAATAAATATGTTACATTGAATAAAAACACAAAAAATATATCCAGTTTGGCAGAAAAGTAACTTATCTTGCCTTTGATAACATTTATTTGTTATATATTTGTTTTTTGACAACTTTTTCAAATCCATGTGTAAACCCAAAATTTTATTTAAGTACATTTCCATATAAACATGATAATAAAAACTATTGTTTTTCAATTTTATATATTTTCTTGTAAATCAAATCATTTTTTTTTATTAAATTAAAAAAAATCTTTATAAAAAAAAAGACAATGCCAAACGTTTACATACTTAAAACTAGGCAAACGTTTGTTGACGCTGTTTTACAATTTGTCACTTTGCAGAGGGAGATAACTCTCGCTAACTAAGAGATTGGTTCATTTTTTTTCATCTGATAATTTAGGACGCAATATTTTTTTTTAAATCAAAACATTAAAAAAAAGAAAGCTGCGACGATTTTTTTTTTTTTTTAATGTTCATAACATTAATAATACAAAATGGAGTCCTTACACGACTATTAAGAGAAAACCAACGAAGCGACGATATTTTCATTAGATGAAAACATTTAAAAAAAGAAGTTTGGCAACTTTTTTTTTTCTTAATTAAAAAGTAAGTGTTATGGTAAGGATTTAAGAAATTAGTCTTTAACCTTTAAAAACTGCCAAGAATGAAACTTTAATAAAACAAGGATAAAACTTTTAAAGCTGTGGCAACTTTTTGTTTTTTTCTTTTTACTGTAAAATTTTTTTATAATATTAATAATACTAACATGCAGTTTGTGTATGTTACAAAAAATGAAAATGCTACGATAGTTGTAAGCTGCGCCAACTTTTTTCTACATTTTTTACGACTTATGAGATTAAATGCGACGATAGGGAATTATATATATATATTTTTTCAAACAAAACTTTTTAATAAAACAAAGATGAAAATATGAAAAAGTCTGTGGCAGCTATAATATTAATATTTCTTAACATAAGTAATAAATCGCAGTTTTCGTTTTATAAAAAGTGTGATACCTCTACAAGTATCGCTGCATTTTCATTTTTATAAGGTTAAAAAACTACATGTTAGCGTTATCAATATTATAAGCTTTGTTACAGTAAAAAAGAAAAAAAAAATTGTTGCAGCTTTAAAAGTTTCATCCTTGTTTATTAAAGAGTTTCATTTTTGGTATTTTTTTCAGGTTAAAGACTACATTTTGTATTATTAATTTTGTCAATTTTGTGACATCAAAAAAATTTTGTCGCAGCTTCCTTTTTTTAATGTTTTGATTAAATAATAAATATCGCGTCCTAAATTATGAGATGAAAAAAATGAACGAATCTCTTAGTAAACGAGAGTTGTCTCCCTTTGCAGAGTGACAAATTCTAAAACAGCACCCGTTTATCATTGTTTAACGTTTACCTACTTAAAAGTCATTGTCATTGGCTAATCAAAAACAACTTGTTCATTATTGGCTATTCGAAAGATCAAGAACTTTTTAACCATCTCAGCAAAAATAACTTTCTTAGTGACACTCAATATGGTTTCTGTTCTGCTAGATCTACAGCAGATGTGCTTACAGTTATATCTCATAGGATGAGCAAATCTCTCGATGGAGGCAACCTTTCTCGGGCAATTGCTCTTGACATATCTAAGGCCTTTGATAGGGTATGGCATAAAGGTTTACTTCACAAGATCTCTAGCTATGGTGTAGCTGGAAATGTCTTCTCAATTATTAAATCATTTCTTTCTGATAGGTTCATAAGAGTAGTAGTTGAAGGGCAAAAACCAGAAGCTCACAGTATTAATGCCGGTGTCCCTCAGGGGTCCATCCTGGGCCCAACTCTTTTCTTGATCTACATTAATGATCTTCCAAATCACATCCTTTCATCATTTATAGACATCTATGCTGACGACACTACCATTTATGGTACCACATCTAAGACAGTAAACGACCAAGTTCTCTCCGATTCTCTCTCCTCTGATCTTGAGCACGTGGTACAATGGGGTAAGGAGTGGCTGGTTACTTTTAATGCATCTAAAACCAAGCTTCCCTCTTTAAATAATCAACATTCTGATCCACATCTGGCATCAACTGAAATGAATGGCTCTCGTCTTCAGGAGGCCTCAAGTTTTGACAAGCTTCTGGGCTTCACCATTACTCCTGATCTTAAATGGAACATGTACATCAAATCTGTTGCCAAGGCCGCTGGAAAAATGGTGGGATCTTTCTATCGATCCAGTAGATATCTCACTGCTGATGCAATTCTCTATCTATATAAGAGCCAGGTACGTCCAAGGATGGAATACTGTTGCCACATCTGGGCAGGAGCTGCTAGAAAGGACTTGTCCTGCCTTGATAGAGTTCAAAATAGACTTCGTAGCCTCGTAGGAGATGTCCTTTTCTCTTCCCTGCAATCTCTATCTCAGAGAAGAAATGTTGCAAGTTTGTCTCTGATGTATCGTTATTTTCATGGAAAGTGTTCAACTGAGCTTCAGTCTATGGTCCCCCCCCCCTTGCCAAACTTTCACAAGAAACACTCGTCTAGTTGAAAACACTATCAATAATTCCCCCCACTCTTTATCTGTGCTTAAACCTAAACGTAGATTCCATGAAAAAAGCTTCTTTCTTAGAACTGCACGCCTGTGGAATTATCTTCCATTTTCCTGCTTTCCGGCTGACTACAATATGGTTGTCTTCAAGTCTAACATAAATAGGTTCTTGATGAGCCGTTCCATATAAGTTAACAAATTTACCAAATTTTCATTACTAATGATTATTGTATTGTTCAATTTCTACTGTACACTCTTTAACCCTTATCCTTGAGTGGCCTCTTGGCCTTGATAATGTGGTGATGCCTGTGTAAAAAATAAAAAAAAAATTGACTAGTTGAATTTTTTTTTTATTATTAAGTACATTTCCAATGTTTTTTTCTAAATAAAATTACTTTTTATTAAGTTTTAAAAAATCATGTAAAAAAGTTTATTTTTTAAGCAGGGAAATATTTATCATTTGCTAATCGGAAACAGCTTGTTCATTGTTGACTAAGTGAAAGATCAACAACTTTTTAATTAGCTACTTGAATTTCATATTTTGTCGCTATCGGCTACATAACTAGCGTCCCAAATTATTTATTTCAAAATATGTTTTTTTGTCTTAGTCAATGGAAGTAATCTCCCTTAGATAATTCGCCTCTAAAAAGTGCCACATTTTTAATGCCTTATTTTTCTCATATAACCCACCACTTTTATTTAGCAACATTACCAAAGTAATTTTTATTGCTGATGGTAACATTTATTTATTGGATATTTGATTTTTCTCTTAGTTATTCCTTGGGGATTCTTCACACTTCCCAAAAATTCCTTTAATTTTCAATAAATTCACATAAATGTAAATTTAATATATGTTATTATTTTGTTTACTATTTTTAGTGTTGTGTTATTTTTTTTTTTTTTTTTTTTCATTTTCAGTGATTTTGTTTTATGCAGGTACGCATGGAAAAGATAAAATAATTAACAGTTAGTGTTTTATGAATTTTCTTATTCTTTAAAAATTCTCCCGCTATGGTTGCCATAAGCAAAACAACGTACATGCTTGCTGTCAGAAAGCATGATGTTATTACTAGGGCTGGGACAACAGTATATTCTTTTCATTGTTTTAACTCTCGAGTGTGTATCCATTGATACTGTATATGCTTTTATATAGAGTGATGTGGTTCTCGGTTGATTAACCGTGTCAGATACACACTCAAGAGTCAAAACAATGAAACGAATATTCTGTTGTCATAGCCCTAGTTATTACATAGGGAAAAGACTAATGTGATGGTGGAAGGAACTACTAATTAACAAAATATTTTGATTAAAAACAATAACATTGTTGCCAAAAAAATAAGTTTGTTATATTTCGTTAAAGAAACTTCCATATTTTTTTTTCCAACTAATAATTAAAAAATGCAAATATTTGGGAGTTAACCTCTTCAATTTAATCCAGAGTAAGCATCTTCAGTATAGCCATTTTTTCTCTATATAGCGTTAATAAAGAAAATGTTCAATGTTCAAAAAAAGGTCAATTTGTTGGGGTTTTTTTTCGCCTTTCACATTCACCTTAATTTGATGACATAAGTTTCCAAATATTCTAAAAATAAATAAAATTATAAAATTGTTGCTGACAAATAGTCTTGCCATTAGCAAAACAATGCATGCACAGGCGTTGTTTGATTTGCCATCGGAAAGCATAATGTTACATACAAACTATTTGTTGGCGACAATTTTACATGTGATATTCATTCAGAAGGCCTAAAAACTTATAAATGTCATCAAATCACATGGAAAAGATTAAATAATTAACAAATAAACTTACATACTTTATTGTTTTTTTTTGGGGGGGGGGAATCTTAATAAAAAAGATGCAAATATTCAAGAGCTAAACTCTTCAATATATATATATATATATATATATATGATTGTTGAGCTGGATTAAATCCGACGATATGAAATAAAATGGAGGTGGAAGGACCTGGATACTCAACGTTTCGCCCGATCTATGCGGGCTTCTTCAAGAGGGATGGTATATATATATATATATATATATATATGAAATGCATTGGTTTAAAACATCACCAATCTGCACAAACACACAAAAAATAAAAATAATGATGTGAAAATATATAAATGTTTATATATTTATGCACGCACTCTTTGTTTTTTCAATTTGGCTTTTTTGTTTGTGAAAATTTGGCTACAATTATTAATTTGGCCGTTTTTTCTGAAATATTTGGCTTCAACTATTTAATATAGTCTACCAACCGCAATTAGAATCAACTATTGGACACGATTACTCCGGATTTTTTTTTTTTTTAATTAGGTTAGATTTTGGAGCTGCATCCAAACTAGTCTATTTCAGTGGCCTTTTATCTGTAAAGATGAAGTATTACTCCTAGTGAGTCCAACGAGGTTCACCCTACCAGTTCTTGCACCCCCCCTCTTTAAGGCACTTCAACTGAGGAATGCCGACAGGGCTGCTCAGGCAATATGTAATAGTCCAGAGTGACCCCTTTTTAGGAGTGCCACATATTGTTGCAGTGGGAAGGAAGTACATACTCTGTTCCTTTGAAATTTTAGGAAACCCAACCAAACCAAAAACGTTACTCTTTGTTTTCCTGCATTTCTTGCATTAGCATAACTTGTAGATTGTTTTTATTTACTATTAATCTATTCAGAAGAAACATGTAACCTTATAACATATGAAAAATAACTTTCTGATTCTCTTTTTTTTTTTAATAATTTAATTGCAACATTAAATCCACCAAAATGCATTTCAGTTTCTTCATAAATAATTCACCATATTGCTTGGACTATTCAGATTATTATGTTTATCTTGGATGTTATTATTACTGTGCTGACAGAAAAGAACTCTAACTTTTAACTTCCGTTTCTACTCTCCGGAAATGAGTTACTTCCCTTGAGTTTTTCCTTCTTTTCTCTTCCTTTCCTTGAAGTAACAGGTCTCGTTCCCCGGGTCTGTTCTTAGTAAAATAAAGCTTATTTAAAGTTCAGTCCGTATCGAAGTTTTTTCATTACAATTACAATGTTTCCACTGATATAAGGTTCAACTTTCTTCAGGTCTGACTTATCAAACTCAGAAAATTTCTATGGAATTTAGATGTGAACCTTTTATTTTATACACAGAGGTAGATTGTTCTCATTCTGTCAGCCATGACTGAATAGAAGTTTTAAGTAAATTTAAGAATTATATTCTTAATATATATATATTTTATTAATTTGTAGTATGGCCTGTAGTGTGGATTGAACCTGTTGATTGATTGGCCGTATAATTGAGAAAAAAGACAAAAATACACCAATGGCAAAAAAGGAAAAACAAACTTGTGTGTGCATTAAGATATAAAATTAACATTTATTTCAAATAAATAAATGAATAAGTAAATGATTGTTAGAAAAAGAGTTCATGATTCAGTGAGTCAACAGGAAATATCATGGATCAGTACCATAGAACGGCGGTGTGAATGGATGTTTTGTGTATGAATGTATTGAAAATGCTTCCGAGGGGTATCTTTGGCTGACAGTTTATTCTACTTTTCTCTTACCCCTTTTTTTTGTTGTTTCATACAGATTCCTTTCCTGCAGCTTCCTTCAGGCATTAATATGCAATTGGAATGGCTCTAACACATAAATAAAAAATATTTGAGGTCTGATGTGTCTGTTTGACAGGATATCATCATCTTATGCTGAAAGGGATGGTGTTGTTCAGGTGGGAGGATTCGTCAAAGGTTAGCTTTCAGGTCACTATTTGAAACCAAAGTCAAAGATTCAGGTTTGTATTTACTGGAGTGAGAGTATTCAGTGAAGGGAGAGGGGAAAAGAAGACAAAGACATAAATATTTCAATGAAATAGAAGAAGAAAAAACAAATTCCTATGTGTATCAAAATATAAATGTGGTATTTATTTCAAACTAGCAGGACCCGTTAATCTGCGTTGCCCAGTGGAAGTGTGCCCCTTTCCTCTTGTAGAAAAATTAAAGTATGGTTGTTGTTGCCCAACAACCAACCTCTTCATGTTAAGAACTGCTCTGAGAATAGACACCTCCAACCTCCCCATGTTAAAAACGGCTTTTGGAATAGACACCCCATTTTGGTAGTGGGGATGGCTGTCCAAATATTTGCCCCAAATTTAACCTTGATAATCCCTGTCTGGATCCCCACACACAAATACTATGAACTTACAAAGAAAGTGTCTGTCGGATATAATTAGATATGTTGAAAATTACTTGTATCAGCCAAATATAAATGAGATTTTCTGAATCAGCATAGTTGAAAACCTACAAAAGTCATCATTTTAAAGGAAAGTGTATATGTTGATCTAAGGTAGAGATTTATTTTAAAAAAAAAATTGGTCCATAATCAACCCCCCCTCGGTTGTTGTCGCTCAACCCCCAACTTCATGTTAAGAACGACTTTTGGAATGGACACCACCAACCTCCTCTGTTACCTGCAATATTCCCATGTTAGGAATGGCTCTTGGAATAGACACCTCATCCTGTGAGTGGGGAATGGAAGAGTGGGTTGTCAGAATATTTGCTCCATATTTAACCTTGATAATCTCTGTCAGGATCCTGAGGAGCAAATACTAAGCAACAAAAGGAAAAAAAGTCGTCATGTTAAAGGAAAGTGTAATCAAACACATGCATACGATATTGGGTTGTAAACCGCATTCTAAGCTGCTAATGCAGGAAACGCAAAGTAAGCAATGGTAACCGTAAATAAAAATGTTATGTTTCAGGATTGTTTTGTTTGGGGGGAGGGGTATATCTGAAATATTAATGTGCACATAGGTATCAAAAAAATGTAAATAAAGAAAAACATATGAAGAAGGAAATGGCCCATTAAAAATCAAAGCAAAACCAAAAATAAAAAAATAGCACTGTTGTCAATTTCCTCAGTATAATTGTAAGCGAAAAAAAAGAAAAAAAAATGTAAATTTTATGTATTTTGCTTCACAGATTGTTTATTTTTTGTAGGGGGGAGTAGTTGTACGTAAATCTGAGGGTATAAATACGTAACTTTATGATTATGAGCATTTTATAATTTTGTATTTGGCTTAACATTCATAAAACTATTGTTTTGTGTAGAGAGAGAGAGTGGCCATATTTATAAAAGTCTGACATGTTTGCTTTTTGTTAGAAGGTGTTTATTCTGGAATAATAGATTATTATGTTCTCAGTCAATGAGAATAGCTGGAATTCTAATAGTGAGAAATTATTTTTTGAATTGGGAAGTGGAAAGATGAGTGTATGATCCAGTTAAGAAGGGTGCCAGTGCAATATAGTCATAATGTGTATATATCTTCCCAGTCTTGACTGGAGCGGTGGGAGGACTGAATTTAGAAGGAAAAATAGGAACTACTTTCTCTAAAGATATTGATGATCGTGAGGATGTAATGTAGGATTTTATTATAATGAATAAATGTGTGTAAAATGGCGTTCTAAAGTTACATAAGATGGTGGATAATAGTTTAGACATAATAAATTTGTATGTTGCATTTGTTATTGCAAATCTACGGTAATCTAGTCCAGAAGGGAATTTCTACAATCAAAATATTATATATGAAGTAATTGCTGCGAAATGAGAGCATGCTACCCGTGTGGATTAAACAAAAGGTTCCATTTGGAATTCCATGCAAATTCCTGAGTTTGGCAAGATACATCTAAAGCAGGTCAGAGGTTTAATTGACTGAAATGTTGTGAAAATAACACTGAAGATAAGAACATTAATCAAAAGAACCCAAATAATATGGATTGTCCAGGGAGTTTTGTATAGGTTGCTGTATGCTAATGATATAGTAATTGTCTGTAAAACACTGGAAGACCTGTTTGTTAAATTTTAAAGTAATACTCTGGAAGTGAATGTTACGAGACAAAAGTGATGATCTGTGATTGTAATATTGGAAAGCTCTCAAAATGAGGAAAGTCTCTCTGTTCAGTTTGTGGAAAGGGAGTCTGATGCAGCCCAATTTTCCGTGGTACTTGTAAGCACTTGGTACACAAGAAGTATGGCCGAATTACAAAAAGGTTAAGAGATTATAACTAGTTTACATACAATAAATATAAAACAATGAAGATGAGTGAAAACTTAAATATGGAAAAATCGCTTGAGGTTATTTAGAAGTTTTGTTACTGTGGTGATACCATTGCAGCACAGGGTGGAGCAGGTGCTAGTGTTATTGCAAGAATTAGTAGTGAATGGTGTATGTTTGTAACAGTCATAAATAATGACTTATTTTCTCTCTTGGAGAACTGTCCCTGTTAGGCGGAATGATTACACACTAATTAATTAGCTTTCCGGTTGCATTTATTTTGTCACTTCCCAGACGCCACAAGGAAACTGCAACAGAAATAAAACAATCTGCGAGAAGTGGAACTGAAAAATATCTCATCATACATTTGTATATGTATATACGTGTATGCATTAAATTATGAAACCATTACTTATGATCCGTAAACCCCTGACTCATTTTAACTTCTTTCCAAATGTAGAATAAATAAATCATCATCTTTATTCAATTATGTTCCTGTCTCGGTCAAATTGACCTTAACTGACCTCTATTTATCTGTTCTAAAAATAGATTTAGAAAGATTATTCTCTATTTGCCTCCTTTCCCCCTTTCTTACTCTCCTTCTCTCTCAACTATGTCTATCTCTCTTTCTCCCCTCTTTTTTTTCGACTTCTTAATATTCTTTCTTCTTTTCTTCTCTGTTCTTATGTCCCTTTTTTCATTTTTCCTCTCTCTTTTTCTTACCACCCCATTTTTCAGTTTCAATTTGAATCTCCACCTTAACATTTCCATTTGTCTTATCTGTTACTTTTTTAAAAAGCGTTTTATATAAAAATAAAATTGGAACTTCACTTCTCCATGATCTGATATTTTTTTCTGGAAGCTGTAATTTACCCTGGACATTTATAATTCTGTTTTCTTATGGATTGCCAATGGATTTTCAGTGGACTCGTTTCGGATTTATCCTGTTCTGGATTTTACCGTCTTTCTCATTGGAGTGTTACCATATCCTTTTTCTCCCTTTTTCCTATTTCTTGCTTCTTAATCTCATTGAATCCCTATAAACTCTCACTAACTGATAAATAACTTTTTTGATACAAGTATGATTAACTTCATATTTGTAGTTATCCTTAATGAATATGTATCCTTAATGCATTAACCTGCAAAATTTATTGTACACTTTGCAAACTTCTTTCCTCTGATGAGAAGAATTGCATTTTTCAAAACTCCATGGAATAAAGTTTTTCTTGTTTATTTGTACTTCTTGTCAGATAATTAAAATTTTGTATACCTTCCTTATAGGTTTATAATGTTTTTTTTTAAATTTATTATATGCATATTTGTGTGTGTGTGTGTGTGTGTGTGTGTGTGTGAATCATTACGTTTAACTACTTTTTCTCTTATTAACAAACATTCTCATATAATATTCATATGTTTTAGCTTTTAACGACTGTTTTTTTAAACTAACACACATCCTTATATCGTATTTATATTCTCTAAGTTTTAAAGACTGCCTTTTAAAATAATAAACATCCTTATTTATATATTCTAAGTTTTATAGCTTTTTTTAATTAACAAACATGCCGATACAGTATTTATATATTTTAACTTTATCGACGTTTTTTATCTTCTAAACACTTCTATACCATATTTATAAATATGAAACTAACAAACATCTCTATACTATATTTATATGTTTTAACTTTAAACGACTGTTCTTTTTTAAACTAACAAACATCCCGATACAGCATCAGTACGGCAAACCCGTCTTGATAGTTTTCCGTAACTGACAGATATCCTATTAATGCCGTCGTAACAACAACAACAACAACAACAACACCCTTTTAAGTATGTGGATAGAACATCCGCACCCTCCAAGATATGGCGAACACCAACCGCCATGAACGGCGAACAGCCCTCATCTGCATGGAGCTTACCAGCTTCAACGTCATTGCTACAGCCCTTAGGGATACCAGACCACCCGAATAGAGCAACATTAGGGAAACTGGAATGGGATGCATTATATTTTGGAAAGGGAATGCCCCCGAGGAACTGCACATTTATACCATCAGCTTCGCTATCTAGTTTCAGCTTCTTCAATAGGACAATCTCACTCCCACAGCAATCATAATGACTGTTGACATTCTTATCACACAGGACAGACATCACCCTGATCTCTGTGTGCGCACCGTCCCTGATATCAACTGACTATCCAGTCAGTACCCGCCCATGACAAGCTGTGAATCATTTACTTGAAACATACTCGGTTTGTATATATCAATCGTTATGGATTGAAAATTTTCTCATAAATAAAGTTTTTTATAATCAAAAAGATTTTATTTATATAAATTTTGAAAAAAATCCAAGCTCAATGAATGTCGTTTTATTTGGTTCCAGAGCATATATAATATAGTAGTTTCAAATATCAATTTTTCTCAATTCGTTATTTATTACTTTTCAAAAGGTATCCATTACAATATCGTTTCTTATTGTGACTAACAAGTCTGCAAAATTATGTTATTGCTGCATATTTAGTCACATACTCTTCAGATGTTTATCTTAAAAAACTTATAAAAACATTATTTTGGACAACTTACATGGTTCATGTAATCAACACACTCTGCTGTTCTTTCTTATTTATTGAAACTGAGAAGGAACAGCAGAGTGTCATTTACATGAACCAAGTAAATTGTGTAGGGACACTATCGTCTCTTATCCATTATTGAAATGAACATGAGCATGGTTAGGATTAACTTCAAGTATGTTTATGGCCTCGACGAGAGGCTCATATTTGCTTCCACGTACATGTCGCTTTAAAAAGACAGATTTAGTGTTTGTTAGCCAAATGAGCATGGAATATCCAGTAACTGATTTCCTTTAAAAATTAAAGAGACGTCCGTGGGGAGTACAATTAGTGGAGGTGGAAAGCAATGAACAAATGCTGTGGAGGGCTACATCTAGTACTCTTTCCCAATTTGTAATATGGAGGTTTCTCAACTGTAGAGCCAGGTTCACCATTTGCCAGCTGATATTGTTATATCTTTCCACTTGTCCGTTACCTTGAGGATTGAAAGCAGTCATTCGACTAGTAGCAATGCCTCAAGAAACAAGAATTCCCTTAGTTCATCCGACATGAAATCTGTTCCATGATCAGAATGTACAAAAGAAGGATTTCCAAATATGGAGAATTAAGCTAATTAGGCGTTTCTGGACAGTTGCAGCTGAAACATTGGCACAGAGAAAAGCGAGAGTATTTGTTAACGACTGTCAGTATGTATCGGTTGTGAGAATTTGAAGGTAATGGTCCTTTGAAGTCCACACTTATTCTTTCAAATGGCTGACTTGCTTTTATGAGAATCTGAGGTGCCATCTTAAGGAACCTAGGTTTTACTTCGGAACAGACCCCGCAAGCCTTTGTAATTATTCTCACATCTTCCACAAAGTATGGCAGAGTTTTGTTCATAAAATTGTTTGGTGAAAGTACAGACACATGGATTGGACTAAGGGTTACTATTAAATACCTTGTGTGTTCCCTAAACTTGATGCCCATGGACTTCTTTTTGTGGGGATATCTAAAAAAGTAAATTTACGACACAAAACTAAGAACAATTGATGCATTCAAATTGAAGGATAATGTCGCAATATTTCTAATGATATGTTTTGTGACGTTTGCAAACCCCTTGATGTGCGTTATCAGCGTTGGTTGGTCAGCAATTCGAATATTTGTAAACATAATTCTTCAATTATTCATCTTATTTATCTTATGTATTCCATTTTATTCTTTGTTCATAAATAAAGGTTTTATCATCATTCGAAGTGTGAGTACATTTTTGAGACATCCTGTAGTTAACAAAGCCTCTACTCTGTCCCTCTCATCTATGTTTAGAATTGGTTTTTAAATAATAATATTATTATTTTAGCACAGTCCATAAACTTGTTGGCTATGAACAAGGTACACTTCATCCTTTCTGTCTTCAGTTAGTGAAGGAGAAATCTTTCTAAACTGAGGTAATTTAAATTTTATGTTCTAATTCCCATTAAAAACTGACCTTATGTCTAACTCTGCTCTCATGGGCCGTCAAGTAAATCCTAACAACAATATTTTCAAAGAGTAATGAAGGAAAAGCATGTGCAGAGGGAGGGGGGGGGGTCACACAATGGCCTTCTTCTTCCAAATAAAGCTACTGTTGCAGAGGTTTGAAAAGTGTGAAGGTGCTAATCAACTATACAACTAATAAAGTAGACACAATGCAAGGAAGTAACGGCAATGTCTCAGGTTGATCTGAGTCATATAGACAGGATCTGATGCTGGAAACTGGTATTTAGACATCGACATGGGTATTGGATGTTGACGTGTGCTGGGACTGGTAGCTGGACATCAGTGGGCACTGGTGGACATCAATGGACTGAAAACTGGTAGCTGAACTTTGGTGGACACTGAAACGGATAGTTGGACGTCAGTGTACACTGGGACATATTGCTGGATATCAGCGGGCACTAGAATTGGTAACTTGACATTAGTGGGCACTGGAACTGGTGATTAGACGTCAGTGGGTGCTGAAATAGTTAGTTGGACATAAGTGGGCATTGGAACACTTACAAGTGACTGGAAATGTTAGAACTGCAGGAACAAGCTGGGGCCGCAGGGAGTGAGCTGGATTCTACAAGACTAAGCTGAAGTTGCTAGAAGCTACAGGAGTGAGCTGGAGGTGCTGGAAGTGAGCTGAAACATGTTCAGGAACTGGAGTGGCAGGCTGTGAGAAGTTCCAGGAGGCAGGTAGCAGTAGAGAGTAGAATGTGTATTGCACACAAATACTTTGTGACTCGCATTAATAGTTTGTTGAGTGTTTGCTTGATTCCCATCTGGCATCACTTGAAATGGATGGCTCTCATCTTGGGTTGGTTTTGACAAGCTTCTGGGATTGATCTTTACTCCTGATCTGAAATGGAACACGTACATCAAGTCTGTTGCCAAGGTCGCTGGAAAAATAATAGAATCCTTCTACCGCTCCAGGGCATATCTCACTGCTGATGCAATTCTCTATCTGTATAAAAGTCAAGTACGTCCAAGGATGGAGTACTGCTACCATATCTGGGTAGGAGCTGCTAAAAACAGCCTATCCTGCCTTGACAGAGTAAAAAATAGACTTTGTGGCTTAGTGGGGGATGGCCTTTTCTCTTCCCTGCAACCTCTCTCCCACAGAAGAGACGTTGCGAGCCTGTCTTTGTTTTATCATTATTTTCATGGCAAGTACTCGTCTGAGCTCCAATCTCTGGTCCCTCCTCGCCAATCTTTCACAAAAAACACCTTTCTAGCTAAAACCACTATCAATAATTTTCCCCACTCTTTATCTGTGCCTAAATCAAAACGTAGATTCCCTGAACAAAGCTTCTTTCTTAGAACTACACGCCTGTGGAACTCTGTTCCATGTGCCTATTTCCCACCTGACTACAACTTGGATGTCTTCAAGCCCAGCATAAACAAATTCCTGATAAACTGCACCCTTAAGTAAGACACTTTATCAAATCTCCAATACTAACGATTACTACGATATTATCCCATTGATTACTGTACACGCAATAACCCTTATCCCCGAGTGGCTTCTGGGGCTTGATAAGGGGTGACCTCCATGTAAAAAAAATTAAAAAAACAAATTACTGCTGTTACCCATGACTCCCACAGCGACTGGGTCCACCAACTTGATGAGAATCAAGTCAGGATGTGAGTGCTCTGAACTTCAAGACTGAAAATTTGCTGTGAAACTACTGACTTCATGGAAAGCCATTGCAATCACAGATGATGGTGCTGAAGAACAAAGATGTATTTAATTTCAGGCTGGATTTTTACAGGCAAAAATATCTGCGGCATTTATTGCCTGTATATATTTTATTATGTATCCCAAAATAAAAAGTCTGTTCTTTTGTTTTGTTGCAAAAAATTGAGTTTTGTGTTTTTAAAAAGTTGTAGCTATATTTTAGCATATGTGGTCGTGACATATTTCCAAGAGTGTCGGTCTAGTGTCTGTCTCTGCTGACCAGTGAGTTTTGTTTACAAAACGAGACTAATGAGCTAACACAACACAACAAACTGGCGGATAATTTTTCTCTAATAGCTGCAACAGTTGATTGATGCAATGAAAATAATTACGTTATGAGAAAATACAGAAAAATCTCTATGATGTACTGATGGGATTTGATTTTTTCATCAAACTCTATATGTGGGAAACACTAAATGGAAGCAAAAAAGGGCAAAACAAAGGAGTGATAAAAGTGGAGTAAATAAAAAGGGAGCAAATAAAAAGGGAGCAAATAAAAACTAGACCCAAAAACTAAATTAATTTAGTCCCAATTTTATTGAAGGGAGAAAAGGTCGCTGCTTTTGTTTCCTTGTAGTGACCACTTTATTATTTGGCCGGAACAAATCTCTGGAAGAAACATTCTAATAGCTATCACCATTTTCAACACACATGCATATGAAGTAAGAGTAAAGACACAACGTTGTGCCCATCCGCACACATGCGATAAACGGACTATGTTACGCTTCGTGTGCAGCAATACAAAACATAGTCTGGAACATTCTGGAACTCGGCTATGTAAGCTTTTGCGTGCATAAATCAAACCAGTCTGGGATGCAGTTCGACGAATAACAACATTGTTGCTTGACTCTGTTGTCGTGCGACGTAAAACCACTAACATGACTTTGCGCGTATTGTACACCTAAATTCTCATGGAAAGTACTATATCGAACGAGGATTAATTTTTTTCAACCAGTTCGCACTGCTGTTTCCACACATATCAAACACATACACACACATACACACACATACACACACATAACACTTAAGCAATCAATGATTTTATTTTCCCTCCAGAAAATAACCATGCTTTTCCCTCTTAACATGAAAATCTGTAATCATGAACTTTTGCCTTTTCTACGAGACACTCATTGACAAGGACTGTCTAATGAACACTTGTTGCAAAAAATCTTGATGTTGAAATAATTTGAATTACTTTTTCTTAAACAGGTTAATAAATGGTGTTATGTTATCCCAATACAACGATCTAGAGTTCTTATTCGAATGTTGTTATTTTCCTGAAGTTGGTCACGCCTTTTAAATTTGTATGGATATGGATGTGACTCGATAGGACCCTTCTGTAAGTTAGTAATCTCATTAAATTTACCTTTAACGGTCCCAGTGATACTCTACCACTTTCGACTTATAGACATCCCTATACCTGCAACCATGATCTCTAAAAACAAGATTCCGACTACGAATTGGTGAATGCCGCCGACTCACACCCCACCTAATTCTACCTCCTAAAGCAAGGGTTCAATTAATCTTAGGTAACATTCACGAAATACTAAAAATAAAAACAGGTGTAAGAAGAGGGGTTTCTAATCGAGAGACAATTCAAAAATAGCTAGGAGCCTCTCAAAACCAGACTTGACTCTCATCATCTTTGTCATCCTTCTTTGTTATTGCCGTTACCTCTTTGCCTTGTGTCTACAGTTGTACCATCGAATGGTACCTGTATGCCTTTAGTCCCTCTGCAACAAACTAACTACACAGGCGAAAGGGGCTACCCCCACCCCATCCTGCACCACTTGATGACTGAGAGGGTTTAAAAAAAGATAAAAACTCAAAGTACGTACTCGTCACGATGCGAAGATGTCATTCCAAAAATCATGTAAATTGATTATGTAGTTGTTTTTTGATGCTTGTATAGTTTAATCAAGGCATTAAAAAAAATGAAAATATCACAAAAAAGGTTATATTGTACGTATTCGTTATGGAACGAATTTCTCCGAAAAATTTTTTTTACATTATTTCATCAAGTAGTTTTTATTTTACAGCGAAAAGACAATTTGTTATGATACCGAACAAAAGGTTCGATTTTTAGGAAGAAAAGCTAGTAATAAAGATGGGGAGGGAGTGTCGGTGCTTTAACTGGAGTTATCTTCCCGTGGCGTGTTCAACAAATTTCATAATGGCTGACTTCAACGCGTTATCATATAAACGTGTTTTTCTGCTGTAAAATAAAAACTACTTGATCAAATTAAATGAATTTTTTTTTGAGATCTTCAGTCCAAAACGGACACGTACAATATAACCTTTTTTCGATATTTTCATTTTTGAATGTCTTGATTAAACTGTACAAGTACCGTTTTTTTAACTAAGAAAATCAAATTTTATGACGAAGCAAGATGTAGGATTTTAGTCGGCTATGTTAAATAAATAAGGAGACAACTCAATTTGAACTATCGAGATCAAAACCGGTCTTAGAATGGATACATTTAGTATTAAAATTGCGAAAAAAGATATCGTAAAATTTTATTTTTTTAGTTTAAAAAATACTTAATTTACGTAAATTTTGGAATATGACAGCTTCGTTCCGTGTTGATACGTATATCATAAAGATTTTTGGGTTTGTAACACATAGATTCGAAAAAGTTGTCAAAAAACAAATATATAACAAATAAATGTTATCAAAGGAAAGATAAGTTACTTTTCTACCAAACTGGATATAGTTTTTGTGTTTTTATTCAATGTACCATGTTTATTCAGCTCGAAAAACATGCAGTGTTTACCGATGTATTGGAAAATTCAAAATGGCGCCCGACTCTCTCTTTAACACGGTATGACATAAGTTAACATATATTCGGTGTTTTTTTAATATTATTTTGTCTAGTTTATTATTTATAACACCTTTTCCCAAACTTACCGTGTTAAAGAGAGAGTCGGGCGCCATTTTGAATTTCCAATACATCAGTAAACACTGCAACTGCATGTTTTTCGAGCTGAATAAACATGTTACATTGAATAAAAACACAAAAAATATATCCAGTTTGGTAGAAAAGTAACTTATCTGGCCTTTGATAACATTTATTTGTTATATATTTGTTTTTTGACAACTTTTTCGAATTTATGTGTACAGTAATACAAACCCAGATTTTTCTGTATGCTTTTTTTTTTTTTTTTTTTTTGTAATAAGTCTAATTCTATACAAGTACCATTTTTACTGTTCAAGTCAAACGGTATTTTTACGAAGCTTAGGCTATCATTCTTTTTTTTAACTTTTTTTTTCAGCTGAAATTTAGTTTCACTTTTCATCGGAGTCCGTCGAAAAATGTCGGGAGGCAATCGGTAAATTTTTTTTTGTTTTCTTATTTAAATTTAATTTTTTTTTGTTTTCTTATTTAAAAGAACATATGTATATATTTCTTTTTAATTATTCGTGTGTTTGTACAATTGTTAATCAGTAAAAGAAAAAAAATGTTATGTAAATTTAGTCATCATTGAATGAAATTAAGATAAAGTGTCAGATTCATTTCAGTTTTTTTTTAACGCGAAAAAAGTGAACCCTGCCTCTACTTGTATGATTTTAAAAGATTAATATTTGTAATATTTTTTCTTTTTTATTTAAGTATCTGATAGTTTTAACAAATGATCAGGTGTTTTTATTGTCAGTAAACTCCCGATCGTTTCTTTTATGATATAAAAAAAAATAGGAAACTACATAAAAACTTTTTTTTACAGAAAGCGTTTTTTTTTACACTAATTCCTAAAACAGTCAAGTTACTACTCGCACTTCCGTCTTTGATATTTACTTGCCTCTCATGAGGACAAAGTTTGGGACAAGTTCGTTAATTTTTATTTATTTTATTTTATTATGTGGAAAAAATCAAGCATTCCCAAAAGGGACACTCTAGATTAAAACAAAAATTAAAAATCTTCAGTCTGATATCGATCGATGAAAGAAATTCTTTTTAATGTTTTGTTGCAGTCCATAGTGCCCGTTTTTGCGGTAAATGTTTAACTACAACTGAACACCGACTAATTAAATGTTTTTTTTTAAGGTTTTCAGGGTCGCTGACAACGAATCTGATATTCAAACCCGTCGCAAATTTACCGTTTGCGTGGTATTAACCCCTGAACCCTCGCACTATTTTGTACCAACTCACCGCCATCGTTTATGCTATTCTTACATGATGGGACGCATCATTGATGCGTTCGCGCATGTACGAGCCTAGTAAGGTGACTTGTCACATCGCGGAAGAATTTTTTAGACATTTGAAATAACAAGTTTTCAGAAAGAAAAAAATCGGGTTCATTTTTCTGAGTTGCGTAGTTTTTTATGCTTTTTTAATGGATCTAAAAAATTAAGTTTTTACGAGCGATTTACAAAAGCATTTTTATTTTTCGTTTTTTTTTTAGGGGGGGTATTCAATGTACAACATTTAACAGGTGCTTCTGCAGTTTAATTTACCGTTTTTATCGTAAGTAACGCGCCGACATACACCGAGCAGAAGAACTGTTTAATTTTTCACAAAAATTCTATTTACATTGTGGGGTAGGGCGGTGTATGTCAGCGCGTTCGCGTTACCTACTGTAAATTGGTGGGGGGGGGGGGGGCGTTACTTTCGGAAAAACGGTAAATTAAACTGCAGAAAGCGCCTGTTGTACTAGTTCTATAATTGAATGAATACCCCCCCCCCCCTAAAAAAAAACGAAAAATAAAAATGCTTTTGTAAACCGCCAGTGGTCGTAACACAGAAAAATAAAACTTATTTCAAATGTCTGCTTAAAAATTCTTCCGCGATGTGACAAGTCACCTTACTACGCGCGTCTGAACGTGAACGCAGCATCATGTAAGAATAGCATAAACGATGGCGGTGAGTTGGCACAAAATAGTGCGAGGGTTCAGGGATTAATACCATGCAAACGGTAAATTTGCGACGGATTTGAATATCAGATTCGTTGTCAGCGACCCTGAAAACCTTAAAAAAAAACAAATTTTATTGGTCGGTGTTCTGTTGTAGTTAAAGTAAACATTTACCTTTTTTTTCTGTTGGATGTTCACCACATAAAAAAAAAAAATTTAAAAAAAAAGGCAAGAGGGCTATGATAACAGCATATTCTTATTGTTTTAACACTCGAGTATATATCCAACACGGTTAATTAACCGAGAACCACATAGATCACTATATAAAAGCATATAAGGCATCGATGGATACACACTCGAGAGTCAAAATAATGAAAAAAATATGGTGTTGTCATAGCCTTAGTAATTAATTGTTTTTACATTAGGAGAGTTCCGTCTGCACAACGTAAAAGGCCCTATTTACTTTGCCTCCCCATGAGGGCAGTTAAACACCAGGGTCGTTAAGAGTTACCAAAAACCTCTATGAGAAATGAATCTCACAGACTCAATACTTCCTGGCAGAGGCAAATAAATCAACAAATTACAAAAGCTATACCTTTAAACTAAAAATTTATTCAATTATAACAGCAAAGAAAAGTTATTGATCCTAGTATAGTCCATTGCAAAACGGTGTGCCACTTTTACCTCTCAAATAGAGAGCTGGTAGTTTAAGTCCTTATGGTGGAGTGGTTGTTCATATTTTCTTTGAAAGGATCCATGGTAATTCATGGTGTTCTTGGCAAGAATCTTGGTGCCTTTAATTAGGCATAAATCGAGTCTCTTGGGACTCTAATTGAATTGAGGAAAGTTAAAATATTTAGTTGATATAAACATGATGAAAATGTTCAAAAGACGCCATCCTCTAATTAGGATATCTTCGGCACATTTAAAGGTGTCTCTGCTTGTAGAGATTTAAGTCCTTTATTTCACCAAACATTTAGGTGATATAACGTGAAGAAATTGTGGCGGCTCCGTTCTCGATAAGGCATTCTTCTCAGAGCTGTTCTTTGGTGAGTCCTTTCATGCCGAGTGTTCATCGTGGACTCAAAAGGAAAAGAAGATTATAAAAAAGGTGCCAAGTAATTAACTTGGTTCATACAAACTAACCAATCACAAACTGCCTACTAGAATTGTGCATAGGCGGCTTAAAACAAAGAAACATGGCGTTGTAAATGAAATTTCTCACACCTCTCTCCCTATCTTAAAAATGGCTTTCTAAATTTACTTGTGGATATTAAACTGCAGAACTGCTAAAATGACCTTATGTCGAACTCTACCCTAGTAGGAAGGCAAGAACATCCGTTTAACAAAATGGAAGCACAATCTATATCAAAACAGATACTACACTTAGCCAAAAGTCCAAGGAATGTTTTATGTTTAATAGTTGTTGTTTAGAGAATGACACTAATTTTCGACACCCATAACAAAAAATACTAATAAAATGAAATTAATTCATCGTAATTTTTACTCAATATTGGAGGAGGAAGGACAAGATTTAAATTGCATATAAACATTCTTTATTTTACATTCAATAAAACGGACTAAATTTGTTTTGAACACCACAAAACATAAAAAAGTGAGAATATAAGATGTTTTTGGTCAATCATTATTCGAGTGAAATATAGCAGTAAAAGTCTCACCTTTGGCTTGAAATATTATTAAAAAGACATATATAGTGTGCGGTTAAGCACATTTAAAAAAAATGCATTCATTTCTTGTTTTACAATAAATAAAAATCCAATCGCGCGCGCAAAAACGAAATTAATAAATTTCAGAGGCACAAAGATTTCACAAAATATGCGCACACAAATTCTGTGGGGAAGAAAAATGTTAAATGTTTTTTTTTTTGGCGGACATAGTCTGCAGTTTTTAACCAATTAACACTTAAAGAAAGACTTAATTTTCAAACCTTTTTCCCAGCTTGCCTGGGAGTCTCTCAAAAAATATATATAAACACTAAACGAACGGTTCTCATCCTCTTTCTCTTGTCAACATCTTCATTGCTACTTCCTTTTGCCAGCATGATGAAACGCACTTATTCACACAGAGATTAATGCAGACATTCAACCGTGCACAGAAACATTTACTTTCTCATTCCACACAAAAGAAATAAGCATATTTCTTCCCCAGAACCGCTAGACTTTGGAATTCTCTTCCGGGTTCCTGCTTCCCCAACTGTACTGACATGCAGAAGTTCAAGTGTAACGTGAACCGACATCTTGCTACCCAACTCCCAACATAGTACCCCTGTAGCTTATGTCCCTGATAGTAGCCCCCTACATCAAAGTGGCAATGTGCCTTGTTGTGGATGAAAATGTAATTAAAAAAAAAAATATGTATCATTAAGAATGCAAAAGTCATTCTCTTCTTTTTTCTTTCTTTTTTTTTTTTTTTGATCCAACGAACATTCTAAAAATAACTGTTACATTCATGACTGCCAAGACACGATTTTTGGACACTAAAAATTTGTTGCTACTTGTTAATTTGTGTTATTTATTTTGCATATTTGATTTTTTTTAATTTATTTGTGGATGGAAAAGGGATCTAATCGGACCTAATTACTACAACAATTTGGTAACGCGAAACAAACACACACAACTGCAAGTCAACGGATCCGAACATAAACTCAAGTGCACCTGCCCTCGAAAAATGGTCCACTACAATTTCTGACATTACTTGGCAGTTTGAAGACCTCAAAACTACAAGCCCTTGCAAGCAAACCAAAACTGAAAGTTTTTGATCTCAACAAGTGTCTCGAAGTCGGAACAAAACAACTGACAGTTTAAAGGCTTCAAAATCACTCTCAAACAGAACTCAAGGAAAAGAAAGAAATGGAATCACTGCGGGCTGAGACACCTCTGGTTACATTATCACTGAATTTACCAGTCTTCAATTCCACTAATATAAAGTCCTGGTTTGTCTCGGGTATTTTTTGATGCAAAACCACGTCCCAGAGAATCAGATATTGCTGCTTAGTTGAAAAGCTACCAACAGACGTCCTCGAAGAGGTGATGGATTTACTGGAGAATGTACCAGAAGACAACCCATACGACTGGCTTAAGGAGGCGATATTGAAACGGACTGGCTTATCCAATGAGACAATGCTGCACAATCTCTTCACATAGGTTGAATTAGGAGATTGTACCCCTCACAACTATTACGGCATATGTGAACATTACTGGGTGACAACAAATTGTCTGAAAACATTATGAGGAATCTATGGTTGGACAAACTACCCTATACGATACAAATTCTCGCACCCACGGTGGAAGAAACAAGAACCGAAAAACTCGCAGACAAGACAGACTGAATACATGATAATCTTCGGAACCACAAAGTGAACTCTGTGCAATCACAACCAATACAAACAAACGACGAAGAATTTGAAAAACTTTCATGACAGTTACAGACAGACTGTCGGTATCCACTCAATAAACGACCTAGATATAGAAGACAAAGTCTTAGTAGAGGTTGAAGCAACACACAGGAGAGAACGAGCGAATATTGTTATTATCATGAAAAATTTGGTACCGGAGCGAGACGTATTTATCCTTGTTCCTTTAGCAATAAGAAATAGGAAAACGGATATTCCAGCCAGTAAAGACGACTGTTGCTAAATTTTTTACAAAAGGTCTATTTTATATTCATAATAACACTCATGGGCATAACTTCTTAATAGACACTGGAGAGAAGATAAGCGTGATACTACCGCTGCAAAATCAAGAAACTACTCCACAGTCTTACCACCTCCAAGCAGCTAATGGCACAAAAATACTGACTTACGGAGAGAAATCCTTGAATATTAATCTCGGCATGCGGCGGAATTTTTTTGTGGATTTTTACCATAGCCAACGTTACAATGCCAATATTAGGAGCAGATTTTCTAGCCAGATTCAATTTGTCTGTAGACATGACTAATCACACATAAACGGACAATCAAACGAAGATAATGATTAAAGGTATCACCACGAGATGTTAGTCTACCGGAATCGGTTCTGCCTTACCTGAAGACACTTACATTCGCCAGCTACTTCAAAAATATCCACAACTCTGTCATTCAAGAACACGGATACTATTAAGCATAATGCAAAGCATTATATCAAAACGAATGGACAACCTGTCTATGCCACCCTCAGACATTTGAAACCGGATAAATACAAGATCATGAAAGACAAGTTCCAATGCACATTACAGCAAGGAATTATCCGACCTTCCAAAAGTGCTTGATCTTCTCCTCTACACATGGTTAAAAAATCAGACATGACAACATGACATCCTTGCAGTGATTTTAGGAGATTTTTTTTTTTTTTTTACATAGGGACCACCACTTATCAAGGCCAAGAGGCCACTCAAGGATAAGGGTTAAAGAGTGTACAGTAGAAATTGGACAATATAGTAATCGTTAGTAATGGAAATTCAGTAAATTTGTTAACAAGTGGAACGGCTCATCAAGAACTTGTTTATGTTAGACTTGAAGACAACCATATTGTAGTCAGCTGGAAAGCAGAAAAACGGAAGACAATTCCACAGCCGTGCAGTTCTAAGAAAGAAGCTTTGTTCATGGAATCTACGTTTAGGTTTAGGCACAGATAAAGAGTGGGAGGAATTATTGATAGTGTTTTCAGCTAGATGAGTGTTTATTGTGAAAGTTTGGCAAGGGGGGACCATAGATTGAAGCTCAGTTGAACACTTTCTATGAAAATAACGACAGCAGAGACAAACTCGCAACATCTCTTCTGTGAGATAGAGGTTGCAGGGAAGAGAAAAGGACATATCCTACGAGGCTATGAAGTCTATTTTGAACTCTATCAAGGCAGGACAAGTTCTTTCTAGCAGCTCCTGCCCACATGTGGCAACAGTATTCCATCCTTGGACGTATCTGGCTCTTATATAGATAGAGAATTGCATCATGGCCATATTTATCTACATGTGTATGTAGTGCATACATTAATGGTTTATGAATTAAATGCACAAACCGTACCGGATAGATACCCTATACCACACATTCATGATTTCGCAATCGGATTGCAAAATGATACAGTATTTTCCAAGTTGGATCTAGTAAAAGCATATTACCAAGTTCCAATAGCAGAAGTTATCCATAAAACAGCACTGACCACACCATCTGGACTTTATGAATTTGTCCAAATGTCTTTTGGGCTTAGAAATGCTTTTCAGACCTTCCAGAGGTTAATAGATGAGGTTTTTAGGGACCTGCCATTCGTATTCGCATACGTAGATGATGTCCTAATGGCGAGCAGAAACCTCGATGAACATAGACAACACTTAGAACAAGCTTTCCAAAGACTGTCCCATTATGGGCTAAAAATAAACATTGAAAAATGTATCTTCAACCAATAAGAGGTTAACTTTCTCGGACACGCAATTGATAAGGATGGAATATCACCATTCCCCGAGAATGTAAGTGCCATTTCAAATTTCCCACAACCTATGTCTGTTGACAAGTTCGTCGTTTTATAGGCGTAATTAACTACTACAGACTATCTTTACCCAACTTTTCTACAATCCTCGCACAGTTAACATCACTAGTGAAGAACAAAACAAAAAAAATAACAGTTAAGGTGGAAGGATCTGCTTTAGAAGCTTTCAATCAAGCTAAAACTGCTTTAGTCAGTTTCACAAAATTGAATTACATTAAAACAGTGAAGGAACGAAACTTACACTTACAACAGATGCATCAGACAAAGCTGTAGAAGCACTTCTTCACCAACAGACTGAAGATACAATGACTCCTATATCGTTTTTTCAGCCAAACTGAGCAAGACACAAAGTCCAGTACCTTTTCAAGGGAACTATTAGCAATTTACTTGGCAATTAAACATTTCAGACATCTGTTAGAAAGAAGGAACTTTTGCGTTTATACTGACCCTAAACATTGATTAAAACGAGATTAAATGAAGGATGCAGGAATTGATTGTGCACATCTCTAGTTCCTGCAAAAATTTAATCACAGACACACATATTAAATTGTACCAGATAAAATCCGATTATTAAGGACATTTTTCCCATCTTGTACATCTGGATAAAGGCATTAAAACAGAACTCGTGCCTTTCGTAATTTGCTCCCTAAAATGGGATTTTTGATTAATTTTCCTGTCTGAGAATCTATATAAACTTTATTTAATTTTTCTTGTTGTGATAATTAAATCGCAAATCTTAAAGACGTGAATTCTTCCCTGTTTCAGTCTAGTAATTTGATGGTTCCCTGTTCTGGAACTTTGTACAATGAATGTAATATTTTCCCTGTCAAGAACTTTGTTGAACCTTTCAGCTTCATGCAATCCATTACTAAATTTTCCGTTATGTAATTTTACAAGCATCTTCTATCCTATGCTATATGGGTGATCATTTTAATTTATATAATAAAATAGACTTCTACTGTAAAATGTTGTAGGTATATATATATATATATATATATATATATATATATATATATATATATATATATATGTGTGTGTTTTTATCATTTCAACCTCGGGGATTTTGCTTAACTCATTACAAGTTGTTTCAACCGGCAGGACAATAAAATTATCCTACCGATTTCATCAGACAATCCAAGCCAAAATAAATTAGAAGAAAGATTCTTTTAAATTACAAATGAGCATCAAAAACGCAAGAGCTGGAGGAGTGAGAGGGAAGAAAATAAAAAGGAAAATAAAATAAAATAAATAAAGGGATGGAGGGAGAAATATAGACTATATGTACTTAGAATTGTTATTAAAGATAAGAATAGGAGAGAAGTTGAAATGAATTAAAAAGAAGAGAGGAGATTAACGTATTAAGTGCTTTCTTTCCCTATTTTTTTTTTATCAAATATACCTCCTTATATATATATATATATATATATATATATATATATATATATATATATATATATATATATAATTTTTTTTTTTTTTTTTACACCATAACCTCAATTTTAATTTTTAATCTGTGTGCTAATAAGCAAAATTCATAATTACCCACATCTATTATTCTAACATTTCCTCTGATGAGATGAGCCATTCATTGAAAATCCATGGGTTAAGGAAAAGACTTTAATAATTATCTGTACTCTTGTCAAACAATAAATTTTGTAATTATACATAATTTAACTCAGAATTTCCATTTATACACACACACACACACACACACACACACACACACACACACACACACACACACACACAGAGAGAGAGAGAGAGCAATTAAACTAAACAGAAGTCAGGTTCAAATAAATGGAATTTATGTTACCGGGTGTTTTTATATAAGCATATGGTATATAGTTTAGCTAGATAACCAATCAGATTTGTTGTTATTCTCGCCCACAGGTAAATGTTTCCATTAGCTAATGACAGGGCTTATCTCAGATAAAAGTTCAGCTTACTTTTGCTTTCTCTTACTTGATTTTGTTTTAGAGACACTTGACTTACCCACCCCCCTCCTTTTTTTGTGAATGTGTTGAATTAATAGTTGATATTTTAACTCGTGTCGTTGGAGTACTTTTTCTTATTTTTTTATTTTAGAGGTTGGATTAGTTTATTTAATAATTATTACTTAATTTTTAACTAGCCTGATGCCCTGCATTGGCCAGGTGTCTGGAGGTGTGGGTTGAGAAAAAAAAAAAAATAATAAATAAATAAAAAATGGTAGTAGGCAAGCAGGCTCGAACCTGAACAGTGAAGGAGAAAAAAAAACATAAAAAATTAAAAAAAAAAGATAGAGAGAGAGGTGGGATCAAACTCGAAAATGTAGGGTAATTAGTTTTCCTCACTAACCATTAGGCCAAAGAGGATAGTGAATTCAATGAGTTGGTAATTAAGTTAAGAATCAAAGGAGTCGCCACGCATGCGCAGAAATGAACGTTGCTTTAAAACCTGGCCTGGGGCCAGTTCAGCTTCCTGCTTTTGTCTTGGTATTTATTTGCTTCCCCACAAAAGCAAATTAAACATAAAGTCGTTTTCAATGTGGCGGAAGACCAGCTCCCCCCAAAAGGGGGCACTTTGGCAGTATTTAAATAGCAATTGTCTCAGTATGAAGGGTTTCCCCTACATTGACCAAGGACCAATTACCGAACAAATACTACTTGGCTCGAAGACCAGGCATTTGTGTGTTTGCATTTGATTAGTTTCGCTTTATTTATACGAAAAAGACAAACACTTGAAATGAGGGAATTTTTTAAACGCGATCCAAAAAATATAGAGACAATGTCCGTTTGCAAATCTGAGATATTACGATCTATGAAGTATAAGAAAACTTCTCCCTGAATCTTACTGACATGAGAAAGCTTTTTGTGGACATACACAAACATGTGCCCATTTTGCCTTTTATATATTAGAAATGTAATATCATCCTAAAGTAAACCTTATTCTGTATATACAGTTGTTTGCTATTTCTCATCTACAGTTTAAGAGGTATGATGAATGATGAGGGGTCTTTAAAGTTTAGAATTACAAATTTCTGATTCAAGCATAATCTACATGGGTTGTCTAAATTTCTACATGTTTTTACCTCTTATACTATTTCCACATTGGCAAGTGTTTGTTTTTTTTTGTGTTGTTGGGCGGAAAAAAAACAAAAAAAAACAAACATTTTTTCACCATTCACCAATAACATCTAGTATAAATGCATGTGAAGACAATTGGAAGTTACATTGGCCGAAATGTTTTGAGAAAAACAACCAAGATGAGAACAATAGTCCGAACAATCCAAATAATACAAAAATTAATTGTTAACTTTTTTTACAATTAACAGATTTTTTGTCGGTATTTCTTATATGATATTTAGATCTTGTAAATTAGGGTTTTAATTGGATAAAAAAAAACATAATCGAAAATTCTCGTTGATTCATGTTTTTGTTCAATTTTAGATTCAGTCCATATTTAATTATGAACAAATTTTTTAAAAAATAGAAAAGGTCATGATGACAACAGTAATTCTATAACTTCTAAAAAACAAAAAACAAAACAGAACTTCACCGGTTGTATAGTAATGATTATTTGAAATTTGAATTTCACTGGACTTTTGTCTTTGATGTGTGTTATGTGCAGCCAAACATTATCTAATGAAGTAATGGTTTCAAGTTAAATGAAAAGACATATTACTATTAACCCTAATCTAACAAAACTTTATTATTTTATTGCCCCAAAAAAGACTTTATGAGTTGAAAATATTGATTTCTTTGTGATAAGTGTACCATGAGAATTTAAAGAGATCAATAGTGTGTCCCCATTGTGATACTATAAAGTAGCCCTGAGGTGGATTTGAGCCACTAAGTGCTGAGAGGGGGGAAATAGACAAAGAAATAGAAAATGGCTTAGAATAAACAAAGAAAATAGGAAATATCCTACAATCAACAATAGATAGGAAGTAGCAAACAATAACAATAGAAACCTACAGATAAAACATGGAAGGGCAGCTTCCGGTAGCTGGGGTGGGGTGGGCGACCTGTGATACTAACATAGAGGGGACAGTCAGTTGATATCTAGGTGCCCATCACGGCGGGTGGAAGTTGGACAGTTACAGTTGACAACTAGATGCACTAGACAGCAGATCGGAGTTGATAATGAGTACACTTGGGCATTTAGAGTTGACTGTGAAACAGAGATAGACAAATGTAACCTCGATGGAACGGGGAGAAGACACACACACACTCACAAGTCCAACAGTCAATTTATATGTGAACATTGACGTTTGTGTTTTTCCTTTCTTTGTTCATATTTGTATTTTTGTGAACCGCGTGTGTTCTCATCGACAGTCGCCAGCGGGAAAATGATGATCCAGCCATAAGAAGAATAGTCGAATGAAAAATCCATGATACACGACATTGGGAGTCGGCGATCTTTTGTCGTGGGGCGCACGTCTGGTCACACCATGTTCTAGGGTCAAGTTTTACAAGAAATATAATGATGATAATTATGAAATGTAATCTTGGTCAAATTATTAATCTGAACTTCTTTTTGCACACAGACCCTTAGATAATCATGAATTGGACATTAAAATTGATGCAATGCCAGTCAACTCAAAACTGGATGAGAATATATCAACTTCTGATGTTCAAGATGACCAAAACAAAGAAATTAATAAATCTAATGATGACAAGTCCTTGTCTAAGGTATGAATTTTCTACTACATTCTTTGATTATATTTGTGGTGTCTCTGTCCCTCTGAAAATTTAATTGAAAGCAAAGACCTGTGTGATGTTATTGACTTCACCTCAGACAGTGTTAGGAAATAAAAAAAAAGGAGAAAAATATGTAACAATTAAAAAAGAGGAAATAAGTTTGTCAGCAGAACAAAAGTATAGAAAGTTGTTCATCAAGGAACACAAAAGAAAGTTAAACTAGGATTGTTAATCAAGATATGGCTATTATTTGGGACAAAATGACCAGACATAAAGGTCAGTATATTTAGAATTAGTTTACAGACAGTTTTAGGAGTGGCAATGAGTTTTGCGATAGTTTACAGACAGTTATTTACAGACAGGGTTTGCGACTGTTGGGGACAAGTTACCAGTTTGGGACAGTTGAAGGCAGGTCATGACTCAGACCAGATTGAGATGAGCTGACGACAAAGAGGTTTCGACAGAAGAGAGTGATTTCCTGCAATGGTGTCACATGTGCACCTAGAGTTCAACTGACATCCACAGAATGTGATTTCTGAGGTTTTGTTTCTTTTTATTTATTTTTTTATATATTTGTGAGCTACTGTGAACCCCTTTGCAACCATCAATATGAGAAACACCGACATGACCAGAAGAGAAGATGAAAGATAACATCATGGAGACAGTGATTGTTGTAGCAAGATTAAACACATTTTCTTGAGTAAAATTTTACAAGAAATCTAATTGCGTTCTTACGGCTTTTTACAATAATATTGATCTGGATATTAGTATTGAAACTGCTTCATCAGTATTGAATGATTATTGAAACTGTTTTTAACACTCACTGAGACCGCTTTTGCATTGTTGTCTTGGTGGTGGCATTGGCTCCTTGACTTATCAGTCTTTATTTAGCCCCTTGTCATCTACCTGGTAGATTTTTGACCTGGCGTGTTACGGGAGGAACAACTATGATCATAGGTAAAGGAGGGCTGGATAAGGGGAAAAAATCCAAACACAAAGATTCATACATAAAGGCGTGATAGATTTGTATTTTTATTTTATTTTAAGATAGCATCAGCAAGGAAAAGGACATATCAGACAGAGTTCTTTAATTCTTCACAGAAATAGAAGACAAAGGGCAAATGAAGCCTCAATGTGTCATTTGTGTGAAAGTACTAACAGCTAAGTTTTTCAAAAAGAATCAACTGAAGAAATATTCGGACAAGGTTCATTCACATCTGTCTTCCAAACCACGCAAGTACTTTGAGAATTTGGAAAAAACAGTCAAAAGACAGAGACTAGAAAGTAACAAGACTGCAACGTCTGACTAATGTTCAGCTGCAATAGTTTTCATGTCGCATGGTTGATTTTGTGAAACAAGAAACCACGTACTACTGGTGAAGATTTAATGAAGCCTGCGGCTGTAAAAATGGCAGAAATAATGTGTTGGTAAAAAGTAGCTAAACAATTGAATATAGTATCTGTGTCTGCTAGAGTTATTAAAGAAGGAATTTCCATCTTGGCAGAAAATGTGAGAGAACAAGTGATTTCTTCAGTAAAAAAGTAAAGAGTTTGCTATTCAACTTAATGAGATTACAGATGTAAGTAGCAAATCACAGTTGATGGCTTTGATAAAATCGAACAAGAAATATTGTTGTGTTCTGCTCTTGAGTGAAGAACTCATGGTATTAATGTGTTCAATAAGATTGATGCATGCTTCAAATAAACCAAGTGTTGATTTGAAGTGGGAAGATTGTATTGCAGTATCAGTTGATGAAGCTCCTGCCATGCTTGGTTTTGTGGCTTTGGCCAAACAACAGAATCCAGATATTCTAGCCATTCATTGCATGACAGACATTAGTTGTGAAGAATTTGGAACCAAAAGTGGAAGCTGTGTTAAATGGTGTGGTTAAAATTGTCAATATTGTAAAAGGACATGCATTAAATATGATGTTTCGTGATTTATGTGAGGATGAAGAGTTTTGCATACAGAAGTGAGGTGGCTTTCATGTGGAAGTGTCCTGATTAGAGTGTGGACTCTTAAAACAGAACTCAAAATGTTTCTGACTGATCAAAAACGCACACTTGCAGAAAAGTTCAGAAAAACAATCTGGCTCTTCTTGCATACTTAGCTGACATTTTTGGTTATGTAAATGAACTGAACAAGGAATTGCAAGGAAAGAAAGTCAATCTCCTATGAGCAAGGGAAAAAATTTCAACATTTGTATCAAAGCTTCAGTGTTGGAACCAGAAATTAAATGCCAATAAAACTGCTGACTTTCCAATTTTGGAAAGCCAGCAGTCTTATTTTTTTGAAGACTCTTAGTGACATAAAGGAGGCAATCAAAAGGTACCTGACCAAACTTAGAAATAGATTCTGTAACTATTTTCCAGAACTTGATTCACATACTGTCAGCTAGGTTGGAAATGAGTTGGCTCATTTATCTGAACAGCCAGAAGGATTGGTAGAAGAGCTTATTGAATGTGAGAGCAAGGATGATCTCTCAAGTTTTTGGATGTCAAAAGCTGCAAAAGTTTAGAAAACTTCACGTATGGAAGCAACTAAAATGCTGCTACTTTTCACAGCAACCTACTTTTGCAAACAAAGTTTTTCTACTCTTGACAAAAACAAAATACAGAAATTGGTTGAATCCTGCAGACAACATCCTAATAACATTAACATCAAAAATTGCTGATATTGAGTGTGTCGTATCCAAGATGAATCAGTATCATTTTTCCAAAGCTGATATGATTATATTAAAGATTTCAATCTGATGTTAAAATATTATAGTTTTCAATATTCTTCATTGTTCTAATGCCAGAAAGAATAACATTATTTTGCATTGTATGCCATTCTTATGCCAGAAACAATAACATTATTTTTCTTTGTGTGCCATTCTTATGCCAGAAACAATAACATTATAATATTATTTTGCATTGTGTGCCATTCTTATGCCAGACAGAATAACATTATTTTTTTTGTGTGCCATTCTTATGCCAGAAAGAATATTATTTTTCTTTGTGTACTATTCTTATGCCAGAAAGAATACCATTATTTTTCTTTGTGTGCCATTTCTTATACCAGAAAGAAGAACATTATTTTGCATTGTGTGCCATTCTTATGCCATCCAGAATAACATTATTTTGCATTGTGTGCCATTCTTATGCCAGACAGAATAACATTATTTTTCTTTTACAAGAATAACATTATTTTTCTTTGTGTACTATTCTTATGCCAGAAAGAATAACATTATTTTGCATTGTGTGCCATTTTCATGCCAGACAGAATAACATTATTTTTCTGTGTGTCATTTTTATGCCAGAAAGAACATTATTTTGCATTGTGTGCCATTCTTATGCCAGAAAGAATACCAATATTTTTCTTTGTGTGCCATTTCTTATACCAGAAAGAATACCATTATTTTGCATTGTGTGCCATTCTTATGCCAGAAAGAACATTATTTTGCATTGTGTGCCATTCTTATGCCAGAAAGAATACCATTATTTTGTATTTTGTGCCATTCTTATGCCAGAAAGAATACCATTATTTTGCATTGTGTGCCATTCTTATGCCAGAAAGAATAACATTATTTTTCATTGTGTACCATTTTTATGCCAGAAAAATAACATTATTTTTCTGTGTGCCATTCTTATACCAGAAAGGATAAACATTTTTCCCTCATAATAGTGGATTCAATAAAATTTTCTTTTGTTGTATGGATTTGAAATACATGATCAATTCTTTTGCTTGTGTGCCATGCTTAAAAGAATGTTTTATTTCTGCATTCATTATTTATTTTTTGTGTGAACTGTTATCCTCATCTTCATAGTTGTTTTTTCACCATGTTTCGGCTAACTTATCCACTGACCTTCTTCAGGTGGTTAACCACAACATGATAGCAATGCTGAGTCTTGTAACTGTATCCCCAGTAATTACTGCCTTCCATAGTTATTGTTGTCTTACTATGTTTTGACTAACTAATCCTCTGACCTGATTTGGGTAGGATCGAAACCGCTATCTTCAGACACTGCTAATCTGGAATTGTAAAGGCTCAACGTCTCTATCCACTGTGCCATGTGGTGAAACAGCAACAACTATGAAGAAATGAAGAATTTTTTTTTTACATAGGAGTCACCACTTATTAAGGCCCAAAGACCACTCGAGGATAAGGGTTAAAGAGTGTACAGTAGTCAAAGGGACAATATCATAGGAATCGTTAGAAGTATAGATTTGGTAAATTGGACTTTTAAAGGGGAACTTGTTTACGTTGGACTTGAAGATGACCATATTGTAGTCAGCCGGAAAGCAGGTAAATGGAACCGAGTTCCACAAGTTTGCAGCTCTAAGAAAGAAGTTCATGGAGTTTGAGTTTAGGCACAAAGGGTAGGGGAAATTATTGATAGTGTTTTCAACTAGACGAGTGTTTCTTGTGAAAGTTTGGCGAGGGGGGATCATAGAGTGGAGCTGAATACACAAATTATGAAGCCTCATCTCAAAAGATATAAAATAATCTATAAAAGTGAAATTGTGTGTGTGTGTGTGTGTGCATGCATTTTCCTACCAAACTACTTGTCAATTTTCAGTCTACAAACTTGAGATTTGACATAAGGAGTATTGAGATTCGGGAAAATCTTTTTAGTTGATTTTCGGCCAGAAATTTGGCTGTCAAGGCATCAAAGTTCAACGATTTGACCTTTGAAAACTCTACCAAACTTCTCCGCCAATTTTGGGTCTAAACACATTAAATTTTAGATGTAGGTTACTTGAACATGGATTAAAGGTTTTAATTTGATTTGAACCAAAAACAATCAATGTTAAGGGGGGTCAAAATTAGGGTCAAAGTTAAAAAATTTGACCTCTGTGGTCGCTACTAAATTACTCAGTCAATTTTTGGTCTAAACATTTGAAATTTCACATAAAGTGTATTTAGAGGTAGGGCAAGCTTTTTAATCGGTTTTTGGCTGAAAATTTGGTTGCCAAGGGGTCAAAGTTCAAAAGATTTGACCTTTGTAATCTTTAGATCTAAACATTTGAAACTTTACATAAAGAGTATTCAGACATGCAGCAAGCATTTTAATTAGTTTTGGGCAAAAATTTGGCTGTGAAGTGGTCAAAGTTGAAACAGTTCCCCTTTGCAGACTCTACCAAACTCCTCCACTAATTTGGGGGCCTAAATACTTGAAATTTTAGATGTAGGTTATCTGGACATGAGTCAAACTTTTTAATATATATATATACATATGCACATAAAGTTATGAACAGTACATAGGGCCCAAGCAAAGCCGGGCTGAACTGCTACGAAATAAATAAAAATGTTTTATTTCTATTTATAAATGTGATTCCTATATTTTTTCTTGTGTGCTATTTCCATGCCAAAAAAAAAAAACAAACAAACAGAATTGTATCTCCTATGATAGAGCAAATTAACAATTAAATATTTTTCCAATATACATTTTTTGTTTATTTATTATCCTTAAATTCTATAAGTAAATTAGTTTGCCCACCAGAGTACTTCCACGTGTGGGGGTAAATTCATTTTAATACAAATTCAAGTTACATAAAACAGTGATATGCAAAATGATTATTTCTTTTATGTGCAAATGCGAGCTAATATTTTCAATGAAAATATATATTATTTCTCTTATTACAAAGATAATTCAATGAAAAATTAATTGACAAAAAATGAAAACAATATTCTTTTTATTGTTATAAAGAAAATACAATGAATAATTATTAGACAATTTTTATGAAACTTTAAGAAAATAAAAATTCAAACTCATTGTAAGGTAAGTTTCATGAATAAAATTGTTGTTTTTTGAATAAACAATCAACTGATAGCAAACAAATTTTTTTATATAAAAATGATTTTTGTTCATATCAAAATAATTATATTTTTTAACAATAAACCAAATGAATGTTTTCTTAAATGATGTTAGCTACTGTGATTTAATTGATTCGTCATTTTAGCACTTTCTAGCATTTTACGTAAACTACCTGCAAAATTCTGATGATGACACAGTCCTTATTCTGCATAAGTAACCGTTCATCTTCTTACATATGTATTAGGTCAATGCAAAAGATTTTGCCAATTTACAATTGAAAATGAAAAAGTGTGTGTGTTTTTGAAAATCTTTATTCACAACAATAATAGCCTTTACTCTCTAGTAAAAATTGAAATGCATCCCTAAGGATATCTGTTCACAGTATGCATCTATTTATCCTTAATAAGATAGTTAACTAATTAATTAAGAGAATACTAGTCCCTCTCTCATTTGTGAGCTATTTTTTTTCCAAAATTTGGTTAAAAAAGATTTTAAAAAATGAAAACGTTATTATTTGAATTGTTCGGACATGTGTTCTAATTTTGGATGTTATTCTCACCACATTTTGACCAATGTAACCACCAACCTTTTTCAGATACATCTTGTTGAATTTGGAAATCTGTACAAAATTTCAAACGGAACTCTCTACAAGGTAGAATGATAAAATAAAAAGAAAACAACGCTACAGCTTTATTTGAAAACTTTTATTAAAAAATCAGTTCAGGTAATTTGATTATTATGTAGTAGAACTGACATCTATTCAATGTAGCCGCCTTCAGCCTCAATCACTGACTCGATATGGGTCCAGAACTGGGAGCATGCCTTTTCCACAAATGCTAGTGGAAGCTCGGTGAATACTCGGCAGATGGCGGTGATCAGGCTGGCTTTGGTGTTGTAGGAGGTCATGTTGGTGATGTTCTCAACGTATGACCATATGAAATAGTCCAGCGAATTCAGGTTAGGGGAGGAGGGGGGAAGTAAGAGAAAGGTACAAAGTCGTAGCATTCCTTCTGAAGCCAAGCCTGTGTCTCTTTGGATTATGGGCTGGCGCCAAGTACTGCTGCCACACCCAGGGTCTGCCAGTGACCACCTGACTGCATCAGAAAATCACCACACTCTTCAGCACATCCAGGTACATGTTGGTGTTGACTTTCAAGCTAACTTCAAAGATGTGAGGTGGCATGATGTGATCTTCACTTGAAACTACACCAAGGACGATAAACGTGTGTCCTCAAGCATTGAATCATCAGGCTTTGCATTTTGAGGGTGCTGGCAATGGTCCTGTTATCATAACTTGGATCAGTAGATAGCATGAGTTGTACAGTGGCACATCGCTGATCTCACTTGTTCAACATTGTGTCGCTTTCAGACATAATAGAAGACTCCTATATCTCTTAGGATTTGTACACAACTGGCCAACTGATGGTCTGCAACAAAAAATGAAAACTGTTTTTCATCAAACAGAAATGGAATCATGTTGCTTTTTCTAGGTTGACAATTTTACTGTTCTAACCAGTAATTAAACCACAGGATAGCTTGCTCTCATTTCGTGAGCCATGACCATTTAGATTTTAAGTAATTTATAAATGCTTACTTAGTATCGCCTATACCGAGGATTGAACATCGAACCACTAGAATTATTACTTAGCACAAATCTTTACTTAGCATTTATATCCATTGCATTATGAGTCGTTGTGAAGGTTACATCCTCTGAAAAAATAATATCCAAGATGAGAACAGTAGTTTGAATAATTAAAATAATAGGTACTTGTACAGTTTAATCAAGACATTAAAAAATGAAAATATCGAAAAAAAAAAAGGTTACACTGTACGTATCCATTTTGAACTGAAGATCTCTGAAAAAAATTTAAATTAATTTGATCGAGTATTTTTTTTTTTTTTTTTTACAGTGGAAAAACACATTTTTATGAGAGTGCAATGAAGGTAGCCATCTTTGAATTTTTTGAACATGCCATGGGGAGATAACTCAGTTTAAAGCGTCGACACTCCCTCTCCATCTTTAATACTAGTTTTTCTTCCTAAAAATCGAAACATGACTAGATTTTGCTCGGTATCATAACAAATTGTTTTTTCGCTGTAAAAAAAAAAAAACTACTTAATCAAGTTAAGTGAAATTTTTTTTTTTTTTTGGAGAACTTCATTCCATAACGAATACGTACAATACAACCTTTTTTGATGTTTTCATTTTTTAATGTCTTGATTAAACTGTACAAGTACCAAGTAATACAATGGCTTCTAAATGTTTATACATGAGAAAAAAATAAATGAAATGATGAGATAACAAATAAAAATCACTTGGATGCTGGTTCTATAAGAATATAATCTGCATGTTAAAAAGTGTAGATAAGAAGAGTATGGATGCATTATCTTGTGTAGAATATCTTTTATTTTTGAGATGATTGCTTATTCATATTATTTAGATTCTTCAAACTACTCTTCTCATCTTGATTGTTATTTTAGATTCTTCAAACTACTCTTCTCATCTTGATTGTTATTTTAGTCGGTGTAACCTCTGACATTCTTCAGGTGTACCTTGTTGAACTTGGTAGTCTTTCTGTTAAATCCAAGAATCTTTCTATTGAATTCAATAATCTGCATGGATTTGGAATGGAACCCTTTATTTTAATCCCCAGGAATAGCATGCTCTTGTTCCACCAGCCATGGCTGGATAGAAGTCCTATGTCATTCCCAATTGTATTTTGAGTGTTGCCTGCACTGAAGATTGAACTTTCAATCTCCAGAAGAGTGTAACTTACAACTCAATTTTACGAAATATCCTATTCGCTATGCCACGGGCCCAAGTTTGAAAGAAAGGTTCCTTAGTTCGACAGAAAAACTCAAGAGTTTAAAAAGATACATCTAAAGAAGGTTGTGGGCTTACATCAACCAAAACGTTGTGAAAATAACACTCAATAATATATGAAATATCTCTTAGTTTAAAAGACTAATTAACAATTTTCTTTTGTTTGTTTTTCGGGCTGGTGAATGTGATGTATTCCTTTAATCTTACTAAAAATTTCTGAAACAGAATAATGAATTTAAAATATACTTCTTTTTCCTCTCACTCTATCACAGAAACACTGCGCCTCCAGTTTGCAACCTAAAACTGATGCAAATCCGATAAAACCAAAGCCAGATCAGGAGATATCAGTTTCTAATGTTTACGATGATCAAGAAAAGGAAATTGATAATTTTAATAATGACAAGGTTTTGAATCAGGTATGATTTTAATACTATTTTCTTAAATTATATTAGTAATGTTTATCACTGTTATATATATTGGGGCCCTATGCCAATAAGTAGAGATTATGTTAACTAGTATGAATTTCAAAAGTGTTTCATTAAGTACATGTCAGGATTTATGAAAATGCTGCAGTAAGTAAATATTGTTAAACATGTAATAAGATGTTTCTGAAATTTTGAGATAAGGATTGATTATTCATATTATTTGGATTCATCAGACTACTGTTCTCATCTTGAGTGTGATTTTCACAACGTTTCGGTCGATGTAATCTCGGACCTTCTTCAGGTGTATTTTGTCGAACTCGGAAATGTTTGTCAACTCGAGAATTTGGATGGAATTTTGAGTGGAACCCTTTATTTACTTCGGGGTAGAAATAAAATAGGTTTAAGACTCCTAAAATTCGTATTAGAATTGTCGACAAGGACCCGTGGCGCAGCGTACTTGGAAAAATCAATTTTAAAAAGTGATATTCCCCGGAAGGTTGAAGGTTCAATCCTGAGTGTAGGCGAGCGAAAAATACAATCGCGAATTACTTAGGACCTCTATTCAGTCATGGCTGACGGAACCAGAAGTAAATAAAGGGTTCCGCTCAAAATTCCATCCAAATTCCCAAGTTCGACAGAAACATTCCCGAGTTCAACAAGATGCACCTGGAGAAGGTCAGAGGTTATATCGACTGAAACGTTGTGAAAAATCACACTTAAGATGAGAACAGTAGTCCGATGAATCCAAATAATATGGATGTAATAATAACTTGATATGAAGAGTGGTTTTGTCTGGAAGTGAGAAAAATGATGGGATGCCTTCTGTAGAAGTCTTTCAGAAATTAATGCATTCATGATTTAATTCTTGTAAATGTATCACATTTAATATTTTTTTTTATAAATATTTGTGCCAGTCACCGAAATGATTGTCATTTGGGGTTCACAGTGTTTCTGTTATATGTTAGAACCCTATGTACAAACTTAAAACTAATGCAAATTTGATAATGCCAAAACTAGGTCAGGAAATATTTGTTTTTAATGTTCAAGACGATCAAGAAAAACAAATTAATAAATTTAATGATAACAAGTCCTTGAATCAAGTATAACTTTTATACTTTCTTTTATATTTTATTATTATTTTTTTTAATTCTATTTTCACCCCAAACAAGGCACAGTGCCACTTTGATCTAGTTGGCTACTATCGGGGACATAAATTGCAGTGGTTACTATGTAGGGAAATGAGCAGCAAGAGGTTTGTTCATATTACACTTGAACTTATTCATGTCAGTACAGTTGAGAAAGCAGAATCCCGGATGGAAATTCCAAAGTCTAGCAGTTCTAAGGAAGAAACTATTTGATTAGAAAGCTTTCTTACTTCTAGCTATCTCTACTGTGTAGGGATGGGATTTAGCTGCTTGCCAGGTTTGTTGGGTTTATTTACGTCAAGGAGGTACAAGGGCTTGTAGTTCGTTAGAGCATTCACCATCAAAATACTTTTAGAATAGGCAGAGGAATGCAACATTTCGTTGATAGGACAGAGGCTGAAGCTTAGATGACAGTTCAGGACCTATCAGGTTGCCAACTCTCTTTTGAACCCTGTCCAGTATTGAGAGACTAGTAGGAGCCGCACCAGCCCAAATGTGACAACAATACTCCATACATGAGTGAATGATGGCCTAATGGAGGTAACGGATACTTTCAGGCATATCTATCTTCTTAAATTATATTAGTAACTAGCAGGGAAACCTGATGTTGCCCAGGATTGAATGAGAATCAACGAATGTTCCACACAATACTTTTATTATCATTGAAGTTTGTGAAATTGCACATTTTTCAAATCCAATTGATTGATTACTTGCTCTAGCTAGGAACCCACTGTAGTGCACTGGGAGGAGGCTTTACATTCCTCTCCACAGTGAATTAGTCAATAATGCATTGTAGTCTACATTGCGCTGTAGAGAACTTACTGTTGATTTTATAAAATTATTTTTATATAATTGAATAAAAGTTTAAAATTCAAAAGTCAAGTATCATGGTTCAAAATAAACTTTCATTTTGAATGCATCCTTGTTATATCAAAGAACCTACTGTTGTTTTTGTAAAAATATTTTTATACAATGGCTTGAATTAATTTTTAAAATGGAAAGTCAAATATTATGGCTCAATTATGATTTAAAAAGAAACATTCATTTCAAACACATCCTAGTCTTATAGGTATCACCAAAGCTGGGTGTAAAACACTGATGTTTTACACAATAACAGCAGAATCATCATTTTGTGTGTTTACTATTTTCTGAGTCAATTTCTATGGATAGGCATTGGCGCTGTAAGTATTAATGGAAGTAAGGTTTGTTTTGCTATCAGATTTTCATATTTACATTGTGAAACAAATAGATTTTTTTAAGAAACTACACATATGAGACTTAATAAAATAAAATTAATTTTAACGTCTTCTGTTTACACTTATGTATCTAAAGATAATGTTGCTTACAGGCCTCCATATCTTTTTGGAAAAAAAAGTGCCAGAAAATAAAGATCACTCTTTATCATTTTAACTAATCAAATCAAAATGAATTTTTGTAGGTCGATTTTATATTTGCAATTGTTATTATCTCAAAAGTCATATATTCTATTATATGAATATATTTTTTTAATATTGGGAACTTGTTATATAAAAATCTTTTTTTAAATTTCATATTGTAGAATATCTGAATTTAATATCATTTAAAGCTTTTTAAAAATAATTATTTTTTAGAATTCTGTTTTTTATTTTAATTCAAATATATTACCGAGAAAAAAAATTGTCAAGAAAGTGCTTTTTTTTTAAACATGATAATATTGATTTTATGTCCAATTTTATTTACAACTTTAAGGTAAGTGAAATAAATAATGGGATATATATATATATATATATATATATATATATATATATATATATATATAAAATAACTATTTTGTAATTATTTGATGTTTTCAGCTTTAAAAAATGGGGAGGTAGAACACCCCCCAAAAATATTTCCTCTAATATATTTTACAAAGCCTACTTTTATTATGTAAGTCTATTTAAAAATGAAAAGTATCGAAAATTTTAGGAAAATATGACGATTATTTGATTTTTGCTACATTTTTAAAACATGGTTATGTCTACGCCTTCAAAAACGTCACTACATAGGAACATTGTTTTAAAGCGTCGATAATGTAAACACAATTTTTGTCTCGCATTTTCATTATTTTTGTATGCTGTAAAAATTTTTTTTTAAATATTAGCAGTTTATTTGAAGCTTCTTTTAAATGGTAAAAAAGTTAGGATGATAATATTATGATGTCATCAGGAAAAGCTAGAAGTGTTTGTGACATGCTAAAAACTTAGTTCTGCACATATGGTTCACCTGATGAAATATCCTTAAATGGAAGATCCCCATTCAAATCACAAGAATAGAACTCCTTTTTGAGAGACTGGGGTATACGAAGACGCACATTGTCAGCCTATTATCCACAATGTAATGGGCATGCAGAGTTATCCATGAAGATAATAAGACAGATACTTTTCTACAACACAGCCGACGGCGGACACTTATGCCATGCTACTGAGTCATAACATTCCTGTCCAGGACCTTGACATGTCCCTGGCTATAATCATTAAGGATCATCTCCCTCTCCTAAAGGACAGGTACCAAACATGGAAGCATGGAAGGAGATAAGCGAACTAAGAGAGCTGGCAATGGCTAAAAGGCACATGTGGAATGAACAGTTCTGTAATTAGCATTTCTGTCCACTCAGCAAACTTCAGGTTGGAGACTACGTACTGATCCAAAACCAAGAAGGTAAATATCTCCATCAGTGGACGAAAACAGGGAGGATTGTAGAAACACAGGGGAACCAACAATACCAGATACGAGTGGATGGTAGTGGCCAGGTAACACTATACAACTGTTGATTCCTTTGGAAAATCTACCCTGTTGTGGATGGTCCATGTCACACCACACTGGGTACATGAGAGCCACCTCCAGATCCACTGCAGAATCAAACCCCCAATGAACCAATGGACATTGGTCAAGAGGTGGATCCACAACACAGCTGAGATGATGAAATAGAAGTGGATGATATTACAGACACAGGATAAGTGACACTGGAGGATATTCGCAAGCAGTCGGCCAACCACTGGAAAGACAAGCATCTAGTTGTACAAGATGAGCGCCAAGAGGTTTGTCCCCACAGATGTGTAGGAAGTCGCATGAATTCTCGGATCGAGGAAATTGACCATGTTCATACATTCTGTGGTCATGGGGAGCGGAGGCATGTAGAGGTGCCAGTTATGCCCCTTGGACTGACTGTAGGTAGGCAGGAGTTATCTCCTCATAGGCTAAAATTATACAAGTATGGGCACCGGTTTTATCCTCAGTGCTGAACACTTCTCCAAGTCTAATTGTCTAACTCACAACTTTCCTCAACTAAAAACTGTTGTCAACTGTTGCAAACTCAAGCCTATCCATAAACCATCTCAAAACCAACTGTCACATCTGAAACTGCCTGTAAAATAACACTAAATATATATCCAGTCCTTTTGTTCATATTCACTGTTACACTTTGATTAACAATACTATTTTAATTCTCTTTGTTTATGTTGGTGAACAACTTCCCTTCTACTGTTCTGTTGATAAACTTTTTTCCTTTTTTGCTATAATTTTTTTCGTTTTTTCTTATTCCAAACACTTTGGGGGAAGAAGATGTCAATAGTATCACAAGTGTGAATTTCCAAATATGTACTAGTATATTAATCTCTCAAAATTCTTTGCAGGGTCTCATCACCTTGTCATATAAGGATTAACAAGATTGAGAGTTGAATGATGAAGAATATTATGAAAGGATTGAAACTAATGAATTGAATAAACAGAAGTCGATTACACATGAGAATGGTTTATGACAAGTGTTTGTTGACATTGAACTTAAAGACAACCATGTTGAAGTCTGCTAGGAATCAATCCCATCGTATTGTGTTTCATAGATGGAAGTTCTTGGAAAGAAATTCTGTTTGCGACATTCTGTTTGATATTAAGGCATTTCTTGGCCTTCTTCTGTGAACTGAACCTGCTATTTCAATTATTCTACATCTTCTAACCCAAGAACTTTCATCCACTTTTTCAATATGCCCGTAACATCAAAGTTTCCTGTTCTGCACACATCTCCCTATACTATCCAGATTTAATCTTCCTCTGAGGTCACTAGAAATAACCCAGACTAAGACCTACATTACACATCCATCATATTATTCTTATATCATTTCTCTCCATGCAATGCATATCTTCAATCCTCACTGACTATGTTTCATGTCTATATCTCATCACATTGCGTACACATGCCTGATAGTCTTACCTTCAAAACCAGTGGTAATGCTATGCTGGTTTGTCATGACAGAAGTTCCCTGAACTTATTCCATCAACTTAACTCTTACAATCACATTAGAACCTGCTCCATTCTGTGAGAAAACTTGAAACTTTGTGCTACAAAAATGTAATCTGCAAATCAGGCATCTCAAAAGTGTAGATAACAAAGGCACAGATGCATTATCACGCATGTAGAATATTTCTTAGTTTCAAAAAAAAGTTAGTACTGTTTGGCACTTCTCCACTATTAGTTGCGATTGAAATTTGCATTTCAATAAAAAACACCTTGATGCACTTACATATCATTAAAAATAATGCTGAAATAAGTAAACTAAACAAAAATTAGAAAAAAATGTCTGAGTCGAAGCTTGCATGGAACTTTTTATTTGTAGGGAAAATTGTTGCTTACCAATAAAGCATTTGTGCGTCATGTGGAATCAAGTTGTCGAGGGGAGGGAAGAAAGAATCAAAATGGCAATGCCCACAACTTTTATAACTAAGCGATCTCACAAAGTGATGCAAAATCTTGCTGCCCAACTGCATAAAAGGAGGCTGTGGCGAGACACAGACAGATGGTTGTATAAGAATCCATGGAAACTGTTGTGTGTTGCTGAGTTACTTTGCTGTTTTGCCGTTTTTTTATTACTTATTTTTTGTTTCCCTTCCTTTTTTTTGTGTTACATTTAAAAAAATAAACATCGATTGTATTATATTTTCTTAATCGGTCATTAATATCAGTGTAAAGACTGAAAGTTTCTGTAAAGAAGGGGAAATAAGTCATTCTTTCATTTAAGCAAGTAAAAATGAACAACATAAAATGATAAAACTGTAATTTATGATAAAATTATATTTTACTTTTAATTAATCTTTTACTCAATCAATTTTTCTAATAATAAAGAAGCACCCACTTTAATTCTTCTGCTTGTTTTTCTGGCAGTGAATGTGACATATTCAATGAATCTTAGCGAAGAATGGTTCTAATTTAGAATTTGATTTGATTAATAAATCAAAAAATATAGACAAATATTTATGATGTATTTACTCATCATTGAACAAAGTTTTCATATTCCAAAAAGCACGTAAATTGATCAAGTAATTTTCTTTTAACTGAGAAAATCAAATTTTATGACAGGAGTCAGGAGCCACCATGTTGTTTTAGAATGTGTTTAAATTCAAGGGCAATAATCCAATTCATTTACTGAGATTTTGTTTGCATTGAAAATAAAACTTTTTGTATTGCTAGAACCATAAATTTTGATTTTCTTAGTAAAAAAACAAAACAAACAAGATCAGTTTATGTGATTTTTGGAATATGACATCTTTATTCCGTGACAGGTATGTACATTATAAAGATTTTTCTATATTTTTTAAATTCAGTCAAATTTTAAATAAGAACCCAAAATTTCCTAAACAAAGTCATGAATTTATGTTTTTTTTTTCTTTTACTCTTTCACAGAAAGTGCACTACCAAGACAGTTGCGCCTCCAGTTTGGATCTTAAACCTGATGCAATGCCAATAATACCAAAACAAAATAAGGAAATATCAGCTTCTAATTTTCAAGAGGATCAAAATAGGGAATTTAATAACTATAACCTTCAACATAACTTGAATCAGGTATGATTTTTATACTATAATATCTTAAATTATATTAAGTGTCTATGCCTCAAACTTTTTTATATAACAATGAGTAATCACTTATCAAGTCAAAAAGCCACTAATGAGACGGATAGATTCAGTTTAATGATGAAGAATATTATGAGAGTTTTGAAAATTGATAAATGGAATTAACAAATGTTGATATCTTATGAGGACATTTTATGACAAGTATTTCTTGACATTGAATTTGAAGGACCATGTTGCAGTCTGATGGGAATTGTGTTCTACAGATGGCTAGTTCTTAGAAAGAAATTCTATTCATGGAATTCTGTTTAATGCTAGGCATATGGGGGGGATGAAAGGAAAGTTCTTTGTAGTTGTACTAAGAAGATGAGTTCTTACTTTGAATTTGTTACAAGGAGGAATCAGATTGGAACTAAGTTGAACATGCAATCGAAAACTGTTTAAATTGCCTTAAAAATTGGTACAAACCTGATTTTGTGAAGCATGTATTGTCCAGTGGTAGACAAAAAGAATAAAGAAAAAAAATGCTACTGTTTCTATTTATATGCAGACAATTTCATGAGATAATGAGATTTCTCATCACCTCATAGGCATATGATGGTTCATTTGCATGCCTAATTGTTTCTTTGATACTTTCAAAATCATCATGGTTGAGTTGGGTCAATTATTACCTGGTTTAGAATACTCTGTAGATCATGGACTATATAAATGCCATGGTTGTTTGAAACTCCACGAGTCATTTATTAATATAGCAAACAGAAAAAAATTTATTTGGAGTTATTAATTTGCTTGATTTATTTTTTTTATTGTTTTTGCAGGCTCAATTAGCTTTTGGAGGTCTAAAAAGTGAGTCATAACCTTTTCTTTTGATTCTAATCTTATCATTTAGATCTGCATTTTGAAAACTTTTATAGCAGAGGCATGAGACAGTGCAATTTCAGAGGTGGAAGAATTACTGTGGACAAGTTCAGAACAGATTTTATCTACATTCTTTGAAATATATACTGAAATACTTATCTCGCTCAAGTCGTGTAGGTGTGTTTATACCAATTGAGGGCATGTTCTTGGTGATTAGTCTGACAGAGGGTAAGCTGTTGTTGTTTTTTTTTCTGTTGCTGCTCTGTCAGCCTGAAGTATATTCAGTCTTTGGGGTGCATTATCTTCTGTAGAAATATGAAAACCTATTTAGACTTATTTCAAAACATGCTGAATGCCTCCCTATCAACTGAGTTAGAAGTGAAAAATACATTGTGTAACACCATAAAGGAACTTATGGTAACACTTGAAAAAAATAAGAAGTTTTAGATAACATTTAAAAAATAAAAAAAACAACATAAAAATAAAATAAAAAAACATTAACAAATCATGGAAATGAATTAAATCTGTGATAAATTAGTTATGCATGATGATCAAATGATTATTCCTGCAGCATTATAGAAATAAATACCAAAAAGATTTTATGTCAGTAACCCAAGCATTTCAAGATTAAAAGTCTAATGAAATGTCATGTGTAATATCCCTAAACCCTCATCCCTTGAATGAACTCTTCCGTTAACTATAAATGCTGCGTAATTAACGCTATTTGTGACTTGCTTTCTTTTGTGAATAAAACCTTTACAAAGGTATTCAGCTCTTCGTTTTTCACTACAATTTTATTCACAAAAGAAATGGACCGAGTAATTCGTCCCGAACGATTCGACACCGAGTCTACAGCCATCAATGCAGAAAAAAAGTACAAACACTGGAAACTCACGTTTATGAATTACTTACATACGGTTAACGGCACTGAAGAAACTGGAAACACCCAAACTGACTTCTATGCTTTGATAAATAGCATATCGGCTGATGTATACGAAATAATCAGTGACACAAGCGACTATGCATCTGCCATGAGAGCTCTGGACGTGGCATACATCAGGCCTACTAATATCGTTTACAACCGACACCAACTATTACCATGAAACAACAACCAGCGCAAACAGTGGATTCTTTCAGGCTACAGTTGGAAAACCTCGCTAAGACATGCAACTTCCAAGCCGTGAGTGCTGAAACAAATAAAAGCCAGTATATGCGGGAGGCTTTTATTAGCGGTATCTCCTCCTCCTCAATTTGGCAATGACTTCTCGAGAAATCCTCGCTAACTTTTCGGGAAGCATACGAGATGGCAAGATCTCTGGAGCAAGCAGAAAAACACTCTGCGTGTTACAACCAGGAGAGTGTGATTTCTGTGCCAATAATCGCTCCAGGAGAAAATACGAGTCTGGCTGCAACAAAAAAAAGAACGAGGCCGAAGGAAATTTGTTTTTTCTGCGGGAATTCTCGTCATCCGCGTCGCCTTTGTCCAGCATGGGACTCGAACTGCAATAAGTGTTCGAAAAAAGGACACTGGGCCAAAGTCTGCAAATCTTCTGTGTCAGCGGTGTTAAATGAAGACACTAATTTCCCGAGTCTCGCATGTCTAGGAAGGAAAAAAGACATTACTTTTACTAAGTGTAAAATAAATAGATTCACTGTCAATGCCATGATAGATTCTGGTAGTGTGGGGACTTTCATTAACGACAATATTGCAAAAAAAATGAACCTCGAAATTATTCCCAAACACAAAGAAATATCATTAGCCGACCCTAAAATGTGCGCGGAAATTGTGGGAGAAACTAAAGTTGATATCTCTCTAAATAATAATGTACACTCTAGCATAATAGTGGAGGTCATTAAAAATTTATTTGTCGACTTAATCATAGGAAAAGATATTCTCGGCAGATACAAGATGGTAACTTTCAAATTCGATGGACCGGAGGAAGAACTTATTATCGGAGCAGTCACCAAGAATACCTTTTTTCCATCCATGAACGTTTCTCCTCCCCCATTATTTTCTCATCTCTCTACGAAAACAACACCAATCAGCACCAAGTCACGTCGCCACACAATTGCTGATAGCAAATTTATAAGAGCAGAGACTGCAAAATTGTTGGAGGAAAATGTTATAGAACCCTCAATTTCACCTTGGCGAGCGCAAGTTCTAGTAACATCGAATGAAAACCGAAAAAAAAGAATGGTGATTGATTATAGCGACACAATCAACAGATTTACTGAATTAGATGCTTATCCAATACAAAGTATATCAAAGATTGTCGAGGAAATAGCCAGGTATAATGTTTTCACTACGCTTGATCTTAAATCAGCATACCATCAAATCCCCATCAGTAAGGAGGATCGTAAATTTACAGCATTCGAGGCGAATGGTAAATTATACCAGTTTACTCGCCTGCCGTTCGGGGTTACTAATGGAGTAAGCGCCTTCCAAAGGACCATTGACGGCATTGTCAGCAAAGAGCAATTAGTAGATACTTTTGTCTATGTGGATAATGTTACTATCTGTGGAAAAACCCAAAAAGAGCATGACTATAATCTTCAAAGATTTTATGAGGTTGCTAAACAGTACAACGTCACGCTTAATAAAAAAAAAAAGCATTGTTTCAGTCTCAACGATAACATTACTTGGGTACACTATCAAAAACAACCAGATATCACCTGACTACGAACATCTTAAACCTCTACTTGAGATGCCACCTCCTCTAAATCTAAAATCACAAAGACGGATTATTGGGATGTTCTCCTACTACAGCAAATTTATCCAGAATTTTTCAGAGAAAATATCAGCACTAAACCGCAATAGAGAATTCCCGTTATCTTTTGTGGCGTTGGACTCTTTTATGAGACTGAAAAACGACTTGAAAGATGCTATGCTGGTAACGGTTGATCCAGAAAAAGAATTTATAGTAGAAACAGATGCTAGTAACAACTGTATTGCAGCTACCCTTAATCAAGAGAATTGTCCAGTTGCATTCTATTCCAGAACACTAAGCCCTAGTGAAATGAAACATCACGCGGTAGAAAAAGAAGCAGCTGCTATTGTTGAAGCACTACGTAAGTGGCGACATTTTCTCCTTGGTAAACACTTTACTGTAATTACGGACCAAAAAAGTATTAGCTTCATGTTTGATAATACCAGGAAATCAAAAATAAAAAATGACAAAATATGCCGTTGGCGCACTGAACTGTCACAATTTAAGTTTAGCATCGTCTACCATCCTGGTAGAGAAAATATTGTCGCTGATACGTTTTTCCGAATATCTGCTCTCACTTATTCCTTACAAGATCTTCGGGGGACCTACACTAAATTATGCCATCCAGGCATTACCCGACTCTTCCATTTTTGCAAAGAAAGAAACTTTCCTTTCTCCCTCGATCAAATAAAAGGAGTAACTAATTCGTGCTTGTCTTGCCAGTATTAAAAACCCAAATTCTTCACCGGTAACAAGGGAACTCTCATAAAAGCAATAGTACCATTTCAGCGATTAAACATGGATTTCAAGGGACCACTGCCTATGTCCACACATGGTAACAAATACCTACTTACGATAATCGACAAATACTCGCGTTTTCCTTTTGCATTTCCGTGTAAAGATATGACAAGCTCAACGATCACACAATGCCTGAATCAACTATTTGCGATATTTGGTATGCCCGATATGATTCACACAGATAGAGCGACTGATTTTCTGTCAGAAGAAATGACCAATTACTTACATGGGAAAGGCATTGCGACTTCAAAAACGAGTAGATATCACCCGGAAGGCAATGGTCAAATTGAGAAACTAAACGGCACACTATGGAAGGTCATACAAGTAACCTTACATTCTCGTAAAATGAGACTATCCTGCTGGGAAAATATTCTACTTGATGCTCTACATTCTATTCGATCATTGCTCTGCACAGCTACGAATGCGACCCCTCATGATAGACTATTTAAGTACAGCCGTAAATCCACTTCTGGTACTTCTATTCCCCTGTGGGCAAAACCAGGCCAAGTATACGTCAGAGATCATATTAGGTCAAGTAAAAATGACCCCCTGGTTACACCTGCGACGTTACTGGAGATCAACCCTCATTATGCCCAAGTACGACTACCTTCAGGCATCGAAACTACCGTCAACGTCAGAGATTTGGCTCCCAACACAATTAATGGAGACAACACGTTAGAGAATGGTTGCATGCCACCTGTGAGTAAGCCAGGGAGTGAAAACGAATGTATGCAATATCCTGAACATATAGAAGAAAACACCTGTGGGGAACCAGTTGAGAGCGAAATGCCAACCGAGCCGCTGAGTAGATCTGGCAGAATACTGAAATTTCCTGAGAAATACGAAGACTTCATTACTAAGTAAGGCACGAAAAAAAAAAGTTTAAATTATAGGCAAAAAAAAAAAAAAAGTTAGAGAAAAAAAATAATGAAAAAAATAAAATAAAATAATAATGAAAAAAAAACTTGAAGGGGAAAGTGTAATATTCCTAACCCCTCATCCCTGTAATGAACTTTTCCGTTAACTATAAATGCTGCATAATTAATGCTATTTGTGACTTGCTTTCTTTTGTGAATAAAACCTTTACAAAGGTATGCGGCTTTTCGTTTTTCACTACACCATGGATAACTATTGATAAAAACATTGAAAATGTGAAATTATGCAAAAATTGTGCTTTGTTAGTAAAGAAATGCTCTATCAGTTCCGACGATGATTAACATAGATTTTGCTGGCATATGAAATTGTTTCTTTTACCTAATTGTGGTGGACAGTTTCTTGGAAAAGCTGGAAATATTAAAATATAAATAATCAAAGTAACCATTAGTTTCTTATATAAATTGTTCACCCAGAGTGCAATCAACATCTAATGAATTGAAACTGTTCTGTCAAACATTTATAGTGGACCATATCATGATTGTGCCATATCATGTGAGAAGCAATGGTTAAGCAGAACAGTTTGTGGATACATTCAAAAGAGTGCTTAAGAAAGTGAGGAGTACATTTACTTATAAGCCATTCAAGAATTTTTGCAATTATATATAACAACCCCAAATAACACTGTTACATCTTTCATAATGTCAGCAGAAGAACTATTAACAAGGAAGATGAAAAGTGTTATTGTCGGTTTGTATGAAACGAGAATGTGAAAAAAAAATGAATACTTCAAAGTTAGAAAAAAGTTTTCTTTCGGATGTTTAAAAATAGATCCTACTGGGAAGCAGCAATAGTGAATAAACAGATTAGAAACATGATTCACATAATCAATGGACCCAAGTTTATCTACAAAAGGCACATGAACTGTTAGGAAGTAAGTCAAACATAAGAAAGAAATATGCTAAACTAGTGGGGGGTACCCGGCGTTGCCCGGGTGTTTAGAGGTGTGTGCTGCATGGGGGGGGGGTAATCAAAACATAAGAATAAGCGAAGTAAATATTTTTAAATATTAAAATGTTAAAACTTAAAAAAATCGAAAAAAACACCCCAAAAAAACTAATGTAAGGCAAATGAACGATGTTAAATGTAAAAATCGGAAAAAGAAAAAAAAGAAAACGCGAATGTGATGGAAAAAGAAAACAGAAAAATGAACGTTAAAACTTCTTTAAAAAATCTGAAAAATAGAAACAAAAATAAAACGTGAAAAATGGCTTAAATAACCTGTTTCAATATTAAAATTTTAAATATCGAAAAAAAAAAAAAAGTTTTTGGGTGTGTGTGGTCAGGCGAGGGTGGAAGGTGTTTATAAAAACCTAAAACAGAAAAAAAAAAAAAAAATCTGAAAAACACGTGAATAACCCTGCTTCAATATTAAAATTTTAAAATCGAAAAAAACAAAAGACATCTCACACCACGATTCAGACCCAAAACCTTTAGATAATGAGGCCGCGCTCTAAGCAACTGAGCTAAGACGACGTTGCCGAAATTGTGTTGCTTTTTCAAATATTTAAAGTAAATCAGGTTATGACATCATATGACGCATGCGTAGAAGCGAACTCGTCATGAGAGGAGGGTTTTTGCTGACCGTTCCCTATAGAAAAGTGATGAGTTCAGGGTGAAAAAAATTAACGTTTTTGGCCAATTTTTCGATATTTGTTGGCCAAAGGTTGGAAGTTTAAAATGATACCGATCTGGCAAAAATCCATAACCTGTGTGGAAAGTTTTTACAAGACATACAAACACACATACATACATACACATTTTCACTTTTATATTTATGGATTATATTGTAGACACGTTTTACTGGAAGTGAGGGTCAGCTGATCGGATCTGCGTGTGAGTCATGTGATCAGGTTAGCTGGAGTCAGTGAGTTTGGGTTTGGACGTAGAGAAGAACAGATGGCTTAACAGGTCGCTGACGTGTGTGAAAATAAGACTTTGAATTAACCAAGCAAGCAAAGACATTCACTTTCCATTCTTTCTGCGATCGAGACCTGGAAGGTGAATAAAAAACTATATAAAACCATTCATCGTCATGGAGTGAATGAATATTCGTCCAAAACAGGTTTCCAGCCTCCCCTCCAAGAACAAGATGAATTCCAGGTGGACAAGATCAACGACGCATGAAGTAAATTATAACAATTAAAAAAAATTATTTAATTTTTACAGGAAAATTACCCCCCCCCCAAATCCGTATTAATGAATTCGATATAACTTGAAAAAAAATTTAATTTATCGAACTACTGATATTATCATTGAATTAAGCATTGTATATTTAATATTTTCACAGTAAAAAAATATAATTGTAAACTTTTTTTCACAGTAAAAAAATATAATTGTAAACAATATTTCTACTTTTTTTTTCAATTTCAGGTTTCACATAATTTTTAAATGTAAGATTCGAATATTTTCCTTGCTCACAGGACTGTGAAACTTTCGGCGTAACATAATTTTTATATAATCTTGAAAAATAATATGTGCCACACACACACACACACACACACACACACACACACAATTAGATATGAATATATCACAAATAGACAGAACATTAGACGATCATACAACGGTCTCCTTTTATGATACTAACAAAAACACAACAGATGAAGAAATATTTTAATGCTTTCCTGAATAATCATCCAGAAGACAAGCTAATGGATGTGCTCTTCAACACACTTAAGATACCATCCTGAAACAGGTTCTGAATAATGAAGATCGCTCTAAAATTATGACTTTATTGTGATAAACCGTAAAGGAGGTTGTGGTGGCGATCTGTTGTGTAGCGGGTACATATTGGAGACACATATAACGGGGACTCATAACAGGGATGATAATGACAATTATATAGATTGTTACACAGAACGAGACATTTGTATAACGGCGTAGATGGTGGCGATGGTGGCGGTTCTATTTAGTTGATATTATTAACAGGTGAGATATGCATGTGAGAATAGATATGTGGAATACAGTTCTTTTACATCAGAGGGGAAGAATCATTGCTGATTATGAAGGCGGGGACAGACAATACTTGGAGGGGGTTATACAAAGTTCATTTAAGATGATGATTGACAACACACATTTACCTTTTAGTTGGTGGAATGACGACGAAGACAAACAGTTACATTCTTTATTCATCAGCTCCCCTTCGCTTCTAAGGACACCATCTTCACTAAGTCGATGTCCGACTCTCGTCTCTAACGGACTCTATCACTTTGACTGTCCTTGTCTAATTTCGAACTCTGTATACCCTAACCCTAACCCTGTCTCAATATATTGAGAATCTCCTTTCTTTATGATATCAGAGGTGTGGTCAACCAATGTGACTTTATCATGTTTCAATTTACCCATGCCCTTTGCACATGTATCTAACACTTCTCATAAACAAAAGAAATCTGTAAATTAAATTGTATCATGTAACCTATTTGTTATTGTTGTAGACTCATGCTAGGGATCACAAATGAAAGAAACCACAAGTGTATAAAATATAAAGTGTATAAAATATATGTATTTATCATAAAAAATACAGGAGCCACTAAAGTGGTATGAGAGGAACGTGTTCATAGCATGCGGTTAAACATGGAATGAATGTCTCCATCTAGTCTCTGAAACCAGTGGTATTCGTAGGACTGGTTGATTCCACTTAGTTCTGAAATAGGGGTGATTTGTACCCCACAACACCTCCCACCCGAGCTTTTCATTCCCCTGGAATGATCGTATAGCTCTTTTTCCTGGGGTTGGCCATTTTCCTTTTTCTGGAGCACCGGCGTTGTCCGGCTGCTTTTGGTGTTACCAAGTCAAACGTGCCATATATCTGGTCCATTATCTCTTCTTGTTCAGCAGAGGTTGTCTTTTGTCATCTGTGATACATTTCCGAATTTGGTTCAAATATTTCTTGTGAGTAAATCTTGGGCCTTCGATAATGTAGACCATCAGCCCGATCCTTTTCTGGACCTTTGTGGGAACATCGTATTATTATTTTTGTGCACCTGGAAAAATACCTTTTCACCTGGTAAATACCTCTTTTTAGGAACTATAGTATTCGCCAGTTTCACCTATTTTGGCAAAAGTGTCTCAAAGACCGGCCTAATTTTCCTCGCAAACATTAACTCTGCCGGCGACATCTTTAATGAAGTGCTTTCATTTGGCGTAATTTGGTAAACTTGTAAAAACTGTTGTAGCGCCTTTTCTGAGGGCATTCTTTAGCCTTTTCAGGGCTCTTTTCAGTGTGTCTACAAATCTCTCTGCCTGACAGTTCGATTGGGGATAATAGGTTGGCGGCGTTATGTGGTTAACCTGGAAATCCTTGCAGAAACTTTTCAAATCTGCTGAAGAGAATTGTGTGCCATTGTCTGACACTAGACAATCAACCACACCAAACCTAGTGTACAATTCGTGAAGAGCGCTAATTGTAAAATCCGTTGTTGGACTTTTACATCAAAATACCTCAGGCCATTTTGATAAACTATCTACCACTATTAAATAATAGTTTCCGTCCAGTGGGCCTGCATAACCTACATGTGTTCTTTGCCATAGGTGGTCTGCTTTAGGCCATGAGCTAAATTGTATAGGGGGCGCTTTTGCAACCAATGCGCCTCCCTTATACAACTGTGCCTTCTATATCAGTGTCCATACTCTTCCAATAAACGTAGGACTTCGTGAGGCTCTTCATTCGCGTAGCCCCAGGGTGAATTTTCTTTTGTAGTATAGCTGGGATTACTACTCTTTCTCGATACAACAGTACCTCATTGCACATAGAATAAAATTTTGCCGCCGATTCATTTGATTTAATTTTTTGTTTCATTTCTTTGATGAAACTATCTTTTTTAGCCTCCCTTACTATATCTTCCAAAGTGACTGGTAGTTCCTTCATCGTATTACATAGTATTTGTGTATAGTACTTTTCACTTTGTAGTGATGCTTTTACTGTGTCTTCCAGCTGTTCCCTTGATTTCGGGATTAATCACGATAATCCGTCTGCGTGACTTAACTTCGTAGATATAAGAAATTCCATACTGAAATCATTATTCAGTAGAATGGTCTCCCATCTTTGCAGTCTGTTGGGTATATAAATTTGTAGACCTTTTTTTAGAGCCAAAGATGGTTATAAGCGGCTTATGGTCAGTTTGCAATTTAAACTTACGACCGTGCAAAAATCGGTGAAATTTTGTGATGTCGAATATGATCCCCAGTGCTTCTTTTTCGATTTGGGAGTAATTCTTCTTGGCAGGCAGTAAAGTTCTTGACGCATGGGGGATCGGCTTAGTGGACCCATCTGGCATCTTGTGTAGAATGCACGCCCCGATCCCATAAGAACTTGCGTCAGTTGCGACAATAATCTCTTGTTTCGGATTAAAATGAGTCAGGGATAATCTGATGTTAATACATCTTTTAATTTTTTAAACGCTGCCTGGCACTCAGGCATCCAGTCCCATATTTTGTCCTTTTTTAATAGTACATTCAATGGTGTGTGCAATTCATGCATGTTCTTAATGAACGTCTGATAATTGTTTGCGAGCCCTAAAAAACTCTGCAATGTAGTTGCATTATGAGGTTCTGGCATGTCTTTTATAGCTGTGGACCTGTTTGGATCGGATTTCTTCCTGTCCTTATCTATTATATGACCCAGGTATTTAATTTGTTCCAAAAAAAATTTGCATTTTGCTTCCGTGAAGACGTATTCTTTTATTCTGTCAAACACTTGAAATACATGATCTCTATGTTGGTCAACATTTTGACTACGCATAAGAATCTCGTCCTAATAGTCTATTGCAAAATCCAAACTGCTTAGCAAAGTATTGATTACCTGTTGGAAAATTGCAGGTACTACTTTTATACCAAATGCTAATCTATTGAATTTATAAAGTCCTTTGTGTGTTGAGATACACAAAAGTTTCGAGCTATCTTGCTCTACTGGTATTTGTAGGTACACCTCGCTTAAGTCTATTTTGGAAAAATATTTTCTGCTATTTAACTTAGTGAATATTTCGTCCGGGTTTGGTAGTGGGTAGTGATGGTCTTTGAGCGCCGCATTCAATCCGGTCAAAAAGTCTGCGCATACCCTAATGTCTTTAGATTTTTTTTTCACGTATATGGTAGGGGCTGCCCACTCACTATAGTTAATAGGAGTTAAAATCCCAGTGTTAACTAGTCTTTCCAATTCTTTTTAAATTTTTTCCTTTGAAGCAAATGGTACGCTCCGTGGCTTTTTGAATATTGGTTTTGCTTCGTCCAGCAATTCGAATCTCGTCTTTATTTTTGTGCAGCATCCAAGCTTTTTGGAGAAAACAGTTGGGAAAGATTTTTTAAGATCCTTTTTGAGTTTGTTGGCTTCGGCCATTAGGTTTTCAACTTTGTGATAAAAATCACTCGTTGACAAGTCCCATAATTCAAATTCCTGAATTCAATCGGTCCCGAATAAGTTTGTTGCGTTCCTTAGAACGAACACTTTTAGCTGTTTTGTTATTCTTTTTAGTGACACATTAATAACTAGCTCACCTTCCAAATTTATTTTTTCACCAGTTACCGATCTTGCGACTTTATTCGTCTTTGTAATCGTGGGCTTTTCTATTCTCTTCCACATGTGAAAATTTATAATCGATAAATCCAACTCTTAATCGAGCTGCAGTTTTACTTCTTTATTTCTGATTCTCACCGTAATATACTTCCTTATGTTCTCTGTTGGTGAAGGGTCCATTTTTGCAGTTTTTACATAGCTCTTTTTTGCTCTGCGATATGAGGCCTTGTGCCTTGCTCGCTTGCATAGGTCACATGTTATTTTCCTTTGGTACTGACATGCATTGTACCCATGAGGTCCTCCACATTTGCTACAAGGGGTCCTAGGATTTTGTCTATCCTGATAATTTTGTGAAGGGTTCTTTTTGCCTCTTCATTGGTAATTGCTCACAGGTGGGTATCCTTTATTTTTGAAGCGTATTTTTTTAATGTGCCCGATACCTGCTTCCTCTATGTTTTGGCAATCTTGCTTCATTGCCACGAACCACTGACAATCTTCAGGTTGTTTCTGAAGCATCAAATCAGGTTCTAATTTCAATTTAGAGCACAACATCTTATATCGGCGTCTTTTGTGGCTATCAAACCTTGTGTGAATATTAAACATTTGAAATTGTCCACCATTAATGACGACAATTTGAAATCATCACAGTGCTTATTAACTATAGACGTATTGTTCTGACTCTCCTTACATGTAAGATTCATGCATTTCTCTCTTTTATGAAGAAGGCTTCTTTTTGGACAGTATAACTCTATTAACAGTTTGACTGTCTCGTCAAATGACAATTTGTTAGTTTTTCTTGGTAAAATATAGTCCACGAATTTGTTATGTTCGGATGTACCTAACTTCTGGAGCAATAAATGAACCTTCTTTTGATCTGTTCATGCACTGCAATTAATTTTAAAAAGCTTTTCAAATCTTCTGAAATATGCCTCAAACGTTAGATCTTCCTCAGGAGCATAGTGAAATGTATCAGTAGCTGACCAGATCGCATTTTGGGAAAAAGCCATGCTGGTTTCTTCTCCGCTGTCCTTATTCACTAAAACTTGCATTATCAAATCCATTTTTTTTTATCTGACTGGTTTTGTTGCTCTAAATGCAATTTTTTCAGTTCCAATATTTGTTCATTCATTTCTTTTCTTTCTCTTTCCTGTTTTTCCTCAAAGAATTTCATTAAATCTAACTGCTTTTCCAATATTTGATATCTATTTCTTTCTTTTCTCTTCCTCGTTTTTCTTTGAGATATTTTATTAAATTTAACTGTTTGTTTTCATTTTGCTTCTGTATTGCCAATTGTTTCTCTTCGTTTTGTTTCTGTATTGCCAATTGTTTCTCTTCGTTTTGTTTCTGTATTGCCAATTACTCTTCTCTGAACCTTTTTTCAAGTTCTAATTGTTGACGTTTTGGAATTTCAGCATTTCCAAAATTTGTTTTGCAACCGCGTCCATTTTTTTTTTTTTTTTTTTTTTTTTTTTTTTTTTTGGACGTTATGGAATTACTTAATGACAAAATAATTTTTTTTCTAAAAACAACACAATTCATTGATTTACTTTTCCTATAGTACCAACTCTATAGAAAAAAAAACTTTTACAAAATTCGTACCTGGTTATTTAACGAATATTTCTTTCATATATTTATTTCATCATGTGGCAATTTTTCTGAGAAAATAATTCAGCGTTTGCATTCATACAGAAAGCAGTAGATTCCGTTCAATTCGTTGTTGATCCTACACATTTTTTTTCCTCTTTTCTTTAAAAGAAAAAGTTACTTATCTGTGAAAGAGAATTTATAGTATTTATTTAATATTGGCTACTCTTTTCAATTTCTGTGCGAAAAAGAATGTCCTTTTTTCATTAACACTTTATTTGTTGTGCTTAGCGAAATCGGTTTTTTTTCTTCTTCGACGTGCTGTCCCGTTGACCAGTAAAAAGTTTATTTTAATTGGATTAAAATCCAACATCTTTTTTAATTTGTGCAAATACTCGCTTTAGCTAATAAAATAAAATATATTATCATTTACTTTTGCAGGAGTTTTTTTTCTTTTTTCAATACTGATGCCTTTAAACCATAAGACATATTAGCAAAACATGCGTTTTAGAACGACAAAGTTTTTTTTGTACTTACTGAAAACTTGGTCTCGTTAATTCAGTAGTAATAATTCTCCGTGCAATTCATCTTATGTTTTAGCTCATAGTTTACGTTTTAGAATAATTCACAAATATGTACAAGGGAAAAGGGGAAAAATTTCAATAATATTAATAAAAGAAAAATAAGATATGCTTTTATCACTGCTGCCGAGACATAAATATAAATAAGAAAAATCAGGAAAGAAAAAGGAAAAAAAAAATCGGAAGAAGGGGAAAAAAAAATTAAATGGTGATAGAATTAAATTATGATTTTATTTTATACATACATATATATATATATATATATATACATATATATATATATATATATATATATATATATATATATATATGCATATATATATATATATAATTGTACCTGTAGAATATTGCTAGGGTGAGCCAGCTAATCCAATGAAGATGTTGTGCTGAATGGATGCGATAATTGACAGTGTAGTTCCTGGCAGAAGTCTAGAACAGTAAAACCCCTGAATGCCAGAGCAGCTAACATTTGTAGAGTGGCACCTGCCCCTCCTGGCATGTTTAGCCAATCAGGCGCCTCAAAATAGAACAATCCACCATCCCTGACTAATTGTAGGCTGGTCCAATAGCAATTAGCATACCACTAATTGCTACTGAATAAATATGTTGAAATTAGTTAAATGGTCCATAATGGTGGAGAGGGAAGGTAAGCACATTCTTGATTCTTGATTCTACACCTCCCCTTCCTCATTACGTGGGGGTAACGGTCTCTGAGGAGGAATGAGCTCCTCATGGCCACTTTGATTATGTGGGAATAGCCTTGCAAGTGCCCGCGCCGATTTGGCTGGCATTGGTCTAGGAGGTTCAGGTACTTCTTCTGGAGTGATGTTCCCGCTGGGTTGCTGTGTCAGAAGGTCAAATTGAGGGTCTGGTACGATAGGGCTGTTTGTCTCTGTCATTTGGGGTATGTGAGGTTGGCCCCCTGGTAGCACGCTTAGGATGGGTTTTGGAGATGTGGGAGTCTCAAGTTTTCTGAGGAACCGCCAATTCCGCATGGTGATTCTACCAGAGCCATCAACTCTGATACGGTACTGCTGATTGGGGAGGGCTTCAATCACCTGACCAGTGATGTCCCAGAGACGGTTGTTTCTTTATAGTACGACCAAGTCCCCACTTTGTAGTGGGCGGAGAGAATGGGCCGTACGGTTATACATTTCTATGAGCCACGTGTTGCACCGAGACAGGGTTATCATGCTTTCGAGTCGCGGCGATCCATTCCGGATGTGGCTTGTAAAGGGTCGGGTGAGAGGGGAGGTAGTCTCGAAGTCGCCTGTGGAGCAGAAGCTGTGTTGGGGATAGGCCGATACCCTGTATAGGGGTATTTCTGTATTGTAGGATGGCCCTGGCAGCCTTGTCGTTATCTAAGGACCCTTGTGGTCCTGTGTTGCCATCTACAACCCTCTTGACTGTCTTGACAGCTAGCTCCGCTCGACCATTGGATTGTGGATAGGCCACAGATGATAACCTGTGCTTTACAAACCATTTCTCTAGAAACTGCTTGAATGGGAGGGATGTGAACGGCGGGCCACCATCACTGCTGAGTTCTTTTGGGGAACCATATGCTTGAAATATCTCCCAACAGATTGAGATGAGCCGAGAGGCAGTTGCCTGCCCTTGGCTTAGGTGGTACAAGATGAGTCAGCCAGTTAATCTGTCAGCGCAAGCAAGGTATCTGTGGTCACCAACGTGGAACAATCTGCTGGAATGGCCACTTTTGGGACTGTGTCAATGTAATTGGTTCCTGAGGCTGGTTCGGTGCGATCCTTGTACAAGTCATGCAATTCTCCCTGGTATTGCGGATGAAGGCATTCATTCCAGGCCAATATATGGATTCATTTGCTCGAGCTTTCATTCCAGTTATGCCCTGATGTGCTGAATGCAGGCAGTGCAGTATATTTCCTCGTTGACCTTTTGGAACGACTATTCTTCTGTCTAAGAGCACCAGGTCATTATGGGTGCTGAGGCGGTGCCGTACTTCCCAGTACTCATGGACTTCGGGTGAAGTGAGAGTTCGTGTTTCAGGAAAACCTTGCTGTACCGTACTTATTAGCTTTTGGTACTGTGGGTCATGACTTCCTGCTGCCTTAATGGTGCCTGATGATGTGATCGCTATGTTGTCATTGTACCCAAATGTTGATATGAGAGCAGTAGATTCAACTATGCTATTGAGGTTCTCGTATTCTGAAGTGTCTGATTTGGAAGGCTGGAAGGGAAATACGTCAAGGAGGGCGTTCATCACGGCCGTTGGGTTACGGGAGAAAGCGTTGGGTAAAATTTAATGTCATGATTATAGAAAATGTAATCATGTGATTAAAATTTAATTTAAATTAACCACAAGTGGTCACTTTCCTGTTAATTATTCTTTGAAAATGAATATTAGTGGCAAAGCGGCAATTGCGGACCATGTTTTTACTATTTAGGAAATTAAAGAATTCAAATTGAATTTGATGTATATTTGTTCAGTGATTCCTATTTCAGTCACCTGAATTATTTAGAGTGTAATGAGTTTTGAAATTTATATCCAATCATAAATATTATTTTTACCTAAAAGATAACATTTAAACACTAAGTTTATAATAAGTTTCATCATGAAACCACAAACTTCTGTCTACTTATATTTTATTAGAAACTGCATGACTCCTTAAAATCTTTAAATACTGAATTTTTAGCATTGAAAAATAAAATTGCAGAATCTGGTTGATGAGTGTCAAATCAATAATAATCTGCTGAAAATATTGAGAAAAAAAATGAAAAGAATCTCTCCCAACCATACGGACAATGATTGGGTTTCATGTAAGGTGGATCGATTTACTAGAACTTTGTATTAGAAACTAAGCAGAAACTTAAAAATCTTTAAATATTGAACTTTTTGCATTTTGGTTAAATTTGTTAACTTGCAATTGCTGATAATCCATTTAACAAATTGAAAAAAAAGATATTAAAAAGAATGGTACTCTTGCAGAATTTGACCTGGATCCTCTGGATTTTCTGTCAATTAATGTTAAGGCTTGACTGGCAATCACCAGATTAAGCTGAGCATTGTTCAAATGTTGAAACACTAAATCAACATTATTTTTTGTTTTTTGTATAAAATGTGTAATTTTTTATTTATTTCTTGGATGATAAAAGGGTGTTTTTTCTGTTTATTTTTTTAACATCTGTTGCAAAAAATAATGTATAAATTTTCTTGAAAAAAAGCTTTTCTGTACTTTTACCTAACAATTTACGGTATTCATAAAAGCATTAATCTTTTTTCATACAAAAATAAGTAAAAAAAACGTTTATTGCCAATTTTCTTTGAAAAAAACACAAAAAATATAAGTTTTCTTGAAAAAGAAACTTTCACCTAACAATTTACAGTAAAAATTCATCTTTTCTTGAAAAAGAAACAACTTTTGTTGATAAAAAAATAATAAAAGTAAATAAACAATATAAAATGCAACTTGAGGAAAATAAATCATATATACTAGCTATAGCTGGTTAGTTCTGTCAATAACCTCAAAACAAGAAAATCTCACTATGGACAATAACAAAAATTTATTGGACCACAAGTGTGTAACTATAATAAAAACAAATGTTGCTATGTTGGGAACAAAAGACAAGTTGGTGAAATTTAACATTTGTTTTGTGTTTTGTTTCTTAGAAAATTTAGAAAATAACTTTTCTTAGTTTTTTTTTAATTTCTGCCTTTAATCAGTCACCAACATTAGCCCTTCTCTCTGTCTTTTTGTCTCACTGAGCTGACCAATTGTCTTCTGGTAAGTGTCTGTTATTTTTTATTAGAAACTTTTACTTGAAATAAATTTTATGATTCATTACACAATCACAATTTTCTGCTTTCTTATGATTAGTCAGACAATGAAAGCCTTTGTTTCATATAAAATATTATTTCAGAATTAGCATGCTTTCATATTTGTTGACAGGTAGTTATATACATCAGATATAGTAAGTGTACTCTTGTGACCTTTTTAATTTATCAACATAAAATTATTTTTCTGAAAATTATTTTTTCATAGTCAGGTTGTCCAAACAAATAATTTTTTCATTGTCAATTGAAATCCATATATACTTTTTCAAATTATGATAATTACGGTTTGTTTATGACCTTTCCAGTCTACATTATTTATAAAAAAACACTTTGGATTGCCTGTCATCTTAATAAGAAACAGATGACCTTTTAAATTAAATCATTCATGAAAATTATATTTGGCCATATTTTTATCATTCCAAAATATGTGGACTCACAATTTTTATAAATTGATTATTCCATAATTAATTTATTAATTCTACTAGTAAACTCATCATTTTATCACAAAGGTGTATCAACCATTAAAACCTCAATATATTTCACTAAAATAATTTTCATAATATTAAAGCGCATTTCTTCTAATTTCATGTATAAAACTAATTTTTACATCTTTAGGGAAACATGGTAACTAGGCATTTTAATTAATCATGTTTGTTATGTGTTTTTTTCTGTATATTAATAAATTATTTAAATAAAATAAAAATATTGTCCTTCATTGAAAATTAATTGTAACTAATGTTGCCCATTAATTGTAACTAATGTTGCCCAAGTGTCTTTTAACTTTTATTTTTGTTTTATTTTTTTCTTTTAAAATCACAAATATCTTCTAGTGATTGCTTTTATTTTTATTGTTTTGTTATCTTTTACATATTGAAATCACCCTTTTTTTAAATTTTAGTCGGCAATATCACCGCTTCAAACGTACAATTTGGAGGTCATAACACAATGCATATTGCACCAGATTATATAAGAGGAAATGTAACAAAGAAAAAAATTGATTTTGAAGAAAAATTCAAGCTGTATCTAGGTAAGTTGATTAAATCGTTTTTTTTTTAATCAGTAATTAGCAGGAAAACTGTATTCTGGGAATATTTCTGAGCATAACCAAATATTTATCAATCCAAGTGACTTTCTGTCTTTAAAGTTGTAAATGTCATAATCTAAAGACCTTGTTCTGCAATATTCCAGCAAGTCACAGACATATTACCTTCCTTTGTGTTACATCATGGATGAAATTATTGCGAAGGTTATACTGAATGAAACATGAATTTTTTTAGCAATATCATCTATTGAATCCATGTTTATTACATAGTTTAACTAGCTGGATGCCCGGCTTTGCCTGGACGTATAATATGCTTAAACATGATATATTAATTCATGCAGATTGCGTATGTATTATTATAGAATCAATCCTCTATTGAATATCATATATTAGGAGCCTGGGTGCCTGGCATTGCCTGGGTGTTTGAAGGTGTGATGAGCAAAAAAAAAGTGGTAGTAGGCAGGCAGGTTCGAACCCGTACCGGGAAGGAGAAAAGGAACATGATAAAAAAATAATGTGACGTCTTTGCCGTTACGTCCATCACCAAACTGGAAGTGGCAAAGGTTTAAATTAAGGCTAGTCAATTGAAAAGAGGGGATGACTTTTGAAAATATCGGTGAAATAAGCGACCCTATCCTTGTAGAAAAGTGCCTAGTTGAGCGTGAAGGAATTAATGCTTTTAGCCAATTTTTTGATATTTGTTATCTGAAGTGTCGAGCTTCAAAACGATACTGATCTTGTGAAAATCTGTCACCTCTGTCGAAGGTTTTAGGCATACATACATACATTTAAACAGACTGGTGAGATTTATTATATATTAGTGTGGGTCCCCGGTATTGCCCGGGTGTTTGGAGGTGTAAAAGAAAAAAAAAGGTTTGGTAGGCAGGTAGGCTCGAACCTGAAGCCTTGAGGCGAAGGCGCAAAAGAAAGTAATAAGCCTGATAACTTACCATGACTCTATCAAGGCAGCGGAAGTTAAGTGACAGGTGTGTAAGTTTAATGAAGTCAAACATCACGCCATAGGGGAATGAAATCACGCACTTGACTTTGGCTGCAAGCCAGTTCCTGTATTTGCCCAAGATATTAGGGAAAACCAGCTCCCCATAAAAAGGGGAGTGTTTAACTGAATAGTAATTGTCTGATATGACGGGTTTTGCCTGCATTGATCAAAGCTCATTGCTTCTGGACATCCCTGGCACCGGTGCCAGGAAGATCCATTTGCTCCTGGTTCAATTTCGCTTTTTTATACGGAAAAGCCAAACAAACACGAGATCAGGAAATACCACGAAAATGGCGTGTAAAAGTCGCTCAAGTAAAAGATAGACACAACCACGTTTCGTAAATCGGAGATATTATAATCTATGGAGTATATAAAAAGTTGTAAGAAACAGTGACCCCCCCCACCCCACCTCGAGCAAAAAACTTTTGCCGGAAATACACAAAAAAAACGCACACACTAACACACGTTTTCGCTTTATATTATAGATTATGAGGAATAATTTGGTCGGTGGACTAATTCACAAAAAAATAAATAAATAATAATGGTAATGGCATACATCAAATTCCACCTGTGTTTGATGATGAATGTATATTTTTTGAGATGAGGATTGATAATAATTGTTTAGATTATTTGGACTATTATTCTCATCTTGGTTATTTTTTTTTTTTTCGCAATATTTCGGTCGATGTAACATCCGACCATCTTCAGGTATATTCACACTGAATGTTATTAGTGAATAGTGAAAAAATGTTTTTGTTTTTTTTCGCCAATGAATATAGTTGTTAGAAATTCAAAATGCAAATAGCGCCAAGTCTATTTCTTTTTTTAATAAATTCGAGTCCATTTTGTTGGTTTTTTTTTTGATAAGATAAATGTTTATTTCTGAGATTCACTATTCACATCCACTGTGAATACACTTGAAGATTGTCGGAAGTTACATCGGCCGAAACGTTGTGAAAAAAAAAACAACCAAGATGAGAATCATAGCCCAAATAATCCAAAAAATAATTATCAATCCTCATCTCAAAAATATAAATTCATCATATCAAAAAAATGGATTGGACCCGGATTTATTAAAAGAAATAGACTTGGTGCTATTTGCGTTTTGAATTTCTAATGGCTATCTTCCTTGAGAAAGCAAAAAAACAAACATTTTTTTCACTATTCACCAATAACATCTAGTGTGAATACACCTGAAGATGGTCGGAGGTTATATCAGCCGAAACGTTGTGGAAAAAAAACCAACCAAGATGGAAATAATAGTCCAAGTAACCCCAAAAATAATTCATCTGTGTTTGTTTGCAATATCACATCAGCTGATATTTGGACTTGATGCTTAGTTTTAAAATATGCAAAAAAGAAAAGATTTTAAATGGTATCTCTTTTATCATAAATTGAACTCATTAATAAGAAAAAATTAAAATAAAATGAGGTATGCCCAGGTTTTAACAGGGGATCATTTGATCTCTAGTTGAGTGCTCTACCACTGAGGTATATCTTCAGATGACAATAAATCTGTTTTGTTTTTTTAAAAGAAATGATTTGCTAAGATTTTATTTTCCTTGGCCAGTGTAATGTAAAATATTCCCCTGTAAAAATTCTTCTTTTTTATCTCTAAGAGAGAAAGACTATTTTTAAGATCAGATTTATTTGATTTTCGATACTTATCAGATGAATTTCTGTACAAAACACACCCAAGAACACTGCCAGACATATAAATTACCTTTGCATAAAATTTGCAAAAGATAGACTCAGCCATTTCAGAACCTATGAAGAAAGAACTCTTAAACACATACACACACAGTGACATTTATATAATAGTATAGAGCTTATATTTTGACAAATACACATTTTCTTTTCATTATGTTTATTTTATTTGATTTATATGTAAATAATTCTTTTGTGTTATTATTCATTGGACTACTGTTCTCATCTTGAGTGCGAAGCAACTATCCAGAGAGCATGACAAAAGCTCCAAGAAATCTGGACCAAACACCAAAGGATACCACTCAGAAACTCATCACAGTTTGTATACCATGTATGAAAGGCTTGTCTGAAAAACTTAAACGAATGTGTAATCTATATGACATCAGGACAGTATTCAAGAGTGATTCAACTCTCCAGAAACAGCTTGTGAGAGTCAAGTCCCCCACAGAAAAAATCATGTCTAAGAACTGTGTATATGAAATCCCATGTAAATGTGGAAAACTATACAGAGGTGAAACGTGTCGTCCGTTGAAAGTACGGTTAGAAGAACACTGAAAAGCCGTAGTACATGGAGAGACTGAAAAGTCAGGTATAGCTGACCATATCTGGAAAGAAAAGGGAAACTATCTACCAGTATAGGATGTAGTAAAAATTATAGACAGAAAAGAACCATGGAGAGTAAGATGATTGAAAGCAGCAGCACATATGCTGCTAAGTAGACCTAGTATAGAATTCAATACGATATGGGAACCAGTAATTATAAACAATAGATAATATATACAAGTAATAAGTAAAAACATTAATTTATACAAGTAATAAGTATAGAGATAGATGTACATTAATATATAGTAATAATTAGTGATAAATAGTGATATTTACAACTAGAAATAAAAAGTAGGTTTAAGGCTCCTAAAATTCGTACTAGAATTGTCCGCAAGGACCTGTGGCACAGTAATTAGAGTACTGGGAAAAATCAATTGTAGTGGTGATATTCTCCTGAAGGTTGGAGGTTCAATCCTCAGTTTGGGTGACCAAAATATACATTCGCGAATTACTTAGGACCTCTATCCAGCCATGGCTGACGGAACAAGAGCAAACTACCCCTGTTAAGTAAATAAAGGATTCCGCTTGAAATTCCGCCCAAATTCCTAAGTTCAACAGAAACATTCCCGAGTTCGACAAGATATACCTGAAGAAGGTCGGAGGTTATATCGACTGAAACGTTGTGAAAATCACACTCAAGATGAGAACAGTAGTCCGATGAATAATAATACAAATAACCAATCCTGATCTCAAAAATTCAGAAACGTTATAAATAATTCATATTTTTAAAAACTATATTATATATTTTCTATCCATTTATTTTAATTATATCAAAAAAGTTTTAGTTTTTCTTTCAGTATTAATTTCTGTATAATTAATTTATTTGGTAAATATTATATTTTTTAAAAATAGTTTCTGTAAATTAACATATTTCAATGAAAATAATCAGTTCTTATGTTTTGACCTACATTTTCATTGAGATCTTCACATTAGGCTTCACCATTTAGTGCGGACAACTTTCTAAACAGGAAGTCTCTTGGATTGATAAATATGCGGTTGTATCTTTTATTTAGTAGTTAACATATATTTGCTATATTAAAACAAATTTCAGCCCAAATCCTTGCAATCCATTCTATACTAAGTAAACATTCATTTTCTTTTTGATTCATTTATTTTATTGGAATTGACTATATTAAAAAAAATTTGTTTCAGTAATAATTATTTCTGTAATAAAACATTTAAAAAAATATATTTATTTTTACAAAGATTTCTGTAAATAAACATTTAATTTATTTTAAAAATATATTTATTTTGAAAAGATTTTCTGCAATGAAAATTATCAATTTTTGGATATTCTTAAGTGTTGACCTACATTTTTGTTGGGGTCTTCAGATTAAGTTACACGGTTTACTGTGGATGACTTTAAAAACAGGAAATAGCTTGGTTCGATAGATATAAGGTTATACCTTTCTCTGATTGTCAGAATGAATTTTGGGAGCCACAAACCTTATATTTTCTGGATATGTAATTATTATTATAAATTATGATATGAACTTATTTGTGTGTGAGCATGAATATATGAATGTGTCATCTAGTGGCTCATGATGTGTATTCACGTGTATATATGTTATTGTATATATGTAATGTTCTCTTTTCTTTGTTCTATAATGTTCAATTCTGGGTACTCATGTGTGTGCAGTGTTTACATATACATAATTTCATATATAGATATAGTTCATCCTCACTAAATTCATATGTAGATATAGTTCACCATAGAACACATATCGTAACAAAGGACAGTTCTTTTAACAGGACGAATGATATCTCTTTTGTGGGACACATTAGACAAAAAGGAAACATAGGTTGGTCTTGACTTGAAGGATCTGTAAGATAAAACACTTTCCCTCTGAAGGAAAACATCATATGCGAAGTTATATGTCCATATATAACATCTAGTTCACTTTCCTCAGAGTTGCACATGTTTCTCTAAAATCTTACATCTTCTACCAGTTGACCCACCAGATGCTTCTGTAAACTAGATTTAATCTCTTCGGAGCCACACTCCAGTCAGTCTTGACCGACTCCCATCTACTTTCTAACTGACTCTCTCTCTGACTGTCTGGTGTGTCCTGTGTATATGTCATAACTTGTTTTCTTTATTTGTTATCTTACTTCACCACCCAGGTCAGTCTTACATCAAGGTCATGTTTGTTATTGTTAATTACCTTAGCGTTTGTTTTTGTAACTAAAATTCCAAGATGTCTTATTATATAAACTTTTAACTGGCCTCACTAAATTCCAATCTTTTATTATATAAACACCCTGCAATTATTTTATTGTTTTGCTAAACTATTTTTCTTTTCATGTCACTACATTCCTTTTGCTATCAAAATATTCCATTACAACACATTGTAACATACTGTAGTGCCAGTCATTCCATTCTTTTTGCATCAGTGTTTTTGATTGTGCTGAAATTTTATAAACATCTGTCAATCTCCAGGTTGGATGTGTGCTGATATTTTGAGATGAAAACAGCACCGGCTTGATTTACATGTCTTCCCTTGAGGACAAGAAAATACTGGCTTTTTAAATGTGGAGAGTTTAAGAGCTCCCCCTGATATCATTGTGGCACATTGTGGGACCTCCTTCGGACTTAGCCACCATTTGACTCACCTACACCCATCTTGAATGTTTTTATGCTTCACATTTTAATAATTTTTTTAATGCCTCATATATTTTAACGACATCTACATAGTTGTAAGCAAATTTATAGCACCATACTCTACTCTCAGCACATGGATAAAAAAAATGCACACATATCCAAGGCTGTGGAAGATGAACTCCAGTCTGTAGTTGAATGGGGACATAAATGGAAAGTACCATTTGATGCTACACAGACAAAGTTCTTTTTAACAATTATTAGAAAACACTTCAACCACTGATTGCCATGACAAACAGTCTAACATTTAACCCTCTTCGGCCTAACATTCACATGTAACATGAATTGGAACAAATACATAGAAGATACTGTCATAGATGCTGCAAAGAAAGTGGGCTCTCTATACCATGCCAGAAAACTTCTCATACCTGCTATTATCCTATACCTTCACAATGTCACTATCTCCTCATGCATGGAATATTATTGTCACGTCTGGGCTGGTGCACCATCAACTCGTATCTCCCTCTTAAACAGTTACAAAAAAGAGTCTGCAGTCTCATATGTCCTGCACGATCTACCAAGCTCCAGCCCCTGTCTCATCAATCCAACGTTTCAATCCTGTCTTGTTTTAGAAGTACTTCAGTGAACAAGCTGCTCTGATACCCCTTCAGTATAAATACACCCGACAAACCAGACAATCAGATAAATTACATCCATTCATTATGGAAGTTCCCTGATATTGAAAGACTTTCTACTCTGATAGCATCTTTCTTTGAATTGGTAGTCTTTGGAATTCCCTCCTTTCTCTTTGTTTCTCCATCTGCGCCAACATGCAAAAATTTAAATGTAAAGCAAATAAACTTTTTGCTGCTCAACTCCTCACTTTGGATATTCTTTATAAATCTGGCCCTTAATCGATAGTAATAAATATGCCTTGCTTGTAGAGTGAATTAAAAAAAAATGGCTATTTTGTAAATTTTAATAAAAATATTCTTTGAGTGAAACCATTATTTGAATTCAAATAATTCATAAGGGAGGTAAGGGAATTATATGACTGTTGATTTTATCAAAGAATAACTTCCCATCTCCTCTCCCGATATCTGCACCCAATATCATTCTCTTAAGTTTTACTTTCTTCTTCACCAAGATTCATATTTCATTAAATATTTTTTCAAATTAATTTAGATATGTTTTTACCACTTTTTATTCAAGTTTCTGTTTACTTGTTCTTTTTTACACCGTCCTCTTCACACACAAACATAGAGCTGGAAAATTCACCTCAAAGTCAACTTCTTTTAGTATTTACCAGTCCCATCCCTGCGATAATCATTAAAGTCCAATGTTGCATTTCGTTTGTTGTAAATTTATCAGCAAAAGCTCTTTTTTTTTTGTTTTGTTTTTTTACATTTACAGAATCAGAAAAAAAATTAAACAGTAAGGATTTGAATAGACTTTCAAGCGTCATTGGACTAAACTGGAAATCAATTGGTTAGTATAACTTTTGTATAACTTATTTATATAAAACACTAGTAGAAGTACCTGTCTATACCGGGAGCCTTAACTGGAAAAAGAAGATATAGTTGTATGATGTATCCATTTAATCTATGTGAAATGTTATTGCAAAGTTAAGAATGGCAGATCAACAAAAATACTATTGCAAACTTAAGCATGTCAGACAAACAAAAATTTTATTTCAAACTTAAACATTACAAATAGTATTTGAGTGGAATGTGCTCTGATGAACTCATAGCACTTGTGCTCCCTCGACGTACATACCTCTGACTAACCCAACAAGCAACAAAATCCCATCCCTTCATTCTTGAGGTCCCTAGATACCGAAAAGCGTTCTACTCTAATAGATTTTTCTAGACTTTGAAATTCCAACCTGTTTCTGTTTCCCTGACTGTACTAACCTGACAAGGGATTTAAAATCCAAAATTGATTAGTATTTCAATTTAAAAAAAAGAAAAGAAAATTTTTTTCTGCATCATAGCATGTTTTAAAACAGTTTTTCTGTTTTATTCTATATTTTTCATTTATTTCAAGATGATTCTACTGGCTGATACATTTTCAAATTCTATTTTAATTCCCTTTGTCTGCATTGGTGAACAATTTTCTATACCTTTGTTCTGCTGATAAACTTATTTCCTCTTTGTTATAAAGGGAAATAACCGAAAAGCAAAGAGTTATCTCCCCTGGATCGGAAAGAGAAGACTTTTCAAGATGGCTGACACAGCATCTCACATAATCTGTTGCTCTAACGTTTTACTATTTTTCGGTTTAAAAACATAAATAATTTGGTGCCAAAAAGATGTCTTCTTGTAATTGCCACATTTAACAACCAGTTATATTCCATGACGACATAACAGATTTGGTAACCAGGATGAGATGAACTTGGATTAAAAAAGAAATAAACAAAACCCGGTCGGATGAATCACATGGTGCCTTAGAAAAAAAAAAAATCCAACGGACTTGTCTTTGAAAAAAAAATTTTTCCCTTTTGTGCACAGCTCCCCCCCCCCCAAAAAAAAAAAAACAACTGCATTATTTCTTCGTCATGGATCCAAATTTACTGGAAAGTATACTTAGAAGTCAGCAAGAACAATTTCTTGAGGCACAAAACAAATTAATAGAAACAATTTCGGACACAATTGGCTTCGTCAACTGTAAGTAACACTCCTTTGATAATAATATGAATTCAATCAACGATTTTCAATTCAATCCGACCGATGGAAAAATATGTTTAAAAATGGTTTTAAAGAAAAAAACAATGACTGTAAAAGATGGTTATTGGTTAGAAAACTGGGTTCTATTGAACATGAATGTTATGTAAACTTTATTCAACCAAACATCCAGAGAATTTCACATTTGACGAAACAGTAGCCCAGTTAACGGACATTTTTGGTGAGCCATCATCATTGTTTAATATCCGATGCAATTGTTTGAAGTTGATGAAAAGTGTTAATGACAATTTTATCAAATATTCTGGAGTGGTTAATGTTCAATGTTAAAATTTTCGACTGAAATCACTCACAGAGGACCAGTTTAAATGTGTTATTTTTATCACAGGGCTACAATCTCCAGCAGACGCTGACATGAACACACGAAATATCTCCAGAAAAAAATCATGAATAAACCTAGAATCCCATCCTCTAACGTAGACCCCTACTACCATGTCTCCTTCTCCAACATCAGGGGTCTACATTGCAATCTTCCAGAGGTTGAAACCCAATTACAGGAGACAAAACCGGACATATTCTTCCTAAGCGAAACTGGCATAGGGCCGACCAGTTCCCTAGACGAGTTCATAATTAAAGCATACTCTAACTTAACATCTAAATCTGATCCCCAAGATCGTCATGGGCATGGAATATGTGCCTACATTAAAGATGGCTTTCTGTGTGGTAGGGATATCTCCAGTAAAGACCCTAATTTACCTTATATGTGCTTCTGGGTTGCACTTGCTTACACCACTGCATTTATATTTGCCCTCTATTGCCCTCACAACAGCGGAGTTACTCTTTTTAAGAGCATATCTTAGAAAATTGACCACATCCTGTCTGCTCATCCTTTGGCTAACATCCACATTTGTGGTGACTTCAATGTCCACAATGTGGAATGGCTGATCCACTCGAACAAGACAGACGATGAGGGGAGGTTCTGTCATAATTTCTCCATTGCCTATGACCTCACCTAGATTGTTCACGAACCCACCTGTGTGCCCATTACTTCCGGTCAGTACGCTAGCCTTCTAGACGTTTTTCTCACAACTTCCCCTGAGCTATGTTCATGTTCCGTTCTGTCTCCTCTGGGATCTTCTGACCACTCGGTTGTATCAGTTAAGATAAAAACGAAATGCAATAAGTCTTCAGACGTACCTCTCCATTATACTGTATACCGATACTCTACGGCTGAGTGGGATAGCTTCCGTACATTTATATCTGATCTACCCCTGCATTCCATGTTTAAAAAAGATGTGTCCTCCATAGTATCAGACCTGACCGAATGGTTAATTGTAGGCATTGACCAATTCATACCATCTAAAAAATTCCAACAAAAACCTAACAGCCAGCCATGGTTCTCCCCAGAATGTGCTGCTGCCATCGCGCACAGAAATCATTTTTTCCATAGCTACCAACGTAATAGACGCATTGTGACTAGAGCTGCTTTCAGGAACGCCAGCAACCACTGCAAAAGAGTAATAAAAATGTAAGAGAGCTATATGCTCAGTCCGTTAAATCCAAAGTAGCTGAGCAGCGGCTTGGTTCCCACCAATTCTGGCAAATAGCAAACAGGATCCTGAACAGAAGCGTGCGTTCTATCCCAACCATCATCAATGAACCTGAGGTCATCTCGTCAGCATCAGACAAGGCCAAACTATTTGCCAAGAACTTTGCAGCTAATTCTACCCTATGCGACGAAGACCATCAACTCCTCGTATTTCCTCCTACAACAGACAACACGCTATGCAACATACAAATATCTGTGCGTGAGATCGCTAAGCTAATCAAAAACCTTGATTGAGTAAATTATAGTACTGAAAAAGCTTCAACTAGAACTTACAAAACTGTTTAAGCGTTGCCTTAAGGAGAAGTGCTTCCAAACACCCTGGAAAACCTCATCAGTATGTCCTGTATTTAAGAATTCAGGTGATAAGTCATCTCCCTCTCAGTACAGACCAATAAGTCTCCTGTGTGTCATGAGTAAGTTGCTGGAATCCATATTAAATAAAGAAGTAGTCAACCAGCTCAAACAAAATAAACTTCTTAGTGACATGCAATATAGTCGCCGTTCTGCCAGATCTACAGCAGATGTGCTAACGGTCATATCTCATAGGATTAGTAAATCTCTTGACAAAGGCTTCTACTCTAGGACAATTGCTCTTGACATATCAAAAGTCTTCGATAAGGTATGGCATAAGGGCCTGCTTCACAAGATTTCCAGCTACAGTATAACTGGAAATGTTTTCTCGATCATTAAATCATTTCTCTCTGATAGGCTCATAAGAGTAGTTGTTGATGGACAGAAATCAGAGGCCCTCAGTATTAATGGTGGAGTCCCTTAGGGGTCCATCCTGGGCCCAACACTCTTCCTGATCTACATCAATGATTTCCCAAAACATATACTTAACTCATTCGTTGACATCTATGCTGATGACACGACCATCTATGGCAACACATCAAAGGCCGTAAATGACAAAGTTCTCTATGATTCTCTCTCCTCTGATCTTGAGCGTGTGGTACAGTGGGGAAGAGGTGACTGGTTACTTTTAATGCTTCTAAAACCAAGCTCCTATCTTTACATCATCAATGCTCTGATCCTCATCTGGCAACAATTGAAATGAATGGCTCTTGACTAGGGGAAGCTCCATGTTTTGATAAGCTTCTAGACTTGACCTTTACTCCTGACCTGAAATGGAACATGTACATCAAGTCTATTGCCAAGGTCGCTGGAAAATGGTAGGATCCTTCTACCGCTCCAGAAGATATCTTGCTGCTGATGCAATTCTCTATCCGCATAAAAGCCAAGTACGTCCAAGGATGGAATACTGTTGCCACATCTGGATAGGAGCTGCTAAAAACAGCCTATCCTGCTTTGACAGAGTACAAAATAGACTTCATGGCTTAGTTGGGGATGTCCTTTTCTCTTCCCTGCATCCTTTCTCCCACAGGAGAAACATTGCAAGCATATCTTTGTTTTATCGTTACTTCCATGGCAAGTGCTCATCTGAGCTCCAATCCCTGGTCCCTCATCGCCAATCTTTCATGAAAAACACTCGTCTAGCTGAAACCAATGTCCAAAATTTTCCCCACTCTTTATCTGTACCAAAAACAAAATGTAGATTCCATGAACAAAGCTTCTTTCTTAGAAGTGCACACCTGTGAAACTCTGTTCCATTTGCCTATTTCCCATCTGACTACAACCTGGATGTCTTCAAGTCCAACATAAACAAATTCCTGATGAACCGCCCCCTTAAGTAAGACACTTAATCAAATCTCAATGCTAACATACTGTACACGCAATAACCCTTATCCCCGAGTGGCTTCTGGGCCTTGATAAGTGGTGACCACCTTGTAAAAAAAAAAATAAATAAAAATAAAGACTAAGAAATGACAGTGCAAATTCTGACCATAGAATGTCAACGCTTGATAAATCTTAAACGGGACTCTGCCATGGTGCAACAACAACAACATTCTGCTATTTCCATCTGTTTCCAGTTTTAAATCTGTAAAAGACGTGTGTCAACTTTGTTCACGTCGTGGTCACAGGGGCGGATTTTGTGAAAAAAATAACTTTAAAACTAGCAGGAAGAGAGACAAAACTCATAAGAAAATAACAATGCGTTTCCAAAAATCTACCACAAATTCAATTTTTGCTACGTTATGTAAATTTTGAAGCTCGTAGGAAATATATAATTGTTGAGATAAACAACAAGCCAATAAAATTTCCATTCGATATTGATTCTGACATAACTTTGATTTCACAGTCAACATCGGAGTTATTAGGAAAACCAATGCTTAAAAATACTAAGCATGTTGCTTGCAGTGCATCTGGAAACAAAATACAACTAACTGGTGAGTTAATATGCAATGTCTCTTTCAAAGAAAACATTTTTTAGGGGTATGCTATGTTTCTGATTAATCAATCCTGAATCTTCTTGGTTTGGATTTCATCAAGGAACTTGATCTTTTCAATGTTTCACTTAATACAATTTTTAATTCTTTCAATGTTAATGTTGAAACATATTTTAAAAACATTCTTAAAACAAAGTTCAGCAACGTTTTTCAAGAAGGTCTAGGATTCTGTACGAAAGTCAAAGCAACTTTAAAACTAAAGTCTGATGCAAAGCTAGTTTTTAGACCCAAGCATTCTGTACCATACGCAGCTTTAGCTACAGTGGAAAAAGAATTGGACCGCCTTCAACAAGCTGGAGTAATCGAACCTACAAATTACTCATCTTGGGCATCACCCATTGTTATTGTGAAGAAGAAGACTAATGGCAAGGTATGTCTGTGTGCAGATTTTTCTACAGGATTAAATGATGCACTGGAGACACACCAGTATCCACTACCTGTACCAGATGATTTGTTCTCAAAACTCAACGGCGGAACTTGTTTTGCAAAACTAGATCTTGCAGATGCATATTTACAAATGGAAGTTGAAGAAGATTCCAAAAATCTTCTCACTATCAACACCCACTATATTCCAACAAACCATGGATGTAATGCTCACAGGACTGCCAGAAGTTTCTGCCTACAATGATGACATCATCGTTACAGGCACATCTCAAGAGGAGCTTCTGTATCACTTGACTTCTGTGCTGGATCGAATTCAACAATATGGATTCCACTTAAGACCTTACAAATGCAATTTTTCCAAACTTCTGTGAAATACCTGGGATTTTTATTTGACAAAAATGGTCGAAAACCAGATCCAGATAACATTCAAGCCATAAAACACATGCCACCCCCAAGGGATGTTTCAACACTACGATCCTTTCTGGGCCTTGTAAGCCATTATGGTTCCTTTTTATCTTAATTGCACAAATTATGTGGACCTTTTAATCATCTTTTACCAAAAGATACTAAATGGAACTGGTCAAGTACATGCAAAGAATCATTTGAAAAAATCAAATCATTTCTTCACTCAGACCTATTACTTATACACTATAATTCATCATTAGACATTACTGTTGTGACGGATGCTTCAGACTATGGAGTTGGAGCAGTAATATCACATATTTTTCCTGATGGAAGTGAAAAAGCCATTGCACATACATCAAAATCATTGACACCCACTGAACAAAAATATAGTCAAATTGAGAAAGAGGCTCTAGCGATTATCTATGCTGCAAAAAGATTTCACAAAATGCTATACGGCCGTCATTTTAATCTGATCACAGACCACAAGCCACTAACAAGTATCTTTGGTTCAAAGAAAGGAATTTCTGTTTATACAGCAAACCACTTACAAAGATGGGCAACTATGTTGTTGGATTATGATTTCTCCATAAAATACCAATCAGGCAGCAAAATTGGTCAAAGAGATGTTTTATCCAGACTCATCACTTCTCATCCAAAAGCTGTAGAAGACAGTGCCATTGCTGCTATATCTGTAGAATCTTAAGTTGTCTCTGGACTTGTTTCCACAGTGTGGGCACTACCAGTCACATCGGAGACAATACAGGAGGCTACAAAAAGTTCTGCACTTTCACTCTACTAGCTGGCCTAATAAGTGCACTGATCAGCAACTTCAACCATTTTTTCAGCAAAGATCTTCTTTGTCTGACACTAATGGAATTCTTCTTTTGGCTGAACGTGTTGTTGTTCCATCTAATCTTCAAAATGGAGTCCTCAGACAATTTCACTAGAGACATCAAGGAATTAATCAGATGAAAACCTTGACCCGTGGTTATGTATATTGGCCAAGTATGGACAAACAATTAGAGGAACTTGTCAGGAGTTGCTCCAAATGTCAACTAGTTGCAAAGTCCCTCTGAAAACTACATTACATTCATGGCCAACTCCAGAAATTCCTTGGTCACGACTGCACATTGATTTTGCAGGACCAATAAATGGACAAAATTATCTCGTGCTAGTTGATTCTTACAGCAAATAGCCAAAAGTCTTTCAGATGAGCCACATCTCATCAATAGACAAAAAACTGTAAGAAAACTACAGGAAATCTTCTATGCCTGAAGTATTAGTTTCAGATAACAGTACTGCTTTTACTTCAGCAAAATTTGCGGACTTCTGTAAACAGAACAGCATTCAGCACCTGAGATCTCCACCTTTCCATCCTCAATCAAATGGACAAGCAGAACGGGTTGTGGACACTTTCAAGAGATCACTCTTTAAATTAAAATGGGAAGGAACTACTCAAGAGATAATGCAAATATTTTAAGTAGCTACAGAGCTACCCCAAATCCAAATTGCCTAAATGGAAAGTCTCCTGCTGAAGCACTTATGAATAGGAAACTACGTTTGGCAATTGATGCTATTCGCCCATCAACAACTAAATTTTACAGAAGAAACAAAATGATGGAAAACCAGTTTAATTGCCATCAGGGAGCAAAACCCTATAAATTCCTTCCATGACAACCTGTATTGGTTGAGGACTACTGTAATGGTAGAGAAAAATGGATACAAGGTCGCATAATATGCAGTTCTGGTAATGTCGTCTATGACGTAGATGTGCAATCATTTAATTGGGTTAGACATGTGAATCCGCTTCGTCAGTCATCCCTTCCAGAGCGACGTCCAAATGATGCAGCCATCCCTTTACATGTGTTACTGGACACATTTGAATTACCCCAAAGTGTTCCAGTTATAAATAATAAACAAAGCAAGTCTCACATCAAAGTCCCAACAAGAAGAACCCAGCGAATTTGTAAGCCAATGCCAACCTTACAAATAGATCCACATAAAACTTCTTACAAGGATCACATTTCAAAGGGGAGGTGTTATAAAGGGAAATAACCGAAAAGAAAAGAGTTATCTCCCCTGGATCGGAAAGGAAGTCTTTTCAAGATGGCTGACGCAGCATTTCACATAATCTGTTGCTCTAACGTTTTACTATTTTTCTGTTTAAAAAAATAAATAATTTGGTGCCAAAACAATGTCTTCCCGCATTTAACAACCAGTTAGATTCCATGACGACATAATACTCTTATTTTTATTTCTAATTTTTTGGGGGGAGGATGGAGAGGGGGACATCCATAGTATCATACTACAGTTTCATATGAAGTGAGAAATGTTATGCTTACATGCAATAATAATAAATTAATAAATACAACACAAAAAGAGTCATAAATACACACAGAGTAACAAACACACATCTCACACTAAGTAAAATTATGTCTTTTTATGACTTGTATCGAATGACTTTACAAGGCTCACACACACAAAGAGGACACAGACACCTCACACAGATAAAAAAAAAACAAATTTATTGACCCTCTTTGTATTGCTATAGCCTTCTTATGCTCGTCCACATTAATAATTTCATTATTTGAGAAAGCCCTTCTTAACATGGGGAAAGGGTTGCTTTTTACTTATTTTGTACTTTCACCTGACGTTTCAGTAATAGGAATGAAAGCAGGCATGTAAGAAACAAATTGTTATTGTCATAAGAATTTTATCACATTAGTTTGTTTGGTAGTCTATAAGAAGGAAAACTTAGAAATAGTACCAATCTTTCTCTGCTAATCCTGAAATTATTTCCTGACACTCAGGACTTCTTGTATAGCATAGCTGTGTTTTTTTTAAAGGGAGTCATCACTTATTAAGGCCGGAAGACCACTTGAGGAAAAAGGTTAATAAATGTAAGGTGGTAGTTTTGTAATCGTTATTGGTGTTGATAAGATAGAATTTGGATTATTTAAGGGGACAGCTGAAAAAGAATTTGTTTACATTGGACTTCAAGGCTGCCATATTTAATTGGTCAGGAAGCAGGCCAATGGAACAGCTGTTGTGTTCTTCAATTTCCATAGTGCATCCACTCCCTCAGCAAAATCAGTTGTTCATATTTCTACACTCACAGTGGTGATGAGGTGGCTGCTGAAGTTTCCTTCTCTTTTCTCTCTGTCATCATATTGCTTTATTGAATGCGTATATAATTTTCTAGTTTTCACTTTTAAAATGCTTGTGAAATTATATATACCCTGACAATTCTTTTGTTGTTCTCAAAATCAATGCAGACGAATTTTATCAATGTACAAGTTTATTTACAATTCAATGATGACCATTGACAAGAGAATAAGACGGACTGCGTTTAGCGGTAAGGGTGTATGTGGGTGTGCAGCAGACGACGACGGAACTTGTTACTCACACTTGACGACTTAACTCTCGTCTCTTTTTCCTCTCTTGTTTATGTTAACTGTGTCTTATAAAGACATCAGCTGACATTCCTGATATGTAAATATTTAAAATATTTAATCGTTCTTCTTTGTTTTGTGTTATGAAATGAATGGCTCTCGTCTTGAGGATGCTCCATGTTTTGACAAGCTTCTGGGCTTGACCTTTACTTCTGATCTAAAATGGAACACATACATCAAATCCATTGCCAAGGCTGCTGGAAAAATGGTAGGATCCTTCTACCGCTCCAGTAGATATCTCACTCCTGATGCAATTCTCTACATATATAAAAGTCAGGTATGGCCAATGATGGAGTACTGTTGTCACATCTGGGCAGGAGCTACTAGAAGCAGCTTATCCTGCCTTGACAGAGTTCAAAATAGACTTCGTAGCTTAGTGGGGAATACCCTTTTCTCTTCCCTGCAACCTCTTTCCCACAGAAGAGACGTTGCGAGCCTGTCACTGCTTTATCGTTATTTTCATGACAAGTGCTCGGTTGAGCTTCAATCCATGGTTCCCCCTCGCCAAACTTTCACGAGAAATACTCATCTAGCCCAAACTACTATCAATAATTTCCCACGCTCTTTATCTGTGCCTAAACCTAAACTTCATGAACAAAGCTTCTTTCTTAGAATTGCACGCCTGTGGAACTCTCTTCCATTTGCCTGCTTTCTAGCTGACTGATTGATTGTCTTCAAATCGAATGTAAACAAGTTCTTCATGAACTGTCCCTCTCAGTTATCCAATTTACAAAATCTCCACTACTTATGATTACTACGCTATTATGCCATGACTAATGCATACCCATTAACCTTTATCCTCGAGTGGCCTCTGGGCCTTGATAAGTGATGACTCCTTTGTAAAAAAAAAAAAAAAAAATTCAATGCTAGCTTCTTGACCAAGAATGCAAACCTTTTTTTGTTTTCAATAATAATTACAATTAAGGTCATTTTTATAGGACACAAGAATGTAGATCATCTGAAATGTGTGTGTGTGTCCACCTCGATCTTGTCGGCCCAGCTCAATATTCAACAATTATCTCCTTCTCAATAATAGATTTCGTAAACGTTGATAAGATGGAAATATCAAAAATGAATTTGAACTTTAAAAATTTTAAGTTACAGTTTTATTTTTACTTCCTGCATGTGTATGACGACACTGCGGAGGCACAATTGTTACAACTTCTACTTGGAAAAATTTTTTTGTATTATTGTTACTATTGTTACTCTTTCATATTGTGAACCGGATTCCTTATAAATGTTTGATATGGCTGAACCAACAATGGTGAATACTTGTGCATCTGTGTTACAATGCTGAAATAACATTAACCCAAACAGAATATTCCATTAAGCATAATTTTACAAAATCGGCACGAACATCCTTTTACAAGAAAACCGTTTTTGGTACTTTTTTTTTTTTTTTTTTTTTACACAGTGATCACCACTTATCAAGGCCCGGAAGCCACTCAGGGATAAGGGTTATTGCAAGTACATTACGTTAGTGTGGAGATTTGATGAAGTGTTTACTTAAGGGGGCGGTTCATTAGGAATTTGTTAACGTTGGACTTGAAGACATCCAAGTTGTAGTCCAGTCGGAAGCAGGCAGACGGAACAGAGTTCTACAGGCGTGCAGTTCTAAGAAAGAAGCTTTGTTCATGGAATCCGCGTTTTGATTTAGGCACAGATATAGAGTGGGGGAAATTTTTCACAGTGGATTCAGCTAGACGGGTGTTTTTCGTGAAAGATTGGCGAGGGGGGACCAGAGATTGGAGTTACTTATTGATTATTGGTACTGTGCTGCTGCAATATACGTAACGGGGCCGCACACGCTATCACGCACAAGTATTTTATTAAGAAGAAAAACACAACAAAAAAAGAAGGAACACTATACGTTAAAGTTTAATGTATGGAGGTTTCATCCGTATGGATATGTCTGTTCTGAGGTAGAAACCGTTTTATTGTGTCAGACTAAATATTCATTACTACTTAGTTAGAGACTTAGTTCATGCTTTCATTCAGATTTGTTCTTGTAGAATCTGCGATTGAGCTCTCTTTTAATGGTTTGGTTTGGTTGTTTTACGGCATATCAACACTTTTCAGGTTATTTAATGCCAAATCCAGTTATTTTGAAGAAAAAATTTTTAATAGAATATATTGGAAAGAAAGTCTTATCAGATATAATGTAACGTAAGTTAGCTGTTCTTTAATCCTTGCAATGTGTCTCTTTCGTCAACAGAATCGGCTGGTCGAATTCTCTACAGTCACGGTTATGAAGTGGTGATACTTGTGTATTGTACAATTGTTACTATTGTTACGGTTTCATATTGTGAACCGGATTTCTTATGAATGTCCAATATGGCTGAACCAACAATGGTGAATACTTGTGCATCTATGTTACAATGCTGAAATAACATTATTTAAAAAGCCATTCTTAACAAAGTGAGACGGGATTGTTTTGTAACTAGCTTGTACTTTCACCTAACAATTTAATAAACAAAAATATTGTAAAAATTGAATGTAACTTGAAAATACTTTTAAAGAAAATAAAACAATAATTTGAACAGGTTCTCGAGCGTTTTTAACAATGCTTGGTATATTCCAGTGGCGACGTCGTCAAGTGCCGGTCAAGCCCAAGTGGACATTTATGAAAAATCTGGTTTGTAATATGTACAATTACTGACTTCTGGTCTGTACGATGCACTAGCACTGAAGTTGCCATCTTCTTTTCTCTCTCATTTTCTTCTTTTTCTTCTCAATAACATCTTTCATAATCGATGCTTCCACAGTTCAGTCTCGAAAGACAAAGGATACCCCCTGTAAGGGCAGCTGCACATGTAATTGTGTAGCAGGGGTTGCGCAATTCTCAACCACACCGCTCCTGAATAGACACTGTTTGAGTCCAGTGGCAAGGACAAGTTCGGGACAACTGGGAACAATACCGAGATAAGCAGAGAGAACATACAGCACCTGGAAGCCCCAAATGGTCACCCATTTGATACTGACCAGGTTCAACATTGCTTAGCTTTGGTGATTCAGCGGGAACTGTAGTGTCAACGTGATTATGCCATATATATATATATATATATATATATATATATATATATATATATATATATATAAAATTTTTTTACCATTTTTCTGTCTGAGTTCATTGTTATTTTTAAAAATACTTGTTGCTCCATTTTTGGTTGCAATTTTTATGGAAAATATGTCTTGTGGATGGGAAGGTATAAATAGCATCATTTTGAGGGTAACACATCAAATATCCAATCCCTCTTCCCCTTGAGGTTGAAGCAGTGACTATCCAAACTCTTGTTTTTTTTTGTTTTTTTTTAATTCAATTTTCACCCCAAACAAGGCACAGTGCCACTTTGAAGTAGGGGGTTACTATCAGGGACTTAATTAGCAGGTCCATTATGAAGGGAGATGAGTAGAAAGATGTTTGTTCACATTACACTTGAACTTCTGCATATCAGTACAGTTGGGAAAGCAGAATCCCGGAAGGGAGTTCCAAAGACCTGCAGTTTTGGGGAAGAAACTATTGGAGTAAAAGGCTTTCTTGCACCTAGGGATCTCTACTGTAAAGGGATGAGACTTACTAGCTTGTCGGGTTTGTTGGGGGTAGTTACGTCGGGGAGGTACAAGTGTTTGCAGTTTGTCAGAGCATTCACCATTAAAGTATTTGTACTTTTTACTCTGCTGGTCCAATCGAAAGAGAAAGATCTTTCTTGCTAGTTTGCAACATAAACTTAGTGGCTTTTTGTCTCTGTGATGTTGTTGCCGGGACATGTAGCTCATGTAACTTCTAATTGGAAAATTCCTCTCTACTTAATTGTTAACCTTGCACGGAAATATACCATACTAATCATATCTTTAGACAATCACGTATAAATATTACAATAAAACAAATTAAAGATGGGATTTAAACAATAATTCAGCTCTTATTTCATCACACATTGGTGTAGTGATAAAACAATGTGTTCTGTAAAGGTTTATTTGACTTGGCATGGTTTAACTCATGTGCATCTTTTTATGAGAAAGTAATTTAAGGCCAAAACATAATAATAATAATAATAATAATAATAATAAAACGAACCCACATAAACTATAAACACTAACCGGTAACTCGAATGTGACAGGGCTCTATAGACAAATTTATTTTTAGTTGGCCTTTGACAACCAAATATTTCTGTACTAGCAAAAGAAAAGTTACTAGCCAAACCCATATGATTTTTGGAATATGACATCTTCTTTTCATGACAAGTACTACATCATAAAGATGTTTTTTTCTTTACTTTTTAAATAAGTGTAATTCTAAATATGCACCGAATTTTATGTTGAGATTTGAAAGTATAAATATTCAAATTTCTTCAGATGTTTTTAAAACGACCTTTGTTCAACAAAAAAAAAATATTGTTCTATTAAACTTTTATTGTTTAAATAATTGGACTTTTCTCGTTTTATGAAAAAAAAAACACAGTTAAAAAGGCATTTTTCACTCAGTAATGAGCTTTGGAAGATTGTTGGTGAAAAAAAAAACACAATCGCCAAAAGATGAGCATTTTATTATTTGTAGTCGACACTTGGAAAAATCACTCATAAATGTGACTGTTTCACTCGCAATGTAAAGCCCTGTACTGCAATAGGAATAAAACAAAAACAGAAGGAACACAACCACAGGTAACCAAGAAGACTAAAATCACAAATACTATGTACCCCTTTAAAAAAAGTGATGGCATCTACATCGGATGGCACCACACAAAAGTTGTGAAATGTTCAGGAGAGGGAGAACACATAAGTCAGACCTTCACAGGAAGAATACAAAAAGGACTGGGGTCTTGGAGAGGCTTTTTTTTGCTAGCCAAACCCCAAGGAATACCGATGACTGATACCAACTAGAAATTAATGGTAAGAGGCTGTTGAGATAACATAAAGGTAAATGGACTGGTATTCATGAGTTGGAATGCACTGAAAATCTGGAGAGACTTGTCGTTCAGACTCCAGAAAACACCAGAGATTATTGTCAATGACTGTGTGAGAACTCCTAGTGGGTGAATTATGAAAAATCAGAATTGTCAGACTCCTTCTTACTAATACCGCAATTTGTACCAATTCCCATTAACTAAAATTGTAATTCACAATATCTATGCTCTCTCTTGGTTGTCAAAATCTCAACTCCCTGTCCTCTCCAATTTATCCTTCTCATAGCCACTATTTCATATGCAAATTAATGGCACATGTATACAAGGATGGAATACTGCTGCCATATCTGGGCAGGAGCTGCTAAAAATAGCCTATCCTGCCTTGACAGAGTACAAAATAGACTTCGTGGCTTAGTGGGGAATACCTTTTTCTCTTCCCTGCAACCTCTCTCCCACAGAAGAGACGTTGCGAGCCTGTCTTTGTTTTACCATTATTTCCATGGCAAGTGCTCGTCTGAGTTCCAATCTCTGGTCCCCCCTCGCCAATCTTTTACGAAAAACTCCTGTCTAGTTGAAGCCACTGTCAAAAATTTTTCCCACTCTCTATCTGTGCCTGAATCAAAATGTAGATTCCATGAACACAGCTTCTTTCTTAGAACAGCACGTCAGTGAAACTCTGTTCCGTCTGCCTGTTTCCCACCTGACTACAACTTGGATGTCTTCAAATCCAACGTAAACAAATTCCTGATGAACCGCCCCCTTAAGTAGACACTTTATGAAATCTCAACACTAACCTACAACATACTTATCCCTGAGTGGCTTCCGGGCCTTGATAAGTGGTGACCTCCTTGTAAAAAATAAAAAAAAATAAAAAATCCATCTACAAACTTAAGTTTTTCTTGCAAAATTTCTCTCTATCTAATTTTTAACCTCACATGGAGATTTACCATAGTAATCTTATTTTTACACATGCACCTCTTGTCTTGCCACACTTGCAACTGAACTCAAACAATGTTAGTTTAAGAGTGGTGCAGTTAGGGATTGTGAAACCATTGCTTCACTATACTTCTGAGGAGGCAATCTTGCAGAGATTATTCATTATCTTTCAAGAGAATTAAAAATAAAATTTTTATTCATTGATTTAATTTTCTTTCTGTTTTTCAGGACGCTGCTTGGATATAAAAGATGCTACGTTAGATGAAATCACTCATAATACCCGTGGTGAAAAATTAAAGGAAACTGCTTATCAAATGTTAAGATTTTGGCATGAAAAATCCTTTCCTGCATGCACTGTTGGAATCTTGACTAGAGCCTTTATAGACAGTGAAAACCCAGAACTGATTCAGGAACTGCCACTTGATGAATGACGGTTCAAAATTAAAATATAGCATTGTCTTTTTCTTTTTTTTTAAACATTTTTGGGTGTTTATTTTATTTTATTTTTTGAATTTTGGAATTCTATTTTAGTTGTTTTTTCACCACGTTTTGACCAACTCATCCTCTGGCCTTCTTCAGGTTATTAACCACAACAAAATAGGAATGCTGAGTCTTGTAAGTTATCTCCAGTAATTATTGCCTTCCATAGTTGTTATCTCACCATGTTCTGGCCTGCTTCGGTAGGATTGAAACCACTATCTTCAGACAATGCTCACCTGGAACCGTAGAGACTTCATGCCTCTATCCACTGCGCTACAGCACGGCCACTGAGATATAAAAGGCCTGTTAACTGAAAAATGCCTGCAGGCAATGTAGGTAAGATTTGTCGAACTGATACTGTCGATACTATATGACGGCATTTTTAAAAAGGGCATTAAAACATGTTAAAACAGGAAAGAAAGGAACCCAATTCGATTAATAATGAAACTGAACTTTATTCAATATAAAATATAAATATTATCTATGTAAAATTACGTAATTGTAAAGCAATATACAATCTAATACTGATAAAACTGAATTATGAATTTAGGGAACAAACAATTAAAGAAACATGAAACACAAGTAATTCTTGGCTTTTTGGGACAAGATCACAGTGTAGTATCTGTTTTGATGCTACAATTCACCTTTTCTGTGGAGGAAAAATTCTTAATGACTGAGACAATTTTTATTTTTGTTCCTATCTAGAGTGCCCCTTATTGGGAAGCTGGATTTCCTCCACAAACTTATATGTTGAAATATTTAAATAACTATTACTTTTAATACAGAAATTATATTTAAAGTTTTGGTTTTCTGTTCTATGTTCATTTTTTCCCATGTTTTTCATCAAAATGTGTAGCATATTTTCATCAGTTACATGGTTAGGAATCCTATACTCCGCTATAGTCTTCATTTTCATATCAGTGCAGATGCAGAATACATGAATACGGAAATGAAATTCACATAACTACTAAAAGATAATCATACTATAATGTGAACATTAGTTAAAAATTAAGAAAATATAGTAAACATCTACGATGTTAAATCAGAGAGTGGTGAATTTGGGAGGGGACATTATTATTATTATTATTATTTCACTCACTAGGAGTTGTCTCGCAGGCCATCATCAATGATCGCTCACTGGCAATAACCTGTGGTATTCGCTGGAGACCGTGTGACAACAAATCTCCCCAGATTTCCAATGTTCTCCACCTTTTGACCACTCGTGCAGATATTTGCATGTTATCGCAACAGTTGTTTACCATCAATTTCTCGTTGGCATCGGCTATTGGTGTTTCCTGGAGTTTGGGTGACAAAATGCCTCCCTAACATACCAGATTTGAACTGCACACTTCCAGTAGAGATCTGGTTAGTACTCTCCCACCTCGGTCTTTCCATCCTCCCTGGACCTTCACAACTAGTTAGTGTGGCGCCAGTTGAGGTCATCTACAGTGTTTTTTGGCACTTCATGGGGAACATGGACCCTGCATAAACGGGTTTTAATTTTTTTGTAATCGAGTATATACTTATTTTATTTTTCAAATTTTTTTTATTTCTTTAATTCAATTTGATTCATACTTTTATTTTGTACTTGTTTTTATTTTATTTTCATTTCATTCTAATTTATTTTTATTCTTACATTTCCCACACTAAATATTTTCATTTTTTGTTACATTTATTTTTTCATACATATTCAAATAATGTTTTTGCCTTTTTTTGCCTTAAATACTACCTTAAAAAAAAACGTTTTTGTGATTAAATAAACCAATGAAAACCTTTTGCGTATGCGCTTTTTAGGGAGAAACCATTAAATTAAAACCCGTTTATGCAGGGTTTACATTCCCCGTGAAGTACCTTTTTTTATTATTGTTGTTGTTATAATAATAATAATAATAATAATAGTAATGGTGCTTGTGCAGTGTACACACCGTGCTGTATTTTAGATAGGATTTTCACATTAAATTTTATGGTATCTTTTTTTTCATCTAATTGTTAGGTGAAAGTGCAGAATAGTTACCTCTCCCTATCAAGAATGACTTTCTAAATAATGTTATTATTTTAGCACGGTGAGTACACAACACAAATACCAAGCAATATTTATTCATAAGATAAAACACAAGAAAATATGTTAACTAAAATTTAATATATTCTTTATTTTTAGTTCATATCAAAAAAACTTTAATTAAAACTGATTAGTTAATGAATTTTTAAAATGAATTTGTGTTTGTATGTATAAAGTGTTTGAGAGAATAAAGAATTTAACGAATAAAGTGAATGTGTTCGAGAGAATAGAAAATTTCCTATTTCATTTCCCATTTCAGTCATGTAAATTATTTACAGATAAAATGTTAAAAAACAAACAAACAAAAATGTTTAAGTTTTAAATATATTTTTAAAAAAATAAATTACACCCGGTGCTAAATATTGAATTTATCAATTGTTTTAGTTTAAAAAAAAAACTGTTGTGAAAAATGCTTCTAACTTTAAAGTATTTGGAAATACTCAATGAAAAGTTTAATTTATTATTAAAAGAGCGGACTGAAAAATATTCTCATATAAAAATTGTTTGTTTTGCAGTTTAAAAATATAAATAAAATGAAATATTCGACTTCCTTCGATAGATATAAAAATTAATAAACAACCCACTTACTGTTATATTTTGTTAGATTAAAATTATCTCAATATGCAATTATTATAATAATTGCAATTATATAATTATCCAAATGGAGAATTGTTTTTCATTTTAGGAGAATAAAAAACATGTACTATCTAAGGTAACAAAAAATATTTTTTATGGGCATGTGGTTGAACACCGGAAACTTTCTATACCTACATGTTGATCTGGAAATGACGTCACACTGTCATGTTCACTGGCCTACTCTATCGGTAGCTGTGGTTACGGGCCCCGAAGTGTAATCCTGGTTTGATTTTATGGTTTTATAAATTTTGTTTTTATCTGCTTTTACATTGTCGGGTCTGTACTGAATGGTATTATTATTTTTTTTTAATTTTGAGATGAGGCTTCATAATGAAAGGCAGTGATTACTGGGGATAATTTACAAAACACAGTATTCCTATCCCGTTGCAGTTAATCACCTGAAGAAGGCCAGAGGATGAGTTGGCCAAAATGTGGTGAAGCAACAACCATGAAGAAGATGCAAAAAGAATGAATGTATAAATTTTGAAGCCCTACTTCAAAGGATGCTTGTTCGGAATAATAATGAAACCTGAAAACTTGAATTTCAACAGTAGCAGTTACAAATAAAATATTTACATTTTTTTACAAATCAATGTCCCTACTAGGTGATTTGGCCGCACACTGACCAATCTGCTTGGAGGGTGCATTGATTCTATCTCTCCCCTAAGGAGCTTCTTTAGGCCCTTTGGGAGTCATGGTCAGTTAGCAGAGAAAGCCCGACAAACATCCAAGAAATATCTCTCCTCTCATCTCTCTCCTATCTTGTCCCCTGGACACTCCAGCATAAACGATCTTCACTCGAACTGCTGGCCGGTAATTCTTCCTTCTGCTCACTCGGATACTGTCCAACTTTTTGTTACTGAAATAAATCCTTTTTCTTGTTTTATTAAAAGGTGTTTTGTTTTTTTTATTCTGTGCTACTAATCTAACTAGCGGGGGTGTTGGATGTGTGTGTGTTGTGGGGGATAATAAGCAAAGTAATAGCCCTGTTTAAATATTAAAAAAAATTATGTTAAACTTGTTATAAAAACAATCAAAAAAACAAAAACAAAAAATAGCAAAAAATGTTTTGGAAGTAGGCTTGAACCCTGAAGCCCATGATGACTTAGCAATGACACCACGAAGGTAGAGACTTGAGAACAGCCAAAAATAAACATTTAAAAACGCCAGTGGTAGAATGTCAAACATCACGCCATCGTAGTAGTAGTAGCAGTAGTACAGGAGGCGAATTTTGTATGAGAAAAGTCGCTGAAATAAAAGATATTTACGATGTCGTTTGGTAAATCATGGATATTATAATCTAAGGAGTATATAGAAAGTTCTAAGACATAGTAACCCCCCTGGAAAACTCCTTCGAAAAAAGCCTTTCGTTAACATACAGAAAAAAATGCACACAAACACACATTTTCGCTTTTATATAATAGACTAACAGGGGGGGGGGTAACCAGCGTTGCCCGGGTGTTTGGAGGTAAATCAAAACTCCGAAGGGGGGGGGGGGAGTTAAAATAAAATAAAAAGTTTTGATAGGTGAGTATGAGGATCGAACCCGAACCCTTGAGGTGGAGTTGGAAATTAAAGTGTGAAAAAAAACATGCGATGTTAACCATTGCGCCACCGCGACATACTAATGGAAACACATTTGAATTTATTTAATTACTTAGATTTGGAAGGTGCATGTTTTAATGACTTAATGAGGTCAACTTTGACTGCGGAGTAGCATTTTATTTAATGCGGGAACGTTTTTTTTTTATTTTTATTTTCCCAAGATGTTGGGGGGGGGGGAAACAGCTTCCATTGTCCAAGGAAAATATTTCCACATTGATCAAAGCTGATTGCTTTCGGACATTTTCGGAAATCGCGACTGGAAAAATACCGCCAGAATTAGTGTCGCTTTTATTATAGGAAAAAGCCTAATCCACATGCGGCGAGCTAAAACTGTTGAATATTTATCTTCCCGAAGTCAAGCAAATTAAATAGACAGGCGAGCTCCGTTGTTAACTTGGAGATATTATGATTTATATGTGATATAAAAAGTTTGAAGAAGTTGTGAGCCGACCGACCGCTTCTTTGAAAAAAGCCTTTCTTGGACATACACAAAAAGCGAACATACATACACACATTTTCGCTTTTATATATATAGATGATTGATTTCAATTAACTATTATTCTTAATTCGATTTATTCATAGTTTCTACATTCTGCATAATCGCATTGAATTTAGGGTGAAAATGTTTTAGCGCATGGAAATGTTATATAAAAGTGATCATGTCAGTGTATATGCACATTTGAAAGTTGAACACTTGCCTGATGAAGGGAGGACCCCAAAATATAGCATCACGGATCCACTACGTGACCGCCTGATGTGTCAGAATAATCTTACATATAAAATATTGTATGTATATATAAAAACATATATATATATATATATATATATATATAGTTTGTTTATCATACAAACATTATTGGTTACATATGTGCATACATGTTTCAGTGAAGTCCCAATTAAAGGATAACACCTCATCAGACCCAAAATAGGATTGATATCGAAATGGGAATCAAAATTACATTAATTTTATGAGATATTTGGGTGTGATTAACATTCTGGGAGAAAGTGAGGTGTATAGAAAAAAAGACTAGTTTACCCTATATGTGCTTCTGGGTAGTACTTGCTCACATGCTGTTTATATTTACCCTCTATCGCCCCAACAACAGTGGAGTTTCTATCTTTAAGAGCATATCTGAGAAAATTGATCAGCTCCTGTCTGCTCATCCTTCAGCAAACATTCGCATCTGTGGAGACTTCAATGTTCACAGTGTGGAATGGTTAACCCACTACAACATGACAGATGATAAGGGGAGGTTCTGTCACAATTTCTCCATTGCTTATGACCTCACTCAGATTGTTCACGAACCCATCTGTGTGCCAGACTCTGATGGTCAGTATGCAAGTCTCCTAGACCTTTTCCTCACAACTTGTCCTGAGCTATATTCATCTTCCGTTTTGTCTCCACTGGGATCTTCCGACCACTCTGTTGTATCAATTAAAATAAAAACGAAATGTAATAAGTTCTCAGATGTACCTCTCCAGTATACAGTATATTGATACTCTATGGCTAACTGGGATAGCTTCCATACAGTTATATCAAATCTACCTCTGCGTTCCATGTTTAAAAAGAATGTGTCCTCTATAGTATCGGACCTGACGGAATGCTTGATTGTAGGTAAAGACTGTTTCATACCCTTAAAAAAAAATCCAGCAAAAATTTAACAGCCAGCCGTGGTTTTCTCCAGAATGTGCTGCTGCCATTGCACACAGAAATCACTTTTTCCATTGCTTCCAGCATAATAGTACTGGGGCTAAAGCCACTTTCAGGACTGCCAGCAACCACTGTAAAAGAGTAATGCAGAGCGCGAGAAACAAAACTGCCAATCGAAATGCAGACGGGGTTTCCTTTACAATAGAGGATAGAACTGAAGCAGTATACTTATATGTACAATACGTGCGTACTAACTAAACCACCTTTGTTAACTATATATAATCGCCTGTACTGAATCCTCATCAGCTCACAACCTCATGTATCCTCAGACTCTTAATGTATCAGACCTTATATCACCAAGACATCCTTCTGAATAGATACAAAAATTCTTCTGAGCAGCATAACATCCAGTGATCATATATCTTATCCTCATGAAATTGCTTATATCACTCTGAATATTACCTTAAATTTCCTTTCTATCCCTAAGCTAAGTAGAACACCTCATAATACTCTATTCAACTACTTTTAAAATTAGATAAACCCAGTTGCAATATTAGAAGTGCTTCGTCCCTGACCTAGACTACGGACTTGTACAACAAACCATGAAACTATTGCACCTAAAATTCCTCTCAAAACTGAAAAATACTGCTGGTTGTATACTAAGTACCCCCTATAGATACTTTACCTCCAAGATGACTGCATCGTCTGTTTTCCATGACAAATCTTTTTATTTTTTACTTAAATTCTCTTTCTCCTGATCACTAACAAATCAAACTGCTCTATTTCTCAAGTTGCCACTAAACCTAATCCATTTCACGTAACTTAGAGAGGTCCTTGCTCTCCGCCCTTGACCCTAACAGACTCAAAAATCGATACCCATTAACAACCAAAATTTCCTAGGTATGCCCCTGATTAAAACTCCTAACCCATAACCAAGCTTCTAAGTAAATACTTACTAGCCATAGTCCTATACATTGACTTAAAGTAATCTATAATGAACAGCAACCATTAATATCTCTTTATTAAGAGATAGTATTACAATAATCATTACACAAACTAAACCGGTACTCATTGAAAAAAAAACTTCCGGATATTAAGAGAAAGACGAAGTCATTCTCCTTCGTTGTAGTCTAAAGGCAACTTACTCAAAGTGTCCAAAATTCCATGCATTTGTATACATTACTACTTATCCATCCATCTATATTTAACTATATTTACAACATATGCAATAACCTATATCTATCAGGTATAACTGTACTCCATATCAAATGTTCTCTTGTATCTATACTGAGCATATCTTATCTTTCAGTCTTACTAAATATTCGGTTTGGGCACCAAATCAGAATTTCTAATAATAAGTAAATCATACCCTAACACTTTATCCTTATCCTAAACCTACTAAACCATATCTAATCATCCATTCCTAAACTTACAAAACTATATCTAACCATACATTAACTCGTCTCTCCCAAATCCAATACTGTAGCAAATTTAGCTGCTTTCACAGCACGAATTTTTACCTATACCCTCTCCGAGTAACAATGGAAATGGAAGCATAGTAATGCCTTTTTTAACCAGGTTACCTACTAAAACCAGCCCATATATCTATTTATCAAATTACACATGACTCAAAACTTACTGTTTTTACCCGTACTATATTTGCACTCGCATCTCATGCCCTGCTATCATCTAAAATATAGCTTGGGCACAACTCGTAGTTCAATTCTTAACACCTACTCACACTCTAATATTATACTAGACCCAAGCTCACATGAATAAAAAATAAATAAATAAATAAATAAAAATAAAAGGAAAAAATAAAATATATATATATATACAAAAGAGAAAGCCTCAAACCACATTATCTCCTAACAAGCCTCCTTACAATCATAGTTGCTTACACTGCATGAGCTCTACTCAACCTCTTTATCAAGTAACAATGAAATAACAATGTCCCTAATCCACTTTGAGGAGTGTAACTATTTTAGCAGATATAACCTCTACAAACTAACCCAATAACATTAACTAACCACGCGGGGTCGCAGAAATACCTGGATTAGAACCCAGGCGCGGAGCAAACCCTCTCAGTGGTGACGGACCCAGTAGATCTTTCCAGATCATCCGTCTAGGAGAAGGAAAACTCTGAAACTAAACCAAAGAGGAGGGAGGCCTCTTCAGTCTTGGATGACAACCTTCCTAGAGCTGGTGACTCAATCAAATTACCGGTTTGCAAACCTAAAATGCTTAAGGAGTAGATAGGTCCTGCCTATCGCCCGGCTTCCATACTCCTTCTTTGCCTATTAGTCAGGCGCAGAGATACTATCACAGTGATTCGACAGAAACACCCAGTGGTAGATCTTGTTTCTTGTCTAGGGCAATGAACGCCGTTTCCCCACTCCCGACACACCCCACCCCTAAAGCTGGGCACTTGAGAATGCTTGAGTACCACATATGCCTGAGCAATTAGATTGGGCTGACCTTCCTCCGATGGGTTGAGGGTACCGGATTGACAGTTACTGGCTGCTGTTTCCGACTGGTAGTACAGGAGCCCTAACTCTTTGGTAGCGCTTAGAGCGGCTGCTCCATCAACAGTTGAATAATATCGGGATGTTTGCAGTGCCATGGCGCGCATGGAAAGGGACCCTGCACTCATCCCCGGTGGGCTTTCCTGAGGCCACAGTCCTAGTTGATGGAGGGTCAGCTGATGGTCTACTTGTGATGCATGTGTGATATTCTGCATAACCTCCTGTTCGGCTTCCCCTAACCCAACTGAAACTCGTTAAAAAAAACATGATGACAGTACAATCTAAAAATAAGCTTAAACCAGGCTTAGGGTCAAACAAATCCAACTTGCCTCCTCCCTTGAGGCTTGCATTCACAAATATCCGTGGGCTTAGAACTAATTTAGCTGATGTTGAAGCATTTCTCCTAACAAATACCCCGGATATCTTAGCACTAAGTGAGACTAACCTACACTCCTCCATCCCCTCTAACTACTTTAACATGCCTGGATATCTCCCACTCTGCCGTAAGGACTCTGACAGACATATGCACGGACTTGGAGTTTACATTCGTAATACCCTTCCCTTGACTAGAGAAACAAACCTAGAAACGGATGATCAAGCCTTTATGTGCTTTAGACTAATCATGCAACACAACATTAGCTACTTTTACTTTCTCTACCGCTCTCCCTCGACCCAAGACTGCACCATAATAAACAAAGTATCTGACAGCATACACACAGCACTCTCCTTCGACACTAGCGCCCAAGTACATGTATTTGGCGACTTTAATGTCCATCACAAAAACTGGCTTGGATTCTCTACTTACACAGATGCAGCAGGCAGCGCTACTCATAGCTTCTCTGTATCTCACTCCCTAGCGCAAATTGTTACTTTTCCAACCCGCTTCCCTGATCAGGAAGAACAACACGCATCACTATTAGATCTGTTTTTGACCACAGTTCCTGATGATTGTGTAACGAAAGCCGACAGCCCACTTGGGAACGCTGATCATGCGGTGATAATGGTTGAAATCGCCCTAAACTCTAGACCCAAAACTGAAGAGCCAGTGCTCAAAACAACGAGATATTATAAAAAGGCTGACTGGGAAGCTATCAGAGATCTTATCAGAGACGCCCCATGGGGAAATATTTTTTCTCTTCCTGCTGAACAGTGTGCAACCGAGACCACTGAATGGTTCAAAACTGCAATCGAAGCGCATGTTCCCATGCGGAAATTCTGTAGCAAGCCCCACTCTCCCCAATGGTTTACTTCGACTTGCGCAACTGCCATTGCTCAAAGGCAGCATGCATTCCGCAGGTTTAATCGACATAAGTCCAGTTCAAACAGACAGAAGTACATAGAAGCTAGAAGTAACGTTAAGAAAGAAATAGCGACAGCTAAGAGGGAATTTACGGAAACCACGAAAAAACGCATCGAAGCACAAAAACTAGGAACTCGTGACTTCTGGAAAATCTACAACAGTGTAGTAAATAATGGGCAATCAACAATTCCCCCACTAACCAACAATCACGAGGTTCTTTGCTCAGCAACCGAGAAGGCTAACATGCTTGCCAGTCGGTTTGCCTCAAACTCCACACTGGACCCTCTAAACCACCCCCTACCTCAATTTCCTATGCGGACAGACGCCACGCTAGACGACCTGAAAATCACCCCTGCTCAGGTGCATGCTATCATAAAAAACCTTGACACTTCCAAAGCATGTGGACCCGACCTCATCCCAGCTGTGCTATTAAAAAAGTGCTCAGCCGAAGTAGCTCCAGTTCTCTCCAAACTCTACAACAAATGCCTTAATGAATCTTGCTTTCCGAGCTGTTGGAAAACTGCTTCTGTAGTACCAGTATTCAAGAATTCTGGCAAAAGAACTGACCCATTAAATTATCGCCCTATTAGCCTCCTCCCACTTTTTGCCAAAATATTTGAGACCTTAATTAACCATGCTCTAGTCCAGCACCTTACAGATGCTAAACTTCTAACCGACCGTCAATATGGATTTAGACACGGCAGACATCCTCACTGTAATCTCTGAACGCATATACCATTCACTGGACAAAGCGGGAGAGGGAAGAGCGGTAGCTCTAGATATATCTAAGGCTTTTGACAGGGTATGGCATGAGGGTCTCCTCAGGAAGATTAGATCTTACGGTATCACTGGTAGAATACTTAACGTAATTAAATCCTTCTTAGATAAGAGAAAAATCCAGGTTGTCCTTGACGGTCGTACATCTAAACAATATGATATAAATGCGGGAGTGCCCCAAGGATCTATCCTGGGACCTCTGCTGTTCCTGATATTCATAAATGACCTCCCCGACAAGATTGCCTCTGAGATGGGGATATATGCTGATGACACCACACTCTATAGCAGGCACGACAGGAAAACAAACGAACATATATCTAAAGTAATGGCAGAAACACTAGAGGATGACCTCCAATCAGTAGTGGAATGGGGACAAAAATGGATGGTAACGTTCAATGCCACCAAGACAAAACTGGTTTCATTCAATAATTACAAGAAACCTTCTCTACCACCTATAGCAATGGCCAACGACTCTTTATCTGAGAGTACGTCTCTCAAGCTCCTTGGCCTAACGTTCACTGGAAACATGAGTTGGAACAGTTACATCGAGGGCATTGCCAGGGCCGCTGCAAGGAAGGTGGGCTCTCTCTACCGTGCTAGAAAACTTTTAACACCCGAAAGTATCCTGTACCTCTATAAGGCCACTATTCGCCCATGTATGGAGTATTGCTGTCATATTTGGGCCGGTGCATCGGCTACTAGTCTCTCGCTCCTTGACAGGGTTCAAAAGAGAGTCGCAAATCTGATAGGCCCTAAACTGGCATCAAAACTTCAGCCTCTGTCCCATCGTCGAAACGTTGCATCCCTCTGCCTGTTCTACAAGTATTATAATGGTGAATGCTCTGAAGAACTGCAAGCACTTGTGCCCCCACGACGTGAACACCCTCGACAGACCCGACAAGCTGCAAAATCCCACCCCCACACTGTAGAGGTCCCTAGATGTAAAAGATCCTTCTACTCCAGTAGTTTCTTCCCCAGAACTGCTAGACTTTGGAATTCCATTCCGGGTCACTGCTTCCCCAACTGTACTGACATGCATAAGTTCAAGTGCAATGTGAACCAACATCTCGCTGCCCTAATCCCTACATAGTACCCCAGTAGATGTTTCCCCTGATAGTAGCCCCCTACACCAAAGTGGCAATGTGCCTTGTTTGGGGTGAAAATGTAATAAAAAAAAAAAAAAAAAAAAAAAAAATGTATGCTCAATCCGTCAAGTCCGAAGTAGTTGGGCAGCAGCTTGGTTCACACCAGTTTTGGCAAATAGCAAAGAGGATCTTGAACAGAAGTGTGTGCTCTATCCCAACTATCATTAATGCACCTGAGGTAATCTCGTCAGCATCAGACAAAGCCAAACTCTTTGCCAAAAACTTTGCAACTTATTCTACCCTATGCGACCAAGGCCGCCAACCCCCCATATTTCCTTCTGTATCAGAAAACACACTGTGTGAAAAAATGCTGAGAAATCCTTCATTTTCATAGCATTTACACAACACTGACTTTGAAATTACACTATTTTTATAAAAATTTCAATTAAAATTGATATATTTATATGAAATACATTGAAAGAAAAATAAATACATGAATTGTAATTTTAATCATGAATCACAACTAGCAAAATATCTCAACTTTTACTGCATTGGTTAAACAAAAATTGTAAAAAATGCTAATTACCAACTAAGTCTTTTTTTTTTTTTGAGAAAAATCAATCAAATTTAACCAGCGTGTGACTGCAAAATTGATAGCAGTAATCTTTTTCAGTCTTTATTTATTATTTTTGTAGTTGTTTATTATTTCTGGAAAAAAAAAACAGCACAAAAGAATAATTATTTGAAAACATTTATTTTTTTTAATATTTTTATTATGTAATTATGAATAAAACTACTATTGTTTGGGTAAATTGAGAAAACTAATAAGATTTAATGGATAAATATTTATTTACCTAATGGACAAAATCGTTTGAATGCCCTCTTCTCTCACATTCAATTTATCTGAGTTTATCATCGATATTATGATATTTTCCGGAAGTAGTGCAAAAGCACTATATTTTAAACTGTTTAAAACAGTAATTTGGATTTCAGTTAACTGTTTTGTTCTATGAATCACATTAAAAATATAGTGTTGTTGATTAAAAAAATTGTCGATTTTGATCTCAAACTAACTAACTGCATACACTTGGATGATAAATTTGACCAGAATGTTTATCAGAGTGTTTGAGGATAGACACCTCTGGCCCATAAAGACATTAATCTTGTGACTAATGTTAGCCATCTTGCTTGATTCAAGGGCCCAGTTTTCTAAGCTGCATATCTTAGGTTAACTACTCCTCAAGAAATGCCAACAATATACTCTAAAAGTAGTCTCCGGTCTTCACTTAAATTATTTGTTTCTTTTGCTGTCAGATAATGATAATTGGGAGGGGCACTAATTTTTAAAAATTCTACTTGAGGCATATCTTGATAATTATTGATACAAAGTTTCACCAAAGGACCAGTAATTGTTGTTAGGCTTTTTGTTATTTCATCAATTAATTTAAAAATTGCTCTAAATGGCAGTTTTTCTAGTGGACCTGAAAATAGCAAAATTTGCATGTTTAATAATAGAGTCAGATTACATAATAAATACCAATATAATATTTTATTTTTCACAAAAAAGGAACATAATTGCAGTTGAATCTATAGAAATTATTTTACCTCCTTGTTAAGAAGATAAGTGCACTTTACTGCAAAGGCATCACATCTCAAGACAGGAAGTTTACAGCTACAAGAAGATATATCAAACAGTCTGTCTAGCAGTTCCTTCATTCTTTTCACTTTTGTTGCTGCAAGAGATTTCCTGTCAATCTGTTTGGCCCTCTCATAGCAAAATATATTGATCTTCTGTCATATATAGCGTTCCCTTAACAAGGGCAATTGTGGATTAACTGCTTGCCAAATACTAATTAATTCCTTAGCAATTAACTTAGAAATCTCACTATTTCAAAAAACAGTTATCCCCATAACTGTTTTTTGACAAAATAACTAAACTGGATGACTTATTGTGAAGTTGAGGGTGCTGTTTCATCTAAACGACAGACCAGTAAATTTTGTGAACCACAGGTTAAAACTGAACGTTATGCTTTTACTGACATTCTAATCTGAAAAGTAAAATAAATAAATGGATTATAACTGAAGGAAACTGTTTTAGGCTATCTTCCAGTTTCATACGTAAAAAAATAAGTGCTAGTTATAAGAAATAATGAAAAACCTTGTAGAGTTGAATTAGATGTATTGAAGAGAAAAGACCAGACCAAATCAGAGGCATAGTAGTGTTTAGTTTAGACATTTTTAGCGGACTTTAACTCCTCCTTTGATAACATGAATTTATCCATAAAGATATTCATTCTTGCTGTAACTGTGCTATTTTAAACGAGTGTTTAGAGTGTGAAAAACCAGTGCTTGTGTTAGAATTTTTTGTACCAATAGTACATCCCGCTGTTTACATTTATATTTTTATTCTGGTTCTTAAATTTGATTTTCTGTATTTCGTATCCTCTATGATTCTTAGTTTCATATATTTTGGGTTTGTACGAAACTCCCTTTAATTTAAAGGAAAGAACAATGCAAGCTCCTTGATGACGTCATGAGCCCAGTGTGAAATTCGGTCTCTTTTGGAATTTAGGCGACATGGAGAGTGGACGCAGATTCATTGCCCGGCGTTGATATGGAATTTTGACGAGCCCTCCTTCAAAGAAGAATACCTGGCAAGAATACCCGGACGCGCTGAAAGCGAACTCCTAACGACTTATTTACGTGGCTACAGTTTGCACGTATTTGGAAGGAGTGTAATTTTTTAAAAAGACTTTAAATTGTGAAAAGAAAAAGGGCACATGCCTGACCGACATCAATTTGTGAGTCTGTTCCTAAAATTTATTGCATATGAGAATGTGATTAGGAACTACTATTTGAAATATGATATTGTATTAGTTCGTTGATACGACATTTTCAATATAAGAACCAGCATATTTTTTTCATTATATGTTGTTACCTTGGCGTTCTTTGTTTTTTGAATTTAATGTCCACAAAGGGAAAAATTTGCAACCAACTTTATTGTAAATAAAATATCTTCTTCGTTTTGAAACAAAACCTTTATATTATTCTTTACCCCCCCTTTTATTTCATGCTTTTATTTTTTTTGCAGGCTAGTTACTTCCACGTCAAATTTATCTGAAAGAGGATAAATTTCCGACACCTTGCAAATTTTTTTCCTCTATTAAATACATTTAGCAAATTTTTCGTTACCTTATTTGGGGCACTTTGAAAATTAAGTGTATCCTTCCTATTTCGAGAAACGTGTTTAATTCTCTTTCTTTTTCTTCCCCGTTCCCAACATCTGTATTTAGAAACGGTCTGTATAGATATTTCAACTACTAAATTCCTTTCCCTTCTCACTTAACTGTCCTGAGTTAAGAGAACATGTAATGTAATTCTGTGTGTTTCGAATATTCGACATTCGCCTCACTAAAAATTCCTGAGTTTAACATAGTACGTCTGTACCAAGATTGGAATGTTATATTTAGTTTATTTCTGAATTTAGCATTTTTATGTACGTCTAATGTCTGTATTCATATCTGCCCATTATATTTTACGTACGCCTAGTGTAGTGCACTATTTTTCATATATATTTTTCTTAATAAAAAGAGATTAAGCAATACGTATATACTTTCCATTTTCTCCCCTTTAGAATTGAAGCTATAACTTTTGTAACCCTTTTTCGGAATATAATTTACATTTTACTTGCATTAGTTGAAATTCCACGGGTATTGTGATTTACGTTTGGGAGAAACTATAGCATTTTCTGTCCCTATTCAGCGAATGAGAGATCCTGCTAGACTGAGGTAATTTTATTTTTCGTCCTAATCCAGCTTGTTCAATATTTTTTGGAAGCTGGATTTTCCCCACTTTACGAACTGACTTTTATCCTCGTGGGGGGGGGGGCAAGTAAATAGAGACGCTATGTCCGAAACCAGTGTTAGTTATATGCCCGTATTTTTCCCCAATATATTAATAAAAAAGGGAATAAGTATATACCCCATTGTTTTGATTTGTAATGAACACATGCGTTCTCTCACGTGTACTAAATGTCTCTGGGTTTTGAGTTGACCATATGATATTATTACAGATATTGTATTATGCGCTGAAGTCTACTTTACCTAAAACTTGTTGAATTCACATGTGTGCGATTACTTTTGTATTTTATTGTAAAAAAGGATTTCTTATACGTTGAAGATATTTATAATTTTCAATAGCGAGTTCATCCCCATCTGCGTTATACTAAGAGTTTGTGAAAAAACAAATTCCCTTTTCTTTGCCTTAGCCCGTATTTGCGTTTGGTTATTTGGATTCCTTCGAAGATACACGTGACATTAGTGGCATGCACCCTCGCCGACATAGTTGTATATTTAAACTCTCTTCCCACTCTTTTCCTAGGTTGCATTTCAGTGAGGATATTGCTATAAAGAGTGTTAAACGTTATTCTTTATTTTCCAGTCAATTAACTTCCATATGGAAGTTTGAATCTTAAATCCACTTAATTTTAATTTTGAGTCATAGTGACCCTTTTAATTTGTAACTGGGGATTGTATTCCTTGCTATTTTCACTGCTCAATGTACTGTATTGGTCTTGTTTTGTTTGTGCTATGAGGAAGGAATTTTATGCATATACCTTTGTAACCTTTGTGTGTGTATTTTTTTGTGTATAGTATTTGAATGCCTATTTTTTGTATTTGTTTGGATTTAGTCCATATTTTTGAAAAAAAAAACAAATGTTGCACGATATTGGTCACACGTTCTTCTGGATTCCTTGTAAGGAAACAAAAGTTTTATTTAGGGAAGATTATCGTCGTCTTAGATTTATTGCGGTTACAGAGGGAATTACCAAAACCTTATTTTATGACAATGAAGGCCGATGTTGATGAATGGTTATCATTGGTAGATAACATAACTGAGTTGTTGGGTGATCGTTCCTTTCGTGAGGACGTGGACTGTTTGCTTGTAGAAGCTGATGCTGTTAATGTTGTAGTGTTCGATTGATTCTCTCGAGGTTGGCAGATGGTGTGGAGTGTGAATCCTTGTGCAACCCTGTGATACCCCTGAGGAGATGCTTGGCGAGTTACCAACTACTAAGCCCAAATGTCCAGACTCGGAAGACAGTTTGCTGAGTACTGGCAAGTTTGGCTTGGAAAATACTGCATCACAGTCTGAAAGCAGTGTTGCAGGTGCCACTTCAGAGGATCTGCGTAGTCAAGCGCTGAAGTTTGATTTTTCTGGCGGGCAGTTTGCCAGTGATATTTCAAAGAAAAGTGTATTGCGAGTGAGTTTCCCTGGTATCATGAATGATACCACTCGTGTCCACAACTTGTTAAGCGTGGGCATGAATATTGTGAAATTCATGAAACGAATTCCATGGAATATTGGGATTGTTTTACCCTCTGACAATGTGAGTTCGAAAACTCGCATATGTGGTTATCTACCACAACCTTATCAGAATACTGGGGAACTTAGTCATGATGATGAAATATTACTCAGGTCATGTAGTTCTGACAATAGCCAGTGGTTAAAGGACAGGAGTCAATCCTGTGTGAAAGTGCAAGTTTTGTGCACTTCTTTAAGTGCTAATGTTAGCACTGGGAGAGAAATTCTCCATCAAGGGTATAGGGCAAAAAGTACTATATCCACCTGTCAACTTGTAAAAACCAAGAGGTGAACTCAAGTTGGACTGGGGCATCCAGATTCATGTTAAGTATAACTCGATAAAGAATCCCATGATGAATCCTGCCGAATTTGCTGACTACATGGTGTGTAGTTCAGCTTCTCTGAGTTCCTACGGGAGTGTAGGTTATGTTGTTCAGAGATCACTTGGAGAACCTTCATTCTATGAAGTTGCTCCTTTAAGTAGAACGTTTCCTGCTTTAGAGTCACATGCAGGTGTTATCGTGTTTAAATGTTTTTTGAAGATCTGCCTCGATGTAGCTTCCTGCAGTGTTGTAAGAGCTATCGAAGTCAAGATCGATTTGTCCTGGCGTGTTTCTGAGGCGCTCAAGACCATCTTATACTTAGTTAGAAGTGAGTTTTATGATGCTGGGATGTTTGCTTCAATGCTGAATACAAGAAGACTGGATTTCTCCTTGATAGGGGTCTTCCATAAGTATTACATCTCCAGATACCTGGGTGTTTCTGACACCTATACTCAACTTTGTTTGTTTGGCTATATGTATATAGCTATACAAACGTTTAAAACTGTAATTGCTTTGCATAATTTGTGCACAATTTGGGTTCCAGTTTTATTTCATTCCACCAAGTTGAAGAACTTATCAAAGCATAGGGTTGATTGGATTCGTCCCTCTTGTAGCACCGATGTTGATCTCACTGGGTGCTTGTGGTTATGAGGGAGCTGAGATATTTTGGTGTTCGCCAGAGATAATATAATGATAAGGAGGTTGGATGGTAGGTGAACTTCTCAAGCCTTTATACTCTTTTATATGCAAATAGTTAATTATCTGGTGAAATGTTCTCCATTCAAACTTCTGTTGCGACCTAGCATTTGATCATTAATTTTAAATTTGTGAATCTGGTTAGGTACTCCTCTGTTCAAGCCTAAAACATGAAGGTTTTCATGTGAATTTTTATAGAATAATCTTATTTGAATTTTTCTGCTTTTTTGTTCTCATATGTGTTTCCTGGAGATCTTCTGACCATACATTTTGTGGTATATATATATATATATATATATATATATATATATATATATATAAAAGTGAACGTGTCTGTCTGTCTGTCTGTGTGTCTGTCTGTCTGTGTACATTTCCCTACGCAATAACTCTGTCAATTTTTAGTCTATAGACTCGAAATTTGAAATACCGGGTACTGAGATTTGGGAAAATCGATGTGACGGGTGTCAGCCAGAAATTTGGCTGTTAAGGGGTCAAATTTCAACGATTTGACCTTTAAGAACTCTACCAAACTCCTCCGACAATTTTGGGTCTAGACACTTGAAATTTTAGATATAGGTTCCTTGAACCTGGATCTAACTTAATAAAGTGATTTGAGCCCGAAACTATAAATTTTAAGGGGTCATAATAGGGGTCAAAGTTTTAAAAAATTAACCATTTTTTTTGTTTTTTTGCTGTTTTTGCACAGCATACACCTCCAAACACCCGAGCAACGCCGGGCACCCCTGCTAGTATATATATAAAGAAAAAAATGCATTATAAAATTTACAAGTGTCATCCAACTGCAGGTTGACTGCCATTTCTTTTTGGGACAGAATGTTGGAATTTTTTATACCAATAGTGCATCCTGCTGTTTACATTTATATTTTTATTCTGGTTCTTAAATTTGATTTTCTGTATTTCGTATCCTCTATGATTCTTAGTTTTGTATATTTTGGGTTTGTACGAAACTAATTTAAAGGAAAGAACAATGTTAGCTCCTTGATGACGTCACGAGCCCAGTGTGAAATTCGGTCTCTTTTGGAATTTAGGCGACATGGAGAGTGGACGCAGATTCATTGCCCAGCATTGATATGGAAATTTGATGAGCCCTCCTTCAAAGAAGAATACCCGGCAAGAATACCCGGACATGCTGAAAGCAAACTTCTAACGACTTATTTACGTGGCTACAGTTTGCACGTATTTGGAAAGAGTGTAATTTTTTCAAAAGACTTTAAATTGTGAAAAGAAAAAGGCACATGCCTGACCGACATCAATTTGTGAGTACGTTCCTAAAATTTATTGCATATGAGAGTGTGATTAGGAACTACTATTTGAAATATGATATTGTAATAGTTCGTTGATACAACATTTTCAATGTAAGAACCAGCATATTTTTTTCATTATATGTTGTTACCTTGGCGTTCTTTGTTTTTTGAATTTAATGTCCACAAAGGGAAAAATTTGCAACCAACTTTATTGTAAATAAAATATCTTCTTCGTTTTGAAACAAGACCTTTATATTATTCTTTACCCCCCCCCTTTTTATTTCATACTTTTATTTTTTTGCAGGCTAGTTACTTTCGTGTTGAACTTATCTGAAAAAGGATAATTTCCAACACTTAGCATATATATTACCATGCTATTTTTAATAGTATTTTCAAGTTAAATGTAATTTTTATGGTATTTTTGTTTATTATATTGTTAGATGAAAGTACAGAATAGTTGGAATACACCTCCCCCATGTTAAGAATGGCTTTCTAAAATAATAATCTTATTTTAGCACAATAACATAGATGCACATGCACAAGTATCGAAAAACCTTTAAAGCAGTTTCCTTATCTCCATATTTGATAAGCGTCTGGGCTTGACCTTTACCCTGACCTGAAATGGAATACGTACATCAAGTCAGTTGCCAAGGTCACTGGGAAAATGGTGGGATCCTTCTACCGCTCCAGAAGATCTGTATAAAAGCCAAGTACATCCAAGGATGGAGTACTGCTGCCACATCTGGGCAGGAGCTGCTAAAAACAGCTTATCCTGCCTTGACAGAATACAAAACAGGCTTCGTGGCCTAGTGGGTGATGCCCTTTTCTCTTCCCTGCAACCTCTCTCCCACAGGAGAGACGTTGTGAGCTTGTCTTTGTGTTATCGTTACTTGAATGGCAAGTGCTCGTCTGAACTCCAATCTCTGGTCCCCCCTCACCAATCTTTCACGATAAACACCCGCCTAGCTGAAACCACTGTCAAAAATTTTCCCCACTCCTTATCTGTGCCAAAATCAAAACGTAGATTCCATGAACAAAGCTTCTTTCTTAGAAGTGCACGCCTGTGGAACTCTGTTCCGGTTACCTGTTTCCCACCTGACTACAACCTGGATGCCTTCAAGTTCAATGTAAACAAATTCCCGATGAACCGCCTCCTTAAGTAAGACACTTTATCAAATCTCCAACACTAACGTACTGTACACACAATAACCCTTATCCCCGAGTGGCTTCCGGGCCTTGATAAGTGGTGACTACCTTGTAAAAACAAAATAAATAAATAAAAAATAAACAAGCGTTAATTTCAACAGCAATAACTGTAATATAGTGGACAGGGTTATCTCCCTTACACTCCACTGAACCTATTGATGCGTTTCATCACTAGAGGGCGTAACAGTCTTTTACGAGGCATTTGTAAATAAAGCGAGTGAAAAAAGGCCATTTTGTTTTGGCACGGGCTAACAGCTCATTCATCTATAATGTTAATTTTGTCTTGTGCGTTTTTATTCATGTGCAGTGTTAATGTTGATACACTTTAATAACAAGCGTGTATTTACAACGGTGGAATCTAAAATGTTCCCACCCCCAAAAATTCCTGAAATGAAAAGGCGAACTTTTTATTTAAAAAACATAATTTTGCCTTAGCAGTTAATTATTTTATTAATTCATTATACTCACTCATTTTATTTAAAAATGTACTTTAAAACATATTCTAAATAATGATTCCATTTTCTTAATAGTACGGATTGTTTTGATGATGCGATGTTCTTGGCAATTTACCGAAAAACTTAATAACTTCAATTTTTCACCTTTTAAAGTCATTTCCTCAAGCAAAGGTAACGATTTTGAAAAATATTTCATGTAGGTGTTTTCTATGTCAAACCCCAACTATCATCACCATTGCATCATCGGGGTTCCCAAATCGACCTGCCCTACTGTGCATCATGAGTAAGTTACTGGAATCTGTATTAAATAGAGAAGTAGTCAACCACCTCAGTAAAAATAACCTTCTTAGTGACATGCAGTATGGTTTCTGTTCTGCTAGATCTACAGCAGATGTGCTTATGGTTATATCCCATAGGATTAGCGAATAATTTCTCGATAGAGATTTCCTTTCTTGAGCAATTGCTCTAGACATATCAAAGGCACTTGATAGGGTATGGCATAAAGGTCTACTAAACAAGATCTCCAGCTATGGTATAGCTGGAAATATCTTCTCAATTATTCAATCATTTCTCTCTGATAGTTTCATAAGAGTAGTGGTTGATGGACAGAAATCAAAAGCTCGTAGTATTAATGCTGGAGTCCCTCAAGGGTCCATCATGGGTATAACTCTCTTCCTGAGCTACATTAATGATCTTCCAAATCACATCTGTTGCGGACCAGGATATAAAATACCCTAACTCGCTACAAGAAAAAAATTAATGAAACGAATTGAATGAAGAAAACAAAGAACTCAAATGCTGGAATAAAATAAACATGTCGTTTATTTCCTGTTGAGAAATGAAAGTCTTCGGTGTACATGTGTTCATTCAGCCATTGACGACTACGCGCGTGGAAGGAAAAGGGGAATGCAATAGAGAAACGCGAAGTGGCAAGCCAGCCTGTAGAAAGAAAGGGTTAAGCTCAGTAGAACGTCGCGCACATGACTGTGTCGATGGGCCAAGACGAAAGGGAGATAGAGTGAGAAAAGTCAATCCAGTTCATGGTGAGAGAAAGCATATTAAGTGTACTTGCGCTTGCCCCACATTACAGTAGCAGGGAAAGTGACGTTAGAGTGTGCGGTCGGTTCGTCGACTAAGCAGCTCGAACACTGGTCCAGACGAAAAAGGGAAGTTAACAGGTTTTGTTGACTTTTATACTGGAGTTAGTGTTCTGACTGTGCATGTCTGGCTTTCACTTTAAAGGAAGTGACGTCACAGCTCGGGTGTGTGCGTTAGCGTGTGTGTGTGTATACACATGAATGTGAGTGTGTGTATGAGGCTGTATATATGTGTGCATGCGTGTATGTGCGTGCGTACGTGCGTGCGTACATGTGGGTGTGTATATGTGAGGGAAAACATGTTCGAACACATCCTTAGATTATGCGTAGACATTTATGCTGATGACACTACCATCTATAGCAATACATCAAAGACAGTAAATGACCAAGTTCTCTCTGATTCTCTCTCTTCTGATCTTGAGCATGTGGTAAAATTGTTATATAGGGAGAGGTGTTATATATTATATTGGGTGAGATTTTAAAACAGTTATATTGTATTGAGAGGTGGAAGATATCGTTCTTATAACATCCATTATAAACGTATAAATTGTATCTATGCTTGTTTAGCCAGGAGGATATGATATCGACGTATAAACTGAGTCATGTTGTATCAGAGAGTTATCACACGGGTATATATTACAGTTCCTATATAAGAAGAATAATATAAGCTTCATACATTTCTTTCTTGAAACATCTATCTAAAACCCATTGCTACACTTTATTCTACAAACTCTCTTCCGTTTTCCTGCTTTCCAGCTGACTACAATATGGTCGTCTTCCAATCTAACATAAACAAGATGAGCCGTTCCCTTAAGTAAACTAATTTACTAAATTTCTACTACTAATGATTACTACGTATTGTACTCTGGGCCCTGATAAGTGCTGAGCTCCGTGATGAAACATGAAATGACCAACATCATAACCAATTGGGACCTCTGTTCTTTCTTCTTTTGTGAAACCACAGAACAACACTTTATATTTTTAAAATATAAATTTGTTTCAAATGGTCTTCACAAACGCTTTCTGGTCGTCTGTTCACTCTCGTGACTAACTCTTGACTCTCTTCAACTGACTAAACTTCCCGACCTCCTGACCTCAGTTCTGTTACATCATCATTCAAAAAGCACACGTATCCCTTACATGTGACTTTTCTGTTTATATTTAACCTAGCTAATTTATGTAAACGTCTTTCTAAAACCCATTGCTACACTTTATTCTACAAACAATAAATAACTCACAATATAAACTATTTTAAGAATATCATTGAATAGATAGATAAATAGATAGATAGACAGATCAATAATTAATTAACTTTTAACAATGCTAATTATTCAACACAATGGGGAAAAATGTGGCTGGTTAATTTTAATGCATCTAAAACCAAGCTTCTATTTTGACATCATCAATGCTCTGATCCCCATCTGGCATCAATTGAAATTAATGGCTCTCATCTTGGGAAGGCTCCATGTTTTGACAAGCTTGTGGGCTTGACCTTTACTCCTGGTCTAAAATTGAACACATACATCAAGTCCGTTGCCAAGGTCGTTGGTAAAATGGTGAGATCCTTCTATCGATCCAGTAGATATCTCACTGCTGATGCAATTCTCTACCTCTATAAGAGCCAGGTACATCCAAGAATGAAGTATTGTTACCACATCTGGGCAGGAGCTGCTAGAAAGACCTTATCTTGCCTCGACAAAATAGACTTTGTAGCCTAGTAGGGGATGCCCTTTTCTCTTCCCTGCAACCTCTTTCTCGCAGAAGAGATGTTGCGAACCTGTCTCTGCTTTATCGTTATTTTCATGGCAAGTGCTCATCTGAGTTCCAATCTGTGCCCCTCCCCTCGCCAAACATTCATGAGAAACACTCGTCTAGCTGAAAACACTGTCAATGATTTCCCCCACTCTTTATCTGTGCCTAAACCTAAATATAGATTCCATGAACAAAGTTTCTTTCTTAGAACTGCACATGTGTGGAACTCTCTTCCGTTTTCCTGCTTTCCAGCTGACTACAATATGGTCGTCTTCCAATCTAACATAAACAAGATGAGCCGTTCCCTTAAGTAAACTAATTTACTAAATTTCTACTACTAATGATTACTACGTATTGTACTCTGGGCCCTGTAAAAAAAATACTTTGTGAATGTGAGCTGTAGGGGTTTTTGGAGGGAAGTGCAGTGAAGGGAGGGAGTAGGGGTGAAGGGGGGAATACATGGTTAAGCTGTCCGGTTGCAGTGGAGAGGTGTTGGTATTCTTTTAACTTGGCGGTTATTTATTGGCCTAAGCTTTTGATCTGAAGTAATATTATACTCTCATCATTGCTACTTCCATTTTTATGGTTGTTTTTTCTTTTCTTTATTTTATTATTGACACATTTTATTTATTTATTGTTTTTTTTATTCTATTCCTCGTTTATTTTATCATTTCATTTGCTTCTAGATTTCAAATTCTTTATTTATTTGTTTGTTTATTTATGAGGTATATGTCCATATGGTCAAATTAACAGTTAGTTGAATAGATATATGTGCTTATTTACATGATTTAAATAAAGGTGATGTACTGGTAGTTATATTTTTCTTCTACTGCTGTGTCTGAAATAATTATCATGACAAAGGTTCTTATGTCTATATTAAATTTAAATTTATATATAGATATTAAAAACTAGTGTTGGAATGATTGATCGGAATTGGAATCAGAAAAATCAGAACTTTTGGGGTATCCGAATCAGTAAAATTTGTGTTTAATTTCAGATTCCAAAATCGATTCTTTTAATAGTTTTAAACTAAATTTTCCATTGCTCGATGATAAATCTTTATTGTGTTTAAACTATTAGTAAAACTAAACTCTATAGATCATAATAAGATATATTTTTATTATTTGTGTAAAATAAACAAAACAAAACTTAAAACTTTGAAAAAATTTGCTAGGTAACATCTAGAAGAATGCAGTTTATCTACAAGGTATCGAAATAATTGTTTAAAATTAAAGAAATATTTTGTCAAAAAAAATAATATCAAGCATTATTGCTAACTAGCCTGGGTGCCCGGCGTTGCCTGGGTGTTTGGAGGGGTGTTTAGCAAAAAAAAAAAAATGAAAAAGAAGTGGAAGTAAGCAGGCAAGCTCGAACCCACACTATGAAGGAGGAAAAAATGTGGAGGAAAAAAGTGAGGTCTTTGCCGTTGTGTTCATCACCAAACCGGAAGTGGCAAGGGTTTAAATTAAGGCTAGTCAATCGAAAAGAGGGGATGACTTTTGAAAATATCGGCGAAAAAAGCGACCTCTCCTTGGAGAAAAGTGCCCACTTGAGGGTGAAGGAATTAATGTTTTTAGCCAATTTTTCGATATTTGTCGTCCGAAGAGTCAAAATTAAAAACGATACTGATCTTGTGAAAATCCATCGCCTCTGTCAAAAGTTTTAGGCATACATACATACATGATGATTGCAACGTCTTGTCAGACGAGTGCCACTCCCTCAGACACTTAAAGTCCATGAGCCCAAAAATGACTTCCATTGCCACAGGACCATTTTAATAGAAAAATGCCTGGGGGAGTATCTATACGCAAATGATGTTAAAGAGTCTTAGCTTTGTACGACAGCTAAGCCTCTCTCTTGGTTCAAAATGTTGAGATCCAGCGACAAGCAAGAGCAAGATAGCCAGCAACAAGTTAAACTGCAGACCAGCTTAATGCGGGTACTGGTGTTCCGCTTTATGTTTTTTTTTTAATCAGAGATTTGCTTCTCCTAGAAAGGTTGCCTTCATTATGGCTTACGGGAACCCTCTCCACCCCAACACACACATACATACATACAAACACACATGGTGCTAGTTGGCCGTTGACCCCGAAAAAGGGTTCATTCGCCCTTTGGAAGGTCTTGTTTTTAATTCTTCAGCGAGACTAGCCACCCTCTTCACCAAACAAATCTGGTGGGGGAACTAGTTTAGTCGTCGGTGACCCGACCATGAGGCAGGTAGTACTGGGTTACATGGTACCAGTAGCATATGACATGACCTGACATACATACATACATTTAAACAGACAGGTGAGATTTATATTATAGATTAAATAAAAAATAGAATATAAAAAGTGTTGTTTTTTTAATCTTTAATGTATTAATTTTATGGGTTTATGCTTTTGTCCATTTGTAAAAAAATTATATCTACATTTAAAAGTACCCTTCCCCCAATGATAATCTACTTTTTGGAGCGATATTTGTGAACCCACTAAAAACAAAATTATTTTAGAATTTAGGATGTATGGTTAGTAGTGCATATAAATTTAGTGTAATTATTGGATAAATATTGACTGAAAATACTCGTTGTTCAAGAGTCTTTTTAAAAAGTGGCTATCCCTTCCCCAAAATTATATATAAAAAAATATCTTAAAATGTTAAGCATTCTTTAAAACCAAATAAAATCGATTTTTTGTAAGTTATGAACATGTTTCGTACTACTGTTCTTATGTTGAGTGTTCCTATTTACTTGCCTCTCCTAGAGGGTAAATTTAGACACAAGGTCGTTTTTTAATGTGGGGAATATCCAGCTCCAAAAATGGGGCACCCTGAGTCGGAACAAAAATTAAAATTGCCTCAGTCCAGTAGGATTTCTCCTTCATTGAAGCCGACTTCACAATTCCCATTATTGGAACTTAATTATAAGGTGAAGCTCGAAGGTTCTACCTCGAAGTATATATATAAAAAAAAAAAAAAAAAAAAGAAAAGATATATAAAAGCATTAACTCCCCACCCCTTCTCACCCCATCATACCCTTTAAGTACCAGGAACAAACCTGCTAGCTTCCTTCTACCTCAGGAAGACAGGGTCGGGGGTCTTCAGAGCTAAGTTAAACAATTCTTATCCATAACTGTTAATCTATTTTTGTCTTAATAATGCCTACATTTGTGTGTGTGTGTGTGTGTGTGTGTGTGTGTATATATATATATATATATATATATATATATATATATATATATATATATATATATACGCCGCCAAAAATGGACAAAAAATCAAGTTGTTGTTGTTTTTTAAAACGAAATTACATTTATTAAAATCCATTATTTCTGAGTAACTTTTTTTTCCAGAAAGATAAAACCCTGAATTTTATCATATAGAAAACAGAATAAGGTAAAACTTTTTCGCCTATTTTTAATTAAATTTTAAATGTTAAATTTTCCCAAAAAGTTAACAATTGACATTTTTTGTCTTGCACAAAAAACGTACATAAATATTTTTAAAAAAAGGTTTTTGAAATAATTAATTTATTTATTTGTTGTCAAACTAAGATTTTGGGTGATTTTCTATGAGAATATGCAAAAATATAATATATGTACCTGGATTTCAAATAATTCCACTTATTCATATTATTGGGATTTCCCAAACGTTTGAGGTAACAAAGTAATGTGACGACGTCAAGAAGAAAGGAAAAACAAACACAGAGTTAAATGTTATAAAAAAACTGTATTTACAAAAAGGAAAATAAAGGTGTTGCAAACAATTGGGTTTGCGGGAAACTTATCTCACAGATGTGATGTGTCCGTTTATCAATTAAATCTTTCCTGTGTCCTTAGTTGGTATGAAAGAGAAAAGGTGCGGCCTTGTTGGTCTGTGCTGCTATTACGGCTTGGACTCCATGTGCGTCCCGTATTTCTGGTGGCGGAGAGCTGGCGAAAAGGATGTACTCGCAATCAGGTCCCAACCGCAAAGGAGGCCGAAAGTTCGAAGGGGCCGCGCAAATAGGGGTCGGGGAGGAAACTAGAATGGCAGCCCGTGATTGGTTGTTTTTCATCCAATCACAGGGCACTACACTAGTGACTCCGTAATAATTCCAATATTCTCCCCCAAAACAAAATTGCAATATGAAATCATTGCAACATAATTCTCTGCAGTTACAGGTCCTTATGCTTTTAAGCTGGAGGTTCATAGCAGGCTTATTGTAAGGCAACTATCCCATAATGAAAGGTCGCAGAAACTTGGATTTGCCTCCCTTTGAAGGCAAATACGGCCCATAGTAAAGTTCATAGGAAAATTGATTTTTTTTTTTTAAGGCAAACATAGCCAATAATAAAGTTCATAGAAAAATTGATTTTTTTTTTCTTGAAGGCAACCATAGCCAATAAAAAGGTTCATAGGAAAATTGATTTTTTTCTTTTGAAGTCAAACATAGCCAATAATAAAGTCCACAGGAAAAATAGATTTTTTTTTTAAGGCAAACATAGCCAATAATAAAGTTCTCAGGAAAATTGATTTTTTGAAGGCAAACATAGCCAATAATAAAGTTCGCAGGAAAATTGATTTTTTTTTTTTTTTTTTTTTTTGAAGGCCAAACATAGCCAATAATAAAGTTCACAGGAAAATTGATTTTTTTTTTAAGGCAAACATAGCCAATAATAAAGTCCAGAGGAAAAATAGATTTTTTTTTTGGAAGGCAAACATAGCCAATAATAAAGTTCACAGGAAAATAGATTTATTTTTTTTTTGAAGGCAAACATACTAGAATATAGAAGAGGTGAAGATTGTATTCACAAAGAGCTTAAAGGTTTGAAAGAAGTGAGTGTAGTGATTTATTTTGTATGTAAAGAATTCTCATTTTGGTGCACCAATAGGACTATAGAGATTTCATCCCTTCAATAATAAGGTAGGATATCATTAACAGTTATTATTTTTTCTTCTTTTTTACAATAAGTACCTATAAGCTAAGGTATGTGAAGATTGTTCTAGATAAACTGAATTTAATAGTATATATAGGGGTTATTAAGAGAGTTTTTACTACTTTTTAAATTTTTAGTCCTTTTAGGACGTTGTTTCATTGGAACAGATGAGCTATTAGTATTTGGTACATCATTAGAAGATTTTGAATTTGCAGCATCAACTACTCCGTTTAGCACTGAAAGTGCAATTCTGTGATTGGAAGGTACAGACTTGATTTTGTCATCATGCCAGGGGAGTTTCACATGATACGCATTATTTTTAAATTCAATGGAATTTTCAAATTCCATAATTTTACTCTTGTCATAATTACAAGTAGCCTCGTCTTCCGATGATATACCTAGAGAATCTACATCAAACATTTTCTCTAAATTTCTTTCTACTTGACTCTCATCAAATATTTCAGCAAGGGGATCAGGGTAGCTCTTTATCGGGTTCATTACAAAATTTACCCTAATGTCTGAGCATGTAGAGTATTTGGAGACTATGACATGATAATTGTGGAGATCCTTATTCTTAATCTTCTTAGGATTACACTGTTTATCATACAAAAAATGTTGGCAATTGCCAAACGGGGAAATGCCTGCAGGAAACTCCCATGCAGAGCCCTGCATGCAGTCTATCATTTTGATGTTCTTCATGAATTGAATCACATCAATGCCTAAAAGGCCATGTACACGAATGTCATTTTTTTTGTGCAAAAAGGCCAGGGTATAATTTAAATTAATTAAATTTTTCTTTACAGACTTAAAATTATCAAATCTTAAGTTCATATCGAATTCATCATCGATAAGAACTGGTAGAGACAAGGAACTACCCTTAGTTACCTCTATCCCCACTACAAGTTGGTTCAATTTTTTTGTTTGCGACCCTAAAAAGGTTTTTACCTCGTATTCAACTGGAGTGAGGAGAGATTTATAACACCCTAATCTTTCAATAACATTCCTGGAGAAATAGGTTCTTTGACTGCCTGTATCAAAGAGGCAGTTAAATCTATATTTTTGTTTTCCTTTAAAAACAGTAATTGCTACTATCGGCAAAATGTAGGGTTGTTCCTGCATGCTAGTGTTAGCACACACGTGCGTGGAAGCAGTTGGACTGTTTCCACCCTTATCTGTTTCATTACAAAGTGGGGTAACGTGGCCTCGGGATTTACAATGTGCACATCTCCGAGGTAATTTATTTCCTTTGCCATAGCAGTCTTCTGTTCTATGATTGGCACTTGTACAAAGGAGGCATAAGCCCATTTCTCTACACCTAGAACGTCTCGACTCAAGGGAGAAATATTTTGGACAATGGTTCATAGTGTGTCCATTGACGCTGCAAAATCTGCAATGCTTAGTAACTTTGCTAGATTTTATAGCAAAGTTTTCCAACGTTGGGACACCCTTCCTTACATTATTATTTTTATTATAATTTCCTTCCCTAGATTTGAAATTGTCTTGGTGGGAATTTGGAGTTTTTTTAAAACTGGTTTTTATCAAGGTTTTTATGACCTCATTATAACTATCAAAGATCTGATTAATTTTTGGATAGTTACTATCAACTTTTCTTATTATCTCTTTTTGAAGAGTTGGGGGTAATTTCGAAAAAATTACATGGCTAATCAGTTCGTAGCCAGGAGTGTTTTCTTCAAAAAAATCCAGACCATACGAAGTCTTTAGTTCAGCTAGGTCAGCCTTTATTTCTGACAAAAAACTTTTTATGTTAGCAAACTCTGGGTCATATTTAGGAGTATTACCCAGCAGTTGTTTAAAAATTTCATCGATAATGAGAGGAATATCCAAAAACTCCTTTCTCAATAAATTGATGGCCACTTCAAAGTTTTCATCTTCTAACGAGAGGTGAGACACTAACTGAGACGCGTAACCTGTCAAAAAACTTTTTAAAAGTGATAGTTTGGCTTTTTTTGAATGTACGGCGTCCACACAATTCTCAAATTGAGCTAGGAAATTTTTAAATTCAAATTTACCAGCTCTTATGCCACTAAATTTAGCACACTGCAACCGTGGGGCTGAAACGCACGCGGCTGCGAGTGGCATTTGTGGATTTTGTACTAGGACCGATTCTTTATTGGAAGGAGAAATATTCTCTTCCAGTTCAGTGAGCCTTTTGAATATGTTGTAAACGAACTCCGCCTGTAACTTTTCGTCTTCCAACATACCGCTATCTTCTAAATTGATATCGGCCTTTTCACAGGCTTCACTTATTCTATTATTAATTACGTCGACCTCCGTCAACCATTTGATAATAAGAATTTCTTGCCTTTTAAAACAAATGTTATTGAGCGACACTTCTGCTGACATTAAATCAACGGCCGAAGTTATTTTCCTTTTAAAGGAATCTCTATTAAAAATCAAGGCTCTAACGCCCTTTATCTGTTTAAAATCATTCATACTGCTGAGAGCAAATATCTACAAGCAAAATAAAGGAAGGAAACGGAAGGAAAGAAAGAAAAAAAGGGGGGACGGACGAAATTAACCTCTACAGATCCAGTAGTAACACCAAAATAGCATAGGCTTGTATTCCCTTCCTCAAGCGACGTCACGGTTGAATTGAATTTACACAAATCTATTTCGTGTTAAATTATTCCACGTGTTATTTTTAGTCTCTAGCGTAAAAGGCTAGTTTCAATTGTTTGCAAATTATTGGGATTTCCCAAACGTTTGAGGTAACAAAGTAATGTGACGACGTCAAGAAGAAAGGAAAAACAAACACAGAGTTAAATGTTATAAAAAAACTGTATTTACAAAAAGGAAAATAAAGGTGTTGCAAACAATTGGGTTTGCGGGAAACTTATCTCACAGATGTGATGTGTCCGTTTATCAATTAAATCTTTCCTGTGTCCTTAGTTGGTATGAAAGAGAAAAGGTGCGGCCTTGTTGGTCTGTGCTGCTATTACGGCTTGGACTCCATGTGCGTCCCGTATTTCTGGTGGCGGAGAGCTGGCGAAAAGGATGTACTCGCAATCAGGTCCCAACCGCAAAGGAGGCCGAAAGTTCGAAGAGGCCGCGCAAATAGGGGTCGGGGAGGAAACTAGAATGGCAGCCCGTGATTGGTTGTTTTTCATCCAATCACGGGGCACTACACTAGTGACTCCGTAATAATTCCAATAATATAGGCAACCAATTACTTTGCGTCGATCTAGACAATGTTTACGTTCGTGCTTGATAAAAAGCAAACTATGAAAAACCAAACAGGCCAAAAAAAACTTATTTTTCAGTGACGAAAATTTCAATGTATTATTAACGCTGAGGCTGGCCAGTACCAGATGGGTGACCATTTGTATGAGTTTGGTTTTTAATGTGTATGTGTGTGGGGGCCAGGCTCCCCCAAATGGGGGGGGGGCAATTTAAAGCAGAATAAAAAAAAATTATTTCAGCGCGTTTGGTGCACCGTAGTCGAAAGGCGGCAAACGTTTTCAAACGGGATAAAAAAAAAAAATGATGCTATTTTTAACACAAAGGGCACAATATTTATCGAATTTTTTTTTGTATCGATTCTTCAAAGCATGCCCTGTTTAATAATGGTTATGCATTATTCGACTCGCTACAAAAAATTGTTAATTTATTTATCAAAGATTTTAAAATGGCTTTTTTCGTGTAAATATTAAATTTTTTTTTGTTTTGTTTTGCTTAACTTAAATTAATTATTTTACTTAACATATTCACCGAATTTCACACTTCAAAACTCAAAAGCGGGATAATTAAACACAATCGAAGTTCTGATATTCAGACGTCAAAATAAGGTATGCAAACAATATTTTTTTTTTTTTAAATCTATAATCCTGTCCCTTACAACAACACAATATGTTTTGTTCAGTTTCAGATGATTATTTTAAGCATATTTGGAACCCCCTCAAAACAAGGGGGGGTTGTAAGCAAATATATATATATATATATATATATATATATATATATATATATATATATATATCGTTTATGAAAAATAAGTACACTGTTATAAAGTTCATTCTTCTCTTAATATTCGCGGAAAATTTCGTATTGATTGGATAATTACCTGATTTTTGGTAGATTTTTAAAAAGACGGTCCGTCAAAAAGTACTTACCTGCCCCCCCCCCAGTTTTGGGGTGCCTATATATATATATATATATATATATATATATATATATATATATATATATATATATATATATTTGTTTGTTTATTTTTTTTCTTATTGCAGTTTTGACTTAAAACTTGAAACACCTTAATTTTACTTATCCTGTTTTGCTATTTCTCTTGTTTTAAATCTTTTTTGTTAAATATGCCCGATACTACTCTAAACCAGTCCTTAAATGAGATTCTCCAATCCCAAAACATAAGCCGACTTCACAATTCCCATTATTGGAACTTAATTATAAGGTGAAGCTCGAAGGTTCTACCTCGAGGTATCTAAAGCAAAAAAAACAAAAACAAAAAAACTTCCACGGATTAACATGGGAGGGGAAGCTATCTTCAAGCACTATCCTAAACTGGGAATGGGGCAAAGGACTCATACTAAGTAGATATTAATAAGTCCCTCTTACTTTTTTTTTAAATGGAGAGTAGATAATGCAGTGGATGTGTTATTGGCAGCTCCAGTAACTCTCACTTCTCCTTTTCTGTCCCTCAGTCCTCATTTCCAATGTGATGTTTCTGACAAAGGGTGAAGAAAAAGCTGCTTGCCTGGTCAGTAGTACTTTGTGAACTGTAGTCTGAGATGCTGGAAATTTTCTGTCTCTATATCTATCGTTGCGGCCATGTCACTAGTAAGGAGGCTGGAAGTAAACGTTTTCATCTGGGCTAAAGTTAACCGCCTAATAGTCAGGGACCCGAACCTTGGATTAACCACTAAGGAGGCTGTCCTATCAGCAGGTGCAAAGTACTGGGGCTGCTGTATTGCCATTAGGTGAATGGATTCTGGATCATGCAGTAGTCTCTGGTGGGACCTCTCGATGCCATACTAGTGGGTAATTGTTACGGCTTTACCTTATATGCTACAAAAAAAAAAAATTTCCCGTCTTTTCTCTCTTACTTTCCCGCTCTGTACTGCTCTAACCAAGTATGCTGACCTGTTCCACAAATCCCAAAATCCTCAGCATGAAATATCTAAAAAAAAAAAAACACGAATAAACCTAGAACCCCATCCTCCAATGTAGATCCCTACTACCAGGTCTCCTCCGATGTCAGGGGTCTACGTTCCAACCTTCCAGAGGTTGAAACCCAATTACAGGAGACAAAACCAGACATATTCTTTCTAAGCGAAACTAGAATAGGGCTGACCACTTCCCTAGATGAGGTCATAATTAAAGGATACTCTAGCTTAACATCTAAATCTGACCCCCAAGATCGCCATGGGCATGGAATATGTGCCTACATTAAAGATGGCTTCCAGTGTGGCAGGAATATCTCCAGAGAAGACCCTAATTTACCTTATATGTGCTTCCGGGTTGCACTTGCTTACATCACCACATTTATATTTGCCCTCTATCGCCCCCACAACAGCGGAGTTACTATCTTTAAGAGTATATCGGAGAAAATTGACCACATCCTGTCTGCTCATCCCTCGGCTAACATTCACATTTGCGGTGACTTCAGTGTCCATAATGCGGAATGGCTGACCCACTCAAATAAGACTGATGGTGAGGGGAGGTTTTGTCATAATTTTGCCATTGCCTATGACCTCACTCAGATTGTTCGCGAGCCCATCTGTGTGCCCGATACTACCAGTCAGTATGCAAGCCTTCTAGACCTTTTTCTCACAACTTCCCCTGAGCTATGCTCATGTGCCGTTCTATCTCCTCTGGGATCCTCTGACCACTCGGTTGTATCAGTTAAGATAAAAATGAAATATAATAAGTCTACAGACATACCTCTCCACCGTACTGTATACCGATACTCTATGGCTGACGAGGATGACTTCCGTATATTCATATCTGATCTACCTCTCCATTCCATATTTAAAAAGGATGTGTCCTCTATAGTATCAGACTTGACCGAATGGTTACTTGACCAATTCATACCATCTAAAAAATTCCAACAAAAACCTAACAGCCAACCATGGTTCTCCCCTGAATGTGCTGCTGCCATCGTGTACAGAAATCACTTTTTCCATAGGTACCAACGTAATAGATGCACTGAGACTAAAGCTGCTTTCAGGACCGCCAGCAACCACTGTAAAAGAGTAATAAAAATGCAAAAGAGCTATATGCTCAATCCGTTAAATTCAAAGTAGCTGAGCAGTGGCTTGGTTCCCACCAGTTCTAGCAAATAGCAAATAGGATCCTAAACAGAAGCATGCAATCTATCCCAACCATTATCAATGGACCAGAGGTCATCTCACCAGCATCCGACAAGGCCAAACTATTTGCCAAGAACTTTGCAGCAAATTCTACCCTATGCGACGAAGGCCATCAACTCCCCGTATTTCCTCCATTAAAGACACTAGGTAACATACAAATATCTGTGCATGAGGTCGCCAAGCTAATCAAGAATCTTGATTCCAATAAAGCAACTGGCCCTGACGGTATTCCAATTATAGTGTTAAAAAAGCTACAACCAGAACTTGCCCCCATACTTACCAAACTGTTTAAGCATTGCCTTAAGGAGAAGTGCTTTCCAACACCCTGGAAAACCTCATCAGTATGCCCTGTATTTAAGAATTCAGGTGATGTCGTCTCCCTCTCAATACAGACCAATAAGTCTCTTGTGTGTCATGAGTAAGTTGCTGGAATCCATATTAAATAGAGAAGTAGTCAACCACCTCAGCAGAAATAACTTTCTTAGTGACACGCAATATGGTTTCCGTTTTGCTAGATCTACAACAGATTAGTGAATCTCTCAACAAAGGCTTCATTTCTAGGGCAATTGCTCTTGACATATCAAAAGTCTTCGATAAGGTATGGCATAAGGGCCTACTTCACAAGATTTCCAGCTACGGTATAACTGGAAATGTTTTCTTAATCATTAAATCATTTCTCTCTGATAGGCTCATAAGAGTAGTTGTTGATGGGCAGAAATCAGAGGCCCACAGTATTAATGCTGGAGTCCCTCAGGGGTCCATCCTGGGCCCAACTCTCTTCTTGATCTACATCAATGATCTCCCAAAACACATACTAAAATCATTCGTTGACATCTATGCTGATGACACGACTATCTATGGCAACACATCAAAGGCCGTAAATGACAATGTTCTCTCTGATTATCTTTCCTCAGATCTTGAGCACATGGTACAGTGGTGGAAGAAGTGGCTGGTTACCTTTAATGCATCTAAGACCAAGCTCCTATCATTACATCATAAACGCTCTGCTCCCCATCTGGCATCGATTGAAATGAATGGTTCTCGTCTAGGGGAGGCCCCATGTTTTGATAAGCTTCTGGGTTTGACCTTTACCCCTGATCTGAAATGGAACACATACATCAAGTCTGTGGCCAAGGTCGCTGGAAAATGGTGGGATCCTTCTACCGCTCCAGAAGATATCTCACTAATGATGTAATTCTCTATCTATATAAAAGTCAAGTATGTCCAAGGATGGAGTACTGCTGCCACATCTGGGCAGGAGCTGCTAAAAATAGCCTATCCTGCCTTGACAGAGTACAAAATAGACTTCGTGACTTAGTGGGGGATGCCCCTTTCTCTTCCCTGCAACCTCTTTCCCACAGATGAGACGTTGCGAGCCTGTCTTTGTTTTATTGTTATTTCCATGGCAATGCTCGGCTGCGCTCCATTCTCTGGTCCCCCCTCACCAAGCTTTCACGAAAAACACCCGACTAGCTGAAACCACTGTCAATAATTTTCCCCACTCTTTATCCGTTCCTAAATCAAAACGTAGATTCTATGAACAAAGCTTCTTTCTTAGAACTGCACGCCTGTGGAACTCTCTGCCTCCCCTCCGACTTCAACTTGGATGTCTTCAAGTCCAACACAAACAAATTCCTGATGAACCGCCCCCTTAAGTAAGACACTTTATCAAATCTCCAATACTAACTATTACTACGATACTATCCTATTGATTACTGTACACACAATAACCCTTATCCCCGAGTGGCTTCTGGGCCTTGATAAGTGGTGACCTCCATGTAAAAAAAAAAAAAAAAGGTGGAGTGTAGCATCATAATAAATACTACATTTTGTTAACGGTTCGATCGATGTAACCACTGACCAAAATTCTGTGCAAATTATTCGAGTTCAACAGAAACATTCTCGAGTTCAAGGACACAAAGCAGAACCATTAATACATTAATTTTTTTTTATTTGGGTTGAGGGATGGGGATTTGGAGGCCCTCTTCTTAAAACAATATCTCCTGCAAGAACCGTACTAAAATTTATTTTCAATCGATATTTATTCAATAATTGCCCCTTTTTCCTAGCTGTTAATGTTTTTCCGTTGCCCTTTCTTCCATTGCCTTTTTTCTGTTGCCCAATTTTCATAAATTCATAAATTTAACATAAAATGCTCACCCGTTTCCGGGCCATTCTGATTGATTTAAAGCAGTTAACTAAATTTTTTACCACTGATCTCCAACCCAATCGGCAAAATCATAAAACTACAAGTAATCGCTTTATTTTTCATATTATCACCTGGACTTAGGATTAGTAGTAGAAAGAGGGTGTGTATTTTATGATATATCTTATACCACAGTTTTACCAAAAACATAAACATGGCCAAAATTAAAAACAAACAAAATCCGTTACATGCTCTTAAAACACTTCTTTTGTTCGTAAGAAGTGATCATTTTACGTTAAATATATATGCGGAACTGTTTTTCGGATTATTTACATGCAATGGCCTAAAAATGGTGAATCGAATTTTTCTTTTCGCAACAAAAAGTTATAATTGCGACTGGCGAACAATGAAAACAGAAGAAAAAACAATAATTTCATGAGAATACAGTATTTACATGTACCGTTTTACACGTAGCCCTTAAAAATTAAATAAAAATATTGGCTATAAACACTCGTAATAATAAAAAAAATAAATATAAAACGATTTATTTAGGAATTTAAAATGCAAGATCAGTTCCACACATAATGTAAAGTAAGCGTCTTTTTCCGAAACATTCTAGATGACTACTGTTTTAAGTGATTACGCATGGTTTTATGACGCCGTCAATCACACTTAAGTTAGTGGTACACAATTTAGTTAACATCCATAAAGAATTAGAATGGCCCAGAAATGATGATTATTTTACGTTAAATTTATATTCGAAACTGAGCTCCCACTCTAAATATTAAAATGATTGCTTTTCTTTTTGTCAAGTTTTTTTTTTAAAGTGTTTCACACATAATCACCTATAGAAGTAATATTTCCTTTTGGATTGGGGATTTAGCTGAGAGTGTTAATGTACAAATTTTATTATTATTATTATTATTATTATTATTATTATTATTATTTGCATCTCATTTTTGTTTTGTTTACATCAAAGCAAATTAATTTAATGACCCACCAATTTTTTATAACTAAAATAAAATTTTCACTTCATTCATAGAAAGAAGACACTGAATAGTTAACAAAGCTCACGCCCTCTCCATGTTAAAAATGATTTTCTAGTAGCATTATTATTTAGAAATTTGTTTGTAACAATGGGAGAGGCGTTGTTAATATTTTGTTCTTACATTGTTTTCTCATTTTGCCTTTCAATCATTGACTATTTTCAACTGTTTACGAAAACTTTCAAGTAGCATGTAGCATGTTGTACACTAACGACGAACTGATACAATCTAGTTTTGTTTTAAAATAAAAATAAAGCTTTTGTTGTCTTACAATTTTCAATCAATTACAAGGGACACATTTGAGAAAAAAATATACATGGAAATTAACGGGGCTTATGTAATAATTTTAAAATTCATAAAAAACAACAAATCTCTTAATAAATATTTATAAATTTTAAAAGAATCGGAATCGGGAATCGTATCTGAATCAGAAATTTAGAATGGAATTAGTAATTGTATTGGAATCGAGAAAATTGCAGGATGAAATCCATATCGTTTGTCACTAAGATTGTGTCTGTGTAGATAGTTGAAAACTTCTTGATATATTATAAATTCCAACAATTTATTCATGACACATAAGAGACTGATTAGTCTGTACTGAGATGTGAATAACCAATTTTTCTGCCAAGGTAATCAACAACTGAACAGTTTTGTGAGGATATGAGCTAGTTCCAGTTGCAGTTTCTTGAGTACTATGACTAGGATGATGTCAGGCAGGGCCAGTTACCTTGTTGTCATCGAGGTTCTTGATAGCTTTGTTAACATTCTGAACAGTTATCTGGATGTTGCTCAGAGTTTTTCAGTTAAAGGGGGAAATTTTGAGAGTGGGTGGCACCGCTCATTAAGTGCGGAATTTGCTGCAAAGTTCTTTGCAAAAGATTTTGGCTTTGTCAGATGTTGAGATGACATCTGGTCCGTTAATGATAGTTGGATAGAGATCTTACATATGTTCAGGACTCTGTTATTCTCTAAAACTTATGGTAGTTAAGCCTCTGATCATCCAGTCTAGATTTAGAAGATTGAGCATAGGGTTCTTTAGCATTTTCAGTGGCTTTGGCCAGTTTTAAAGGTGGCTTTGGTTTAAGGTATCTATTTTGTTGAAAGCAATTTAAATAGTAATTCTTATGAGTCATAGTAGGGGTGTGGCATAAATGGCTGTTTGGTCTCTGCTGAAATGTTTTTTCTTTTGTGTGTGTGGGTGAGGGGTTATACAGCACTCAATAGCAACGATTATCCAATCAGATATCTTGTATATATTTTCTTTTGAAAATTGATTTCAGAGGAATTTCAATTCTGAAGGATCTTAAGCTGTCCTAATCAACTATTGAGCATTGAAAAACTTTATGATAGAAAGGGATATCAGATAAATTGCTGAGCTTTGTGTTCATTTTAATTGAGACAACTGAGTGATCAGAGGATCCCACAGGAAACACTGTACAGGGCAATTTGACAGAAAAAAATCACAAAGACTTGCACAATGTCCATCAGCAGCAAGCGTTTGTGGGAGCTTATTAACAATTTGAGTAAACTCATATGCAAGGGAAAAGTTGTTACAAAACCTACACTTTATAACTGATGTTGTGGACTAGCCATTCAACATTGCTGAATACTGAAGTTATCACAGACATGAATGCTAGCAGAAGGGTGATCAGTCAACATCTTGCCGATTTTGTCAAGAATTTACTCAATAATTGGTGAGGGAATGATAGAGGGTAAAGATGGAAGCAGTTCTGTGAGCAAGTGGAATACGGAAAGACATATAGAGCAGATCAGGGCCTTCATTAGAAGTATCTTTACCACATGGAGAACCGTCCTCTATGTAGGTGCAGATTCCATGATCATGGTGGTGTTGAGAGTCAGGTTTTGGGGTCATGTTCAAGTAACCTGCAGCAGCAATGATTACAGGCAGCGGCAACACTTCGGCTTACTGGTTTGATTTGGATCAAACATTCTTCCTTATGGCTTAGCCAATCAGAAGCCATTTCTCAGGCAAACTGAGCATGTGACAGAGTTAATAAGAAAAGGTTAACTGTACGGCAACTTCCTCTTTTTCTTTCCGGCTCTCCATACTGACACTTCACATCACTCAGATCAATCCCCAAACTTCTCTTTTGGGGTGCAAAAGAACCCATCTAGGCCTTTGGCCATGGGTTTGACTGCAATGAGGAGATAAATAATCCAGCATGGCTACTGCCGAACCCTGACTTCAATATGGTATACATGAACTTTTAGGCGAAACTACACTATAATAATGAAATTAAAAATGTTTAATATTGAATTTCAAAGAAAACCAATAGTTTCTACTTAATTGTCATGTTACAATAATGAGTATATCCAAAAATTATGAAAAACGATAATGTAGAAAAAAAAATTATGAAAGAAACATATTTGGATGAAAATTAGAGAAAATAAAATATTTGACTAAAAAAAAACACCAGAGAGTTTCAAAGGGAGGTAAACAGCATGTAACTATTGCCAATTTTTTAAAATAAATTCCGTGTTTTGCTTTGCTTTTAGCATAACTGAGTTATTTCCCTTGTTATTATGTCATGTCTTCCTAAAGAAATACGGCAATGTTGTTTTTATGATAAATATTGAAAACTTGTGTTTCTTTAAAAATAATGTAGTAATATTTAAGTACTTCTGGCATGCCGATTAAGTAGATATTGATTTTAGTTCAAATTGATACAAAAAGTCAGTAGATACTATCGTGCTTTTCTTAAATCGATTTTTTCGTTTTCTGAATTTTGTATTATAATGCAGTTGCATCAACTTTTCAACTTAAGTTGGACTTGCTAATCTTTTGTCTCCATCCATACTAATGAAGTCATTCCACTACTAACTCTCTTCTTTCTATTCTGCTCTTAATAACGAAGATAATCAATAAAGTTGTTTTTAAATGTTAGAATGAGACTCTATCTTACTATTCTACAAACCTGAAATCAGCAGATCATCTATCATTTAGGGATATCTACAATGAAGAGGTGGGATTTTGTTGCTAAGTGGGGTTTGTCGGGGATATTTAAATTGAAGAGACACAAATGCAACGAGTTCATCAGAGCATATTCCACTAAAATACTTATAAAGCAAGCACAGAGATACAATGCAATGATGAAATGATGGGTCAGGGGCTGGAGCTTAGTTGACAAAGTGGGACGTATTAGATTGAAGACTGTTTTGAACTCTATCCAAGAGGAAGAGACTAGCAGTAGATGCACCAGCTCAGACGTGGCAACAATACTCTATGCATGGGCGAATTGTGGCTTTGTAGAGGTAGAGGATTTTCTCAGGTGTGATTAATCTTCTAGCTCGATAGAGAGAACCCACCTTCTTTGCCGCAGCCTTTGCAATGTCCTTAATGTATTTGTTCCAATTCATATTGCCTGTGAATGTTAAGCTGAAGGAAGAATTCTCAAGTAGGATGTTATTTATCATGGATATCGGTGGTTGGAGATATATGTCTTGTAATTGTTAAAGGAGAGCAGCTTAATCTTACTAGCATTAAATGTTACCATCCATTTACGTCCCCATTCCACTATGGTCTGAAGGTAATTTTCTAAGGATTCAGCCATTGTCTTAGATTTGTGTACATCCGTTCTTCCCTCCTGCATGTTATAGAGCGTTGTGTCATCAGCAAATATACCCATCTTGGACACAATATTATCAGGGGGTAGTTAATGAATATCAGGAATAATAGTGGTCCAAGAATCGACCCCTGTGGCACTCCCACATTAATGTTATGCTGTTTGAATGTACATTCATCGATGACAACCTGGATGGTCCTATTGTCTAAAAAGGATCTAATTATATTTAGTGTGGCAGAATGAAGAGCACCCCTTTTGGGGGAGCTGGGGACTTCTACATTAATGAACCTTGTGCCTAACTTGTCTGTACTTGTGAGATGCAGATGTGTTAAGCAGGTGGTTTTTAATTTTGAAAATGTTAGAATATATCAATCTGGGATGACTTGAGCCAAGAATGACAGTTTGTTTATAATATTGAACTAAGTCAAAACGATTTGTGACCCTAGAAAACGAAAGGCCAAACCCACAGAACTCGTCATCGAGGCAGACAAAAACAAAACAATATTCACCCATTATGTATGAATATCTCTCTTTCTCTCATTTTATCTCTTTCACTCTCTTTCTCTTTTGTGTTCTTTCACCCCCTTTCTCTCTCTTTCAATGAAGAAAGAGAGAATTGAATATAATTGAATCATATTTTTTGAACCAGTTGAAACTTGGATTCCTGCACGCACCAGACGATATAGCAGTTTGGTGCGCACGCAATGGGTCAACTGAATATGCTCCTTCATTGTTAAACGTAAAATAAATTATATATTGTTATGAAAATGCATTTGTTTGCTATTTATGCATAAGTGTTTGATTTCAGCCTGCGGTCCCTGCCATTAATGCAACGATAGAAATGCTGCCTATAACGATGCAACGAAAACTCAAGAAGTGATCCATGCCAGCTGGTTAGAGCCGATGAAATCTCGACCCGTTGTTTTGAAGTTTCCATGTGCCTATTGTTTGATATCGTGTCTAACACCCGGGGAGCTGGTTTCCTCAACCAAGTAACTCTCCCCGGAATGATAGTGGCATATTAGTATATGTCCAGTTATACTGCATCATCCGCCTTATCCAATACATGGTATACGCATTCAGAGATGACTGTTAAAATGTCTGCAGTAGAACGACATTGCCTAAATCCATACTGTTTGTCAGCGAGAAGATTAGCTTTTGCAAAGTGGTGGACTATTGTTTGATTAATTAATGTCTCAAAGATTTTAGCAAAGAGGGGATGGAAACTGCGTGGGCCTTTTCTAGTCTCACACAAAAACACGCGTTCACATTTCAAGCTATATAACTTGTCATATACATACGTGCACACAAACATATGCGGCCACGTCCACACACGTACATATATTCACGTTCACACACGTACATATATTCACGTTCGCGTACATACACTCAGATTCACATGTATATACACACACGCTAACGTACACACATGTACTCACATACACGCACGCATGGACAACGTCACTTCTCCTTTCAAAGGAAATACACACATGCGCAAAAGACCACTGGAAACAAGTATAAAAGAAAGAGCAATAAGCGGCTTCCCCCTTTCTTTTCAGACTAGCTTCCTAGCTGGGCGGTCTACAGACCGACAGCGTGCCTTTTTGGCATGGGCGCGCACGCGCGTACCTCACATCACTTGCTACTATGTGGGACAAAAAGCTATCAGACCGTACGTACACTTTATACGCTTTCTCTCTCCATGGCCTGGATTGACTTTTTCTCATTCTCACTCTTTCTCTCTCTATCTACTACTTGTGCCAGAGAACACCACCACGTAGCTGACGGCTAACATGGCGCACCGTTTAACTGATGTCAACCCTCTATCCTTTTCTTTGTCTACACGATGGACTGCCATTTCTCGTTCCATTACATTACTCACTTCTCTTCCCATGTGCGAACAAATAATGGTTACACCCGCGCGGACATGAACACATGTTATATCTAAAACATTCATTCTTTCAACAGTAAATAAACGACGTTTATCTTATCCATCAATTGAGTTTTTGTTTCCTTCAATTCCATTCGTTTCATTATTTTCTTTTGTAACGGGATTAGGATTTATATGTCCTAGTCATCTACAAAACTGATAGGGCAATAATTGAGAGGGTCAGTTCTTTCACCAGAATTCTTGTACACTGGTACCACAGATGCCATTTTCCAGCTATTAGCGAAGCAAGATTCAGCAAGGAATTTATTGTAGAGCTTGGAAAATACAAGGGCTAGCTGAACTGTGCATTTCTTAATTAGTATAGCAGGGATGAGATCAGGCCCATGAGATACTACGTTTTCAGACGAATACATGTAAACACTCTGAAAAAGTTAGCGAGAAAAAAAAAAACAACATTTATTCAAAAGCTTAGAGTGGAGGATCAGTTTCACATTATAATTAATGTAAAATGACCCGCTATTTCCCGGCCATTTAAACATTTTAGGACAATAAACAATTTTTTAATTTAATTTAATTTAATTTTTTTGAGGGGGAATTCTTCATTTTTATGTGATTATTTGCAGTTGTTTAAAAATTTGTTTACTAGGGAATCATCACTTATCAAGACCCAGAGGCCACTCGAGGATAAGGGTTAAAGAGTGTACAGTGGTCAAAAGGACAATATAGTAATTGTTAGTATTAATGCTAGAGTTCCACAGGGGTCCATCCTGGGTCCAACTCTCTTCCTGATCTACATTAATGATCTTCCAAATCACAACCTTGCCAGTCGGAACTAAGATTATTTGTAAAAAAATTTAGTTAGTTAACTGCTCTTAAATAGTTACAATGAACCGGAAATGAATGATCATTTTATCCAAAGTTTATATACGAAACTGATCCCTCATTCTAAATTCTATAATATTTTTTCCTTTATCTTTTTACGAAGTTTTTCCAGCGTATTTACACGTAATCGCTTAAAAATAAGTAGAATCTCACTTATGAAAGGGAGAGGGATAGATGACAGTTTAATTTGCAAATTAATCCAAAAAAGTTTCTTGAAAGATAAATTTTAGTTGTACCGAGTATATTACTTACTTTTTAATTATAATTACATATTTATTACTAAAAGAAACCGTTTTCCCCAATAAAGATAATTCAATTTGCAGTCATAATGTATTTAGCAGCACCAAGTTATTAAACTTTATTTTAATGGGCTGAAAGATCAGCTGAAGGCCCTGTGATATTGTGGTCGTTTTCTTTTGCGGCTTGAGAATACCATTCCAATATGGCGGCTCCCAAGGGCGACAACATGGCCAAGGATTCTTTCGATGAAACGTTTGACCTTCCTTCTGATATATGGATGGTAAGTCCAGGATTGTGAAATACAGTCTTATGTTTCTGCATTTGTGGACGTTGCACGAAACCGACAAAATTAAATACTAACAGAGAAATATATAATAGAATTGCAGTATAATTGACAGTTGAGAAATCGTAAAGAAAAAAAAAAATAATTTCGTAAACATTACTATTGGCGACATAAAGATGCTTATTTAGAATTACACTTAATGAAAGAAAAGCAGAAAAAATCTTTATAATGTGTGTACTAGTCACGGAACAAATATTCTATATTCCAAATATCACGTAATTCAAGTAGTTTGTTTGTTTGTTTGTTTGTTTTAAACGATGAAAATCAAAAGTTATGATTTGTTTTAAGAGAGATTAAAGAGTTTTAATTATTTTAAATGGATGCAAAATCTCGATAGTCGAATTGAGTTGTCGATTTAAAATTTTAAAATAAAATGATAGCTCCGGGACCCTGTCTTACTCCATCGTAAAATTTGATTTTCTAGTTTAAAAAAAAAAAAAATGGTTAATTTTTACTTTCTTTACCACCTTAACAATCACGTTTAAAATGACCTAGGTAGGTACGTGAAAGAAAAATTCAAAGTTAACATATCTCAAAATGGAACAGCTCAGCAGAAAGAGTATGCAGAGACCATTCTAATGATACTTGAACCACCTCTGTATGACAAATAATAAGAAAGTTACAACAATTCTAAAGCTGAAATTTGAGGCTAATTTTTGACAATAGAATCAATGGATTTCCTTAACAAAGTTGTGACCGATATCAAGATTTTTCACAGTTATTTTGTCATAACTTTCTTATTTCTTGTCCGATTTCAAAAAGACAAATATCACTGGAGAGCTTATTGAATGGAGAACAAGAAAGATATATTTTGAAAGTTTATTAATGAATTATTTACAAGATTAAGAGGTGAAGGAGGATGCTGGGGCGGAAGATGTAGTCAATTACTTAAGGCAATATTACATCCCCGCATATGAAGTCTGCTGCTAATGCTGATTTTTTATGTCAAAATAAACTGCAGAAGCACCGTTTTTTTATTTCTCATCATAAGTTACTTTTCTACCTAACTGGATATATTTTTCGTGTTTTTATTCAGCTCGAATACAGTGTTTATCGATGTATTGGAAAATTCAAAATGGCGGCCGACACTCTTTTTAACACGGTAAGTTCAAGAAAAGATGTTATAAATAATAAACTAGACAAAATACTGTTAAAAATTCGCTCATTATATGTTACCGTGACATAAGTTGGCATATATTCGGTGTTTTTTTAATAGTATTTTGTCTAGTTTATTATTTATAACACCTTTTCCCAAACTTACCGTGTTTAAGAGAGAGTGGCCGCCATTTTGAATTTTCCAATACAACAGTAAGCACTACTGCATGTTTTTCGAGCTGAATAAACATTTTACATTGAATAAAAACAAAAAATGTATCCAGTTTGGTAGAAAAGTAACTTATCTTGCCTTTGATAATATTTATTTGTTATATATTTGTTTTTTGACAACTTTTTCGAATGTGTACAGTAATACAAACCCAAAATTTCTTTTAAATTATTAAAACTTTTAGAATTTAAAGTTTGCAAAATGTGCATAATAAAAAATATATTCATGAAAGTTTTATTTTTAAATTTTAAAAATAATTATTGTATTTTTTTAATTGTAAATTTGTTTATTAGTTTATTATAGAAAAAAAAAGCAAAGTAACAAAATGGAAGAAAAAAAAAAGCAGCTCGATAAAATATTTTGCCGGGGAGAAATGTTTTTGTTTAAAGAAAGTAAAATAATTTAAATCCTAAAAGTTCATTATGCTGAAATAAATTTTAATAATTTAAAAATTTTTTAGCCAGCCATAGTTTAGCGTCATTGCCGTTGTTGGAAAATATTTGTAAACAAAGTGCGTAGGTTAACGATATGGCGTTAGTGAAATTTTGAAAATTTTCGTAACGGCTTCACATTATAGGTAAACTCAAAACCAATGAAGGTAAAGTCATATAGGCTTCATATTTCGCACAAATAATGTTTAATATCTATATTAACGAATATATATAGTTTCAAAACTATTACAACTTACCTTCAGGTCTAATAATGATGATTTAAATGACACAAAACTTCACTTCAAAAATTTTTACACTTCTACTGAACGTATGAAAATAATTCAAATACCAGCATGTAGCGAAACATGTGTGCTACCTCATCAGTATCCCTGCGGTGTAGTTAACCCCCCGGATATAGGTGGTAGGGGCAAATTTATGACACATACCTCAGTGCACAGAATTACGGCTTACTCAAGTTATCAATGCCACTTAACCCTCGCAAAAGCCTTGGCATTTTCACATACCTAACCTAGGTTTTCGAGTATGCTGAAATCGGATATCGCATTTAAATTTGGCACAAACAAGTTTTCAGGATATTAAGTAATTGCTTATGTTATCACTATTGGCCATTTTGTATGCACAAGTGCGCTCGTATTTTTTGGAAAACTACTTGTCGCACCAAATTTAAATGCAATATTCGTTTTCAGCATACCCGAAAACCTATGAAAGTCGTCATTTTAAAGGTGTTAAGGTGGAAAGAAAGTAAAAGTTTTTAAACTACTTGATCAACTTTTTTGGAATATGATATCTTCTATGCGAACAGCTCTGATAGTCATGCAGATAAAGATCAGGATATACATTTTATAGTCCTTCATTTCTTCCTTAACCCAGATATGAATGGTGTAATCCACGCTGGTATGGTGATACGGCCTCATCAAATTCACTCAAGGGTAAGGAAGATCTGTTGCATTCCGTGTCGAAAATGCAATGCCATTATATTTTTTACACCTGGCACAAGTGCTATTTTTTTAACTGCCTGTCTGGCTTGTGGTATTCGATAACCGGCTACCTATATTTCATTTAAGGTTGTTGCAAAGCCTAAATGTTGGTTTCTTTGACGGTAGTCCCTTACTATTTAGTTTGTTATATGGTGTTTTTTTTTTTTCTAAAAGATTGGGATTCTGAACCTCATAAAGATGATATTCCGATCTACCTATTCTTTCCCTCGAACGAATGATATTGAAAGGATCTTAGAAGAGGTTTAGGTTTTTCACCAGTTTGGGTTGACTTCTGCGTTCAGGATGTAACAAAAATTTAATTCTAATGCAAAAGATTCCCTTTGCATTATTTTTATCAAATAATTTCTTGCCAGAAGGCATTTGTCCACATTTCTCTTTAATATCTTGTTGACAAACTTAAAAATTAAAGTACTAACATTAACTATCATTAACTAACATTAACTATCATTAACTAACATTAACTAACATTAACTATCATTAACTAACATTAACTATCATTAACTAACATTAACTAACATTAACTATCATTAACTAACATTAACTATCTTGCTAAAGGTGGAGAATCGTTCTATAGAGACAACAGGGGGGGGACATTTATCTTCATTCCTCATAAACAAATTTACTGACGGATGAATGCATTCTTTCTTCTGAGATCCAACCTTATTCCACTTAATCTCCTCTTGCTTTATCCATGCTATACAGTGACTTCGTACCAATGAGGAAGGTTTTTCTTAAATTTTTTTAAGGTTAGTCCTCTTGTGATATAGTAAGCTGGTTTCTCCTTAGTTGGCACACATTGGAAACTTAATTCTTCAACTCTGACCTGATCATTGCAAACATTTGAGCTATTTCTTGCAGCCTATTGTGCAAAGATGTTTTTTGTTGTTATTGATTTAGCCAATATCCAAGTCAGTACAACTTGAGCATTTGTAACTACATATAGTTTTTCTATCAGAGAGTTCCTTAATGCTTCCCTTTAAGGAAGGGAAGCATTTTAATGCCAGAAATACTGATAAAAGCTCTGAAGTGGGAAGCGATTTATCCTGTAAGGGAGCTACTTTGGCTTTAGCAAACACCAGTGCAGACTGCCCATTCTCCACGACATATGCTGAAAAGCTGTATGCAATTTTGGAGGCATCACAATTTAATTGGCTTATTCTCATTTACGACTCTCCTTAGAAATGACACAGTCCAACCTGGCTAAATCCTTCACCAGCACTTTCTAACTTTCTTTTGATTTCTCCGAAACTTCATCATCCCAATCCAACTTTTGGCTCCAAATTTCTATCAGCATTCTGCTTCTCACCGTTACCGGAAGGTAAAGGGATAAGAGATCATTTTCAAAGCCTCTGAACCTTTCTTTTTGTTGATGCAGTTACATCGCATTCATGTGAATGGACAGATCTTCCTAGTATCGTGTTGGGGTTGTACAGATATCCCAAAACCTCCAATCCAGAATCAAACCTTGTCAGGGTTCCATCTGCCTCCATCTTTTTACGTAACACTGCATTGTTGGAGTTGCAAGATTGTATCTACAAATTACCCTTCTGTAGCTGCTCCTTCACCGTTGTGTATAATCTAGATAAAGTGTTAACGTCATTTCCTGTTTTCACCAGATGGTTGACAAAAAAGTTCGACCTGAGTGCCTGGGAACATTCATCTGAGAGAAACTTTTCTGAATAATATTTTAAAACATAATTCAGTATAAAGGGACTTGCATTGAAACTGAATAAGAGGGTAGAGTATCTGTAACAATGCAAGTTGTCGCCTTTGTTTAAAAAGAAACAGAAACAATTCTGATGCTTTTCCAGGTCTAGATGAATCATAAGGAACGCTTCCCTTATGTCAGCCAATAACACATATTTCTGGGTTCTAAAGTGACAACAGCTCCAACATTAGGTGGATTCTTGGATATTCACCGCCTCATTAAGCGATACTGAATTTACCCTCTTGTAGGAACAATTGAATACAGGTCTCACCTTCATAGTTGTCTGGTCAGTAAGTTTGAGTACATGTCTATGGGGAATCCAAAAATAATTTTTAAAGTTTTCTGGAGTTACAGTAATTTCTCATATAATTTTTTCATCTTCCTGTATTCTAAAAACGTCCAGATATTCATCATAGAGACCTTTCTTCTCCAGATCCTTAACTATACTTTCTAGGATCCTAAGAGCTGCATTGTGGTTTGAAGACACCGACTCCACTTTGTCTTCATACAATTGCAGTTGTACATGATATTGGCCATTCCTGTATGATATAGTGTCCCTGAACTTTTAACTTTCTCCTCATTCATCTGCTAACCATGTTTCTGGGTAGCTCTCTTCCAGATTCAGTACAAAATTGATTTTGTCCTCTGAAAGTGGAGGTGTTTTCACCAACAAGAAAATATAATTAATCTTTGCACCTCCTTTTCCTTTGTTTCTTGTTCTCAGCTGATTTTCATACATGAAATAACAGCTATTGTCAAAGGGTATAAATCTTGGAGTGGAAAAAGCAGCTCCATACATGCAGAGGACTGTTTGAAATGGTTCCTGGAAATGAACACATATCCAAGGAAATGATGGAAACCTTAGAAGACCTGCAATCTGTAGTGGGGACAAAAATAGATGGTAACATTCAATGCTGCCAAGACTAAGCTTCTTTCCTTTAATAATCATAAGAAACCTACTCAACTACTAATAGCCTTGGCTAATGATACATTACCTGAAAGTACTTTGTTTTAACTCCTCGGCTTAAGATTCACAGGAAACATGAGTTGGAACAAATACAATGAGGGCATTGCAAAGAAGATGGGCTCTCTCTACCAGGCTAGAAAGTTATTACATCTGAGAGTATTCTGTACCTCTACAAGGCCACAATTCACTTATGTATGGAGTATTGGTGTCACATTTAGATTGGTACATTTGCTACTAGCCTCTCACTCTTAGACAGGGTTCAAAAGAGAGTTGCCAACCAAATAGGTCCTGCACTGTCAGCTAGGTTTCCACCTCTGTCCCATTGACAAAATGTTGCATCCCTCTGCCTGTTTTACAAGTATTGGAATGGTAGATGCTCTGACAAACTAAAAACTCTTGTGCCCCCTCGACATAAATACCCCTGACAAACCCGACAAGCAGCAAAATCCCACCCCTACACAGTATAGATCCCAAATGCCAGAAAGCCTTCTACTCTAATAGTTTCTTCCCTAGGATTGCTTGACTTTGGAATTCCCTTCCAAGTTCCTGGTTCCCTGACTGTACTGACATGCAGAAGTTCAAGTGTAATGTAAACAGACATCCTGCTGCTCAACTCCCTACATAGTATCCCTGCAAATTATGTCCCAGATAGTAGCTCTCCACATCAACGTGGCACTGTGCCTTGTTTGGGATGAAAATGCAATAAAAACCAAAAAAGTAGACTTGATAAATACATCAAAATTAATTTTCTTGGCAAACCAAGATTTGCATTGAAAGACCACAAAGAGGATTTCAACAATAAAGCCGTTGTTAGACTAATTTGCCCCTCTAGGTCTGACATAGATTTAGTTAGTAAAAATATGAGATAGGATAATCTCCTCTATTAGAAAGAAAATTAAATATACTTTGAATTGTCAAATTCCTAGCTTTTGACATTGACTTATCAACGAATCTATTGAGCCTTAAAAAAAAAAGAACGTATTTGATTAAAGCAATTTTTATGGCTAGAAAAATTTGGGTTATTACACCAGCAATTGCAGACTAAAACTACATACATAGAGACCATTTCAGGTTTTATAAGCAAAATATCTCTAAATTAATAATGAAGATCTTTCTAAATTTACTTCATTGTCGAGTTATATATAAGATCTGAAAAATAAAAGTATTCTCTACAACATTAGATTGCTAATAGTTAAAAAAAAAAATATGTTAGTGTGTATTAGATAGATTCTGTAGATTATACCGGGATGAATCATTATCCATAAGCATACTGAATAATAACAAGATTGTATGCATGAGAAATGGTTGTAATATAATCATATCCCCACAATGTCTAAATCTTCCACATCAAAAGAACAAATAGTAATTTATTATCCGAAACAGCACCATCCTCTTAAATACTGAAACCATTTATTGATCTAAGCAGTTTGAGACATATTAATTTGCACCATAATCCATGGTATTTCATGTAAATCTAGATTTTTAGGGTAGCAATATCGAATTGGGATCCAATATGCATATATTAGATTCACATAAAACTACTGGAATGAGTAGTCCTTCTTGGAAAAGTTATTCCCTTGCTCGATACTGTTGGATCCATAATTGCTCCTGGTGCTGGCTTCCTGATCTAAGATGTACCAAACATTGATGTTATGTTTTTCTTTTTTATTTCTTTCCTTTGTAAAACTTTATTATGTTCTGCAAAGTCAAAAAACAAAAACAATTTTTCTTTACAAAACAACCAAACCAAACACCATAAATAAATATTTGAAGATATAAAGAACTTAAAACATAAAAACTTTTTTTCCAAAATTACTAGATTCGGTATTAACCTGAAAAGGGTGTGATATGTAGTAAAACCAAACCAAACCATAATTGCTATGCCAAAATATATAGACTCTAGCATGACCTGTAAAATTTAAATTAACTTTGTTTTCATGTCAAATCCTCCTCAGACCTTTTCCCATTTAATGATGTAATAATCCATACAGTGATGGACTCCTTGAAACTCCATCTATATATATAAAAGTGAAAATGTATGCATGTATGTATCTATGTATGTCTGTATGTTTGGATGTCTGCTAAAGACTTTCGACAGACGCGACGAAAATTCACAAACTTCACATCGAAGCTCCATCCTTTGCTCGAAAAATATAAAAAAATTGGCCAAAAACTTTAACTTTTTCACCCCGAAATCGACAATTTTCGAATTAGGGTTATTAGGGGGGGGGTGTCAACAAAAACGGTCCTCTTGTGACAATGACCGATTCTACGCATGCGTCAGATGACGTTGTGACCTGATTTACTTTACATAGTTGAAAAAAACGAACAAATTTCATGTATGTCGTGTTAGCTCAGTTGGTTAAGACCTTGGTTCATTATCTAAACGTCTTGGGTTTGAATCGTGGTGTGAGATGTTTTTTTTTTATTTTTCCGATTTTTTAAATTTAAATATTGAACCAGTGTTATTTAAGCCATTTTTCACGTAACGTTCGTTTTTCTGCTTTTTTATTTTTACTTCGCTTATTCTTAGCGACACCCAAAAACACCCAGGTACCCACCGATTTTTTAAATTTTAATATTGAAACAGGCTTATTTAAGCCATTTTTCACATGTTCGTTTTTCTGTTTTCATCGTTCATTTGCCTTAGGTTAGTTTTTTTTTTTTTAATTGTTTGATCACCACGTAGCGGGGAAAACAGAAACTCGCCTCCGCAACTTGACGTTGTCGCACCTGCTAATTTCGGTTTATAAACGTCCAACTTAACACACTTATCAATTCATCTGTTCCCGTGGTCAAGATGGTTAGGTCGCAGGGTTTTTTTTTTCCATTTCCTTTCCACCTCTGCGTCAAATGTTCGGGGTTCAAGCCTACCTTTATACTAAAACTATTTTTTTTCTTTTACACCTCCAAACAACCGGCCAACGTTTTTTTTTTTTTAACAAGGTTGTTTTAATCTACCCCATCCCCACCACCACCAACACACACCTCCAAACATCCGGGCAACGCCGGGTACCCCCGCTAGTATATTATAAAATAAATGTCTTCTATTAAATATTATATAATAAATGTCTCTTATTAAATATTATATAATAAATGTCTCTATTAAATATTATATAATAAATGTCTTCTATTAAATATTATATAATAAATGTCTTCTATTAAATATTATATAATAAATGTCTTCTATTAAATATTATATAATAAATGTCTTCTACTAAATATTATATATAAATGTCTTCTATTAAATATTATATAATAAATGTCTTCTATTAAATATTATATAATAAATGTCTTCTATTAAATATTATATAATAAATGTCTTCTACTAAATATTATATAATAAATGTCTTCTACTAAATATTATATAATAAATGTCTTCTATTAAATATTATATAATAAATGTCTTCTATTAAATATTATATAATAAATGTCTTCTATTAAATATTATATAATAAATGTCTTCTATTAAATATTATATAATAAATGTCTTCTATTAAATATTATATAATAAATGTCTTCTATTAAATATTATATAATAAATGTCTTCTACTAAATATTATATAATAAATGTCTTCTATTAAATATTATATAATAAATGTCTTCTATTAAATATTATATAATAAATGTCTTCTATTAAATATTATATAATAAATGTCTTCTATTAAATATTATATAATAAATGTCTTCTATTAAATATTATATAATAAATGTCTTCTATTAAATATTATATAATAAATGTCTTCTATTAAATATTATATAATAAATGTCTTCTATTAAATATTATATAATAAATGTCTTCTATTAAATATTATATAATAAATGTCTTCTATTAAATATTATATAATAAATGTCTTCTATTAAATATTATATAATAAATGTCTTCTATTAAATATTATATAATAAATGTCTTCTATTAAATATTATATAATAAATGTCTTCTATTAAATATTATATAATAAATGTCTTCTATTAAATATTATATAATAAATGTCTTCTATTAAATATTATATAATAAATGTCTTCTATTAAATATTATATAATAAATGTCTTCTATTAAATATTATATAATAAATGTCTTCTACTAAATATTATATAATAAATGTCTTCTATTAAATATTATATAATAAATGTCTTCTATTAAATATTATATAATAAATGTCTTCTACTAAATATTATATAATAAATGTCTTCTATTAAATATTATATAATAAATGTCTTCTATTAAATATTATATAATAAATGTCTTCTATTAAATATTATATAATAAATGTCTTCTACTAAATATTATATAATAAATGTCTTCTATTAAATATTATATAATAAATGTCTTCTACTAAATATTATATAATAAATGTCTTCTATTAAATATTATATAATAAATGTCTTCTATTAAATATTATATAATAAATGTCTTCTATTAAATATTATATAATAAATGTCTTCTATTAAATATTATAAGTATAAGTAGCTATTGTTTGGATAAGTAAATAAATATTTTTTAGTAAGAAGTGATTTCTTTCTCTGTAACATTGAATGTCTGACTCAATTGGAATGATCTCCCCTTAACCGTTGAGTTCTTTCTGTAGAGTATTGAGATCTGGTTGCTGTTTGATCGCTTACGATCGTGTGATTACTCCCCTTGACCTTGACAACAAGAGCGAGTTAATATTTTGATTTCTCAAAGTATCTATAGAGAAATTAATATTTTTGAAATTGTCGGAGAAATGAAAATTATCTACTGTTCTCAATTTGAGTGTTATTTTCACAATGGTTTGGTCGATGTAACTCCCGACCTTCTTCAAGTATATCTTATCAAACTCTTTATTTAGTCCATGTTCCATAAGCCATAACTGGATAGAAGTCCTAAGTAATTTGCATTTGTATTTTGAGTGTGGCCTGCACTTAGGATTGAACCTTCAATCTCCTGAAGAGTAACTTTTATGAAGAAAAATATAAATTCGGATCATACTGTTTCTGAATATTGATAGGAATTTTGGTTTTATGTGTTTTTAGTTATTTAACAATTTCACTAACCCTAATTCTAAACCTATAACGATATGATGTTGAATTCCCTTTTTGTGCTGACAAAGAGATCTTTTTTAATAAAGATCTCCGGAAGATATGTACACACTTGATGATGTCATAAATTTTGTAATCCTCAGAGTTATGTATATATATATATATATATATATATATATATATATATATATCTCAAAGGTCCACATTTCTAAAAAATAGCCTGAAACACTTGGCAAAAACCAAGTATGACATGCCTTCTAAAACTAGACCCTCATCCCCGAATCACTTTTTCTAAAGTCTTAAATATATACGTATTAGTGCTGGGACGATTAATCAGAATCGGGAACCAGAAAAATCAGAACTTTTGGGGGTATCAGAATCTGAAACATTTGTGCCTATTTTCCGATGCAAAAACAATTCTTTTAATTGTCTTTTTTATTTGATTTTTTTTAAAACCAAAATCTCCCACTGCTGATAGTAATGATAAAATAATAAATAGTTATTGATTTTAAACGACCAGTAAAACTAAAATCTATAGACCCCCCCCCATTTTTACGTTTGAGAAAATGTTTGCACATTTCACATGTTTTTACAATAATCAGTAAAAATAGCAACTTTATATAGTTTAATATTAAGAGATTTATAAAGAAATGGAATCGGTAATTGTATTAGAATCAGGAAAAAATTTGGAATTGTCCCATAACTAATATATATATAGCAATACAATAAAGCACTGTGAATAATCATACAGTTCAAGAGGGTTCTGCTAAAATAGTCATATTTTAAAAAATGAATGCACTTTAAGTCATTAAAATACCACCGTTTTGTTTGGAAATAAATATAATTTCAAATTAATTAACAAATAATAATGTACATTATATATTTTAAGAGTTTTAAGCCCCCCCCCCACTAATTTGTAAATGCTCGTACCGTGTTTGTATTAAGAATTTTGTCATGAAATTTGGAAACTAATCGAGAAGAGACGTCACTTTTAGTACTTTTGACCACTCGTTTTTTTACTCATGTTAGAGTATTGAAAATAAAATTTCTTTGAACATCCACTAGTAAGTAAAACAAACCTTTTACTGTTTTTATCCATGGTATGTTGTTTTCTCTTATGGTCATAAGCAATTTAAAATGATGGTAGCCGAAAAAAAAAAATCGTTTCTATGATGGAAAACTGTTTTGTGGTATTAGCAGCAGTGATAGCATGGCTGTAAACAACAAATGGGTTTTTTTTTGTTTTTGTTGTTGATTTTTATTCAAAAACGATTTAAAAAAAAAAAATTTGGAAATATGAATATAAAAAAATGTTCTTACATGTTTGTTAGAGTCATTTTGTTATCAGGATATAATGGGTTTAATCAGAGCTATTTTGTTATCAGGATATATAATTATTAAAGCTATCCCAACTTGCAATTTCTCACAATGTTTCTGATAAATTTAAAAAAATATTTACATAGTTGAAAAAACGAGAAAATAGAAAAAACACATCAAAGCACAAAAATTAGAAACTCATAACTTCTGGAAAATCTACAACAGTGTAGTAAATAATGGTCAATCAACAATTCCCCCACTAACCAAAAATCACGAGGTTGTTTACTCAGCGACCGACAAGGCTAACATGCTTGCCAGTCGGTTTGCCTCAAACTCCACACTAGACCCTTCCAACCACCCCCTACCTGACTTTCCTATGCGGACAGACACCACGCTAGACGATCTGAAAATCACCTCTGCTCAGGTGCACGCTATCATAAAAAACCTTGACACTTCAAAAGCATGTGGACCCAATCTCATCCCAGCTGTGCTATTAAAAAAGTGCTCAGCCAAAGTAGCTCCAGTTCTCTCCAAACTCTACAACAAATGCCTTAATAAATCTTGTTTTCCGGGCTGTTGGAAAACTGCTTCTGTGGTACCAGTATTCAAGAATTCCGGCGAAAGAACTGACCCATTAAATTATTGCCCCATTAGCCTCCTCCCACTTTCTGGCAAAATATTTGAGACCTTAATTAACCATGCTCTAGTCCATCACCTTACAGATGCTAAACTTCTGACGGACAAACAATATGGATTTAGACAAGCCCGTTCCACAGCAGACATCCTCACTGTAATCTCTGAACGTATATACCATTCACTGGACAAAGCGGGAGAGGGCAGAGCGGTAGCTCTTGATATATCTAAGGCTTTTGACAGGGTATGGCATGAGGGTGTCCTCAGGAAAATTAGATCATACGGTATCATTGGAAGAATACTTAACATAATTAAATCCTTCTTAGATAAGAGAAAAATCCAGGTTGTCCTCGACGGTCATACATCTAAACAATATGATATAAATGCAGGAGTGCCCCAGGGGTCTATCCTTGGACCTCTATTGTTCCTGATATTCATAAATGACCTCCCCGACAAAATTGGCTCCGAGATAGGAATATATGCTGATGACACCACGCTCTATAACAGGCATGACAGGAAAACAAATGAACACATATCTAAAGAAATAGCAGAAACACTAGAGGATGACCTCCAATCTGTAGTGGAATGGGGAAAAAAATGGATGGTCACGTTCAATGCCGCCAAGACTAAACTAGTTTCATTCAATAATTACAAGAAACCTTCTCTACCACCTATAGCAATGGCCAACGACTCTTTATCTGAGAATACATCTTTCAAACTCCTTGGCCTAACGTTCACAGGAGACATGAGTTGGAACAATTACATTGAAGGCATTGCCAGGAAGGTAGGCTCTCTCTACCGTGCTAGAAAACTACTAACATCCGAAAGTATCCTGCACCTCTATAAGGCCACCATTCGCCCATGTATGGAGTATTGCTGTCATATTTGGGCTGGTGCATCTGCTACTAGTCTCTCGCTCCTTGACAAGGTTCAAAAGAGAGTCGCAAATTTGATAGGCCCTGAGCTGGCATCCAAGCTTCAACCTCTGTCCCATCGATGAAACGTTGCAGCCCTCTGCCTGTTCTACAAGTATTTTAATGGTGAATGCTCTGACGAACTGCAAGCACTTGTGCCCCCACGATGTGAACACCCTCGACAAACCCGACAGGCTGCTAAATCCCACCCCCACACTGTAGAGGTCCCTAGATGTAAAAGATCTTTCTACTCCAGTAGTTTCTTCCCCATAACCGCTAGACTTTGGAATTCCATTCCAGGTCCCTGCTTCCCCAACTGTATTGACGTGCAGAAGTTCAAGTGCAACGTGAACAGATATCTTGCTTCCCAAATCCCTACATAGTACCCCAGTAGTTGTTACCCCTGATAGTAGCCCCCTACACCAAAGTCGCAATGTGCCTTGTTTGGGGTAAAAATGTAATAAAAAAAAAATTTAAAAAAAGGTTTCCAAAATGTATAACTTGTGTACACTTTTATCCATTACATTAGTTTTTAATGGTAAATTAACAGTGTTTTGCTTTGAACAACTGAAAATGTGAAATAATCTTTTGTGGCTTACGTGTGCGAGTGGTATCTCTCCCACCTATATATTTTTTTCATTTTCGTCTTTTTACAATTTTTTCAACGGATTATTATCCAATGGACACTAATCTACCAGATCAAAAAAAACCCAAGAATAAAAAAAAAAAAAAAATCAATAATCAAATATTTGTAAGGATGATCAGTTTCTATTGAAATTAAGAAATAAAAAATGTCTTAAACTGGAAAGTTTAAGAACGAAATAATGTATCCCTCGCTAGAAAAAAGGACATGAAATGTAATTGAAAATAAAAATCAAATTTATTCAAAATTTGTGAACGATTTTTCAACTTCAGCAAATTTTTTTTTTTTTTTTTTTTATATTTAAATAGGTGGGCAAAAAATACTTGATACTTTTCCAAAACATCACATTTTCTGTTTTTAAACTTTATTTTTGTCTGTCTTAATTCTTGTAAAGTTTCACACCCTCATTTACCTAAGCTTGCATGTTTAAATGTAACTTGACGGTCAAAATCTAAGTCATAACATTTTCAAAAGCCAATAATTATGAACCACTAACCATAAATATGAGTCAAACACCTTAAGAAAAGGAAAAAAAACTCCCTTAATCCTACCTCTACCCTAGGTATGAGTGGCAAGCCTCCTCCTACAATCTTCTTTAGCCTTAACTAAGTCTGTGGCAAGCTCCCTACCAAGCAAAATTCTTCTGTACGCTACATATAAGCATGTAAAAATAACAAAAAATAATAGATCCTTCCTTAAAAATGCACATGATTTATCTCCCATGAAAATGAATAAACTGTCCTAAAACGCTAGAATGGTCCTGACATTGTGAATTATTTTATACTAGTGGTGGGTACCCGGCGTTGCCCGGGTGTTTAGAAGTGTGTGTGCTCTGGCGTTGAGGTGGCGGTAATCAAAACATAAGAATAAGCAAAGTAAATATTTTTAAATATTAAATAAAAATTAAATATTATATAAAAAAAAAGTTAAAACTTAAAAAAAATCGAAAAAAAACACTAAAAAAACTAACGCAAGGCAAAAAAACGATGTTAAATGTAAAAATTGGAAAAACAAAAAAGAAAACGGAAAAACGAACGTTAAAACTTCTTTAAAAAATCTGAAAAATAACCCCCTCCAAAAAAAACATGTGAAAAATGGCTTAAATAACCCTGTGTCAATATTAAAATTTAAAAAATTGGTGGGTACATACATTTTCACTTTTATATATATAGATTAAATTTGTGAAACTAACCCCTATTCTAAATTCTAATTTTTTTTTGTTTTGTTTCTGTCAAGTCTTAAGGATTTTAATGCATAATTTTCCTTAGCCCTAACCCAAAGTCAGAGTGGCAAGCCTCCCCATCCTCCAATAATTGCATGAAGACCTTCTTAAAACTACACATAATCACCTTTAAAAAAAAAGACACAGGATTTATCTCCTATAGAAAAAATGGTTAACTGCCCTAAAATGCTACAATGGTCCAAAATGAATCATTTTATGTCAAATTCTAAAACAATTTTTGTTTATCTTTCATTAAAGTTTTTCAGGATGTTCATACGTAATTGTCTAAAAAGATAGAATCATGTTTTGGAGAGAAGGTCAGATGGGGGGGGGGGCTAATGGACGGTGTTAATCTAGAGAATAATACCAACGAAATATTGCAATATATTCAATTTTAGACAGTCCCAGATTTTGAGTTCAGTTGTTTGTACATAAAATGCATTACAATTAAGCTTTGAGTTCTTTAACTTCTTTTCGGTTTATGGATACCTGGGATTTTTAAAGAATTGCAGCATATTTATGTGCATTCACTGCAGATTATTTGGAAACTATTAATTTCTTGTGATTTTTAGTAGCATATCCTAATTCCTAACACAAAAATACACTCATATGGCAAATTTCATTGATTAATCTTGTGTTTTAACAAAGACATAACATTTTTACTGAAAAAGTAGTGTAAAAAAGTGACAAAACGTATATGGTCTTAAAGAGGGAAAAATATTCAAACGTGTGAGGCACAAAAACAGTCATAACTTAATTTTAATTGCATTTTAAAATTTAAAAAGATTCTTTTTTAGCTCATCAAGCTCTTCCTAGGTATGCCATTATTGAGATATTCTAAGCCATTTCAATTTTTTCATGTGTATTGCTGATATATATATATATATATATATATATATATATATATATATATATATATATATATATATATATATTTTGTTTTTATTATCAAGTCTTTCAGGGTTTACACGTAAATGTCTCAAACAGTAAAATCTCATTTTTCTTTTTCGATGAACTAACATAGCATGTACAATATCTTTGGTCCTGGATATGACCCTAAACTATATCCGGTAGTGAGTCCCAACTATGGGTTAAATAGAAACCGACTTGAAAAAAATATATTCTATTAAAAAATTTTTCTTCAAAATAACTGGATTCGGTATTAAATAACCTGAAAAGGGTTGATATGCCATAAAACAAAAACAGACAACAATATCTTTTCTTGTATTAACATGTAAATTTTTTTTCATATTGTAACTTAGGGTTGTTAATGAAGATCCCATTTCTTTAAAGGTTTGTGTTTGTTTTGACTGATAGAAATATGAGTGATGATTTTCTGTTAAATCTATAAAAGTGAAAGTGTCTGTCTGTCTGTCTGTGTACATTTCCCTACACAATATCTGTCAATTTTCAGTTTACAGACTTGAAATTTGATATACAGGGTACTGAGATTTGGGAAAATCTTTGTAATCGGTTTTCGGCCAGAAATTTGGCTGTTAAGGGTCAAAATTCAATGATTTGACAAAACAATAAATGTTAAGGGGTCATAATAGGAGTCAAAGTTTAAAAGAATTTGACCTCTGCAGTCTCTACCAAATTACTAAAGACAATTTCTGGTCTAAACATTTGAAATTTTACATAAAGGGTATTCAGAGATAGGGCAAGCCTTTTATTAATCGGTTTGGATCGAAAATTTGAGCTATCTATATATATAAAAGCGAAAATGTATGTATGTATGTATGTTTGTATGTTTGTGTGTCCGCTAAAAACTTTCGACAGACAGAACAAAAATTCACAAATTTGGTATCATATTAAAGCCCCATCCTTCGCACGAAAAACATCGAAAAATTGGCCAAAAACGTTCATTTTTTTCACCCTGAAACGGACAATTTTTGACGACGATCGTTTCTACGCATGCGTCAGATGACGTCATGACCTGATTTACTTTAAATAGTTGAAAAACTGACTAAATTTCATGTACGTCGTGTTAGCTCAGTTGGTTAGCACGTTGGTTCATTATCTAAACGTTTTGGGTTCGAATCGTGGTGTGAGATGTCTTTCTGTTTTTTTTTGATTTTTAAATTTAAATATTGAACTAGTGTTTTTTAATCCATTTTTCACGTAACGTTCGTTTTTCTGGTTTTTGTTTTACTTCGCTTATCCACCCCCAACCACACACCCAAAAACACCTGGGTACCCACCGATTTTTTAAATTTTAATATCGAAACAGGCTTATTTAAGCCATTTTTCACGTGTTTGTTTTTCTGTTTGCTTTTTTGTTTTTTGATTTTTACATTTAACATCGTTCGTTTGCCTTATGTTAGTTTTTTTGTGTTTTTTTTTCGATGTTTTGATTACCCCCCTGCTTAAGTTTTAACATTGTTTTCTTTTTTTACTTCGCTTATAACAAACAAACCTGGTCATTGACCTCATTTGCTGAATAGCTATTGCTTACGTCGTGTGCGCACCTGTCAATTTGGTTCTTACTTGAATAAATTCAAACATCTTTCAGTAACTCATTCTGGCTGGCCGATTTTATTTTCAAACTTCGCCTCAGGGCTTCGGGTTCGATCCTACCCCCCCCCTCGGTTTCTTTTTTATTTAAGAGCACACACATCTCCAAACACCTGGGCAACACCGGGTACCCCTGCTAGTCAATATATAAATCTATGTATGTATGTTTGTATGTCTGCCTAAAACTTTCGACAGAGGTGACGAATTTTCACAAGATCAGTATTGTTTTGAAGCTCGACCCTTCAGACGACAAATACCAAAAAATTGGCTAAAAACATTAATTTCTTCACCCTGAACTATTTACTATTCTACAGGGATGGGTCGCTTTTTTCACCGATATTTTCGAAAGTCATCCCCTCTTTTCGATTGCCAAGCCTTAATTTAAACCTATGTCACTTCCGGTTTGGCGGTGGTCGTAACAGCAACAATGTAATGTTTTATCCCATTCTTTTCCTCCTTCGTGGTATGGGGTCGAGCCTGCCTTCCTACTAACACTTTTTTTTTTTTTTTTTTTTTGCTCAACACAACTTTAAACACCCGGGCAACGCTGGGCACCCATGCTAGTTTACAATAAACCGTCATTCTAAATTCCAAAATATTTTACTTTGTGTGTTTACATGTAATCATATGCAGAAAATAGAATCTCGTTTTTATTTTTCTGTTGACAGTGTAGGAACAAAGGGTAAAATTTAACCAACACAGATTAATCAAACAAAAAACAATATTTTTCTGGTACTCAATGCAATAACAAAGCATGTTGAACGGTTGGTATAAAAGTATACATTCAGTAACACCTAGTATGGTATTTGCCTTGGGTGTCCTGCACCAACTTTCAACATGTCAACACGATGCATGCATATTGTTTGTATATATTTCGTTTGCTTTTCAGTTAAATTTTGGATAAAAATAAAATTGATTGTTGCTCTTAATTTCTATTTAGTATCTTGAAATAAAATTCTAATTTACGTTTTAACATGTATAGAAATCTTATCCAAAGTTTTTACTCCTCGTCTGATCTGTTTATGTACCAATGACAAGAAGTGATACAGAATTGTGGTTTAACATTCTATGTCATGAAGCAAATGTCAAGAAAAGAAAACGTAGGTTTCTGTTGTTCAGGACCTCCATACATCTGACTGAATGTAAGAAAATTGAGCAGTGTGTAAATATGTTGCATGAATAATTGTGTGTCTGGGTTTTTTTTTTTTTTTTTTTTTTTTTTGATGAAGAAGCCAAATGATCTATGTAAATTATGGTGTTATATTTAGAATAAAAGTAAATTAAAAGTAAGAAAAGGTATAATACAAAATTAGTGGGACCTGTGGAAATTCCACAGCCAACTATTTCATATGTAATATATTGATGTTGACATTCTGTGGATGTTCAGCGTAAATGGAGATGCTCTGATATTATTGTAGCTCTTTTGTTAAAACTGCAAAAATGTTTATCTAAGCGTGCAGGGACACCCATCATAGCCCTGTTGTAAATATGATATTTTAATTTATGCAGATTTTGTATATATTATTATAAAGTTAATTTTCTATCAATTCTTATATATTATAAAGTTGTGATTTAAAAAATAAAAAAAATATCCATTTGACTTGGGTGCATCAGCTTTAACCGAAACCAAAATTGATGAAGAAAAAAAAAATATATTTATAACTCGAGTTCTTTCAGCTATAACCAAAATCAAAACTTATGAAGAATTCTTGGTAAAATTATTTATAAAAAAATAAATGACTTTAGTGCCATCAGCTATAATTGAAATTGAAATCAAAATTTATGAAGAATTCTTGGTAAAATTATGTATCCCACGAAATGGAATGTCATAACAATTAAACGGTAGTCACTTGGAAGAAAAATGATGTAAATGTGACACACAAAATAACACACACGCTATTGTATTAATATGTAGATGTAAAAAGCTTTTGTTTCCATGTTTGAAAATACGAGCTCTTAATCTGAAGAGCAACTGGTTCTAATGTCAAATTAGTGTTTGCCGGCTATTCCATCATTCTGTTAAACTAAGAATGAAAGGGGAGCATTTGTTAATTCATGTTTTTAATCTAACGTAATATGTAGTAAATGACTGCATTTAAGAAGGCACATAATATTTTGGTGGCATGTGGTTATGTATGGCTAATAAAAATACTAAGTCATTTCAGGTTCTGTGGGAGGATTTAATTTAATAAGGATGAAATATTTGCTACCACCTATGTGGGATTACATATTTGGGAGAGTAAGACGAAGAGAATAAATTGTAATATTTCTTAAACAGTGAGAAACATGTGTATTGTTCTGTGAAAATATGCTGCAGTATTAGCTGAAAATGATGAGTGTAAATAATTGCCTCATTGTTTTCCTATAATGTTGAAAATGATATGGGAAAAATTGACTTCTTTTTATTAGATATAGAGAAAAGATTAAACTATTGATACTGTTATTTTATTTACCATTTCATACAAGGTCAAGTGTGAATTTGATGAAAGTGTTTCTGCAGGATGACCTGGATTTGAACTTGGCACACCCAAGTTTTCAGTCTGTGTCATAAATAACTTAAACTCTGTCCACTCTACCTTTTCTTTTATATTCAATACATATTAATATATGTGTAACTTTATATATGTTTGTAGTTGCTTTGTTTTACAGCATATCAAGTGTTTTTGGGTTATTTAATGCCGAATACATTAATTTTGAAAAAAGTTTTTATGCTTCAAATTCTTTATATTTTCAAATACTTGTCCATAGTGTTTCATTTAGTTTTTTTATTTTTGCAGAGCATGATTGAGTATTGCAAAGGGAAAGGAAAAATAAAACAATGTTTTATGCATTTCAGGTCAGGAAGCCAGTATCTTCAGACATCCTGATCTGGTAGCACCAGCTATATATATATGTAGAGATTAAAGGTTAATGTGATTGGCTTAAAAAGGAGTTTTGTGGAACTTTTTTTGATCATAATTGTTATTAGTATTAGTGCTGTTGTCATCCTAGCAGCTTCAATGAGTGCCATTAATACCAAAGACTTGCAAAGAAATGCAATTTAAAAATGATATTTTCCATTTCCCTTTTAAATAATTATCCTTCAAGCAATAACAATTGTTTTAAGTTTTAAATTTCACCCCAAAACAAAAGATAAACTTTTCATTGTTATGTTTTTGTTTTAATCTTGATTGTTATTTTCACAACATTTAACCTGATGCGACCTCCAACCTTCTTCTTGTGCATCTTGAACTTAAGATTATTTATTTCCAACTCAGGAACCTATACAGAATTTTTTTTTGTCCCCCGACAAAAGGAGAGTGGACCTGTAAATTCACCCTTGTCCGTTCATCTCTCCACACTTTTCTCAATAACTATGCCTCAGGAATTTTTGAAATTTTGCACAAACATTAAACATGATATGAATAAAAAAGTAACAGAACGGATTTTCCAGGAAAACTCCAGGTTCCTCCCTAGGAGTGCTTTTCGGGTTAAAATGGTTAAAAAGACATTTTTGTGCTTATTAAAAAAAGATTGATGCCTTGGATTTTTATGAAACTTTCTGAAAAGTTGTAATTAACTGATTTCTATATAATTTTGTTTGTCTATAATTCACGATAACTCTTGGGTGTGCCCCTAGGGCTCTGTTAGGGCTAATAAAAACACTCCATTTTTGGGACTATTTTACCATATTTGTTGAGAATTTTCTGTGTATGTCTATTTAGCAGTTTTGTATGGTACTGAACTCAAATTTAAATATGTTAAGGCCTTGGGGACTTTTGGGATTAAATAGTGGGGGGAGGGGTGCAAATGATGGACTTTGTCATTTTTTTATGCTTCGTTCACTGTGCACTCATGGGGGACCATGCCTGCTTTTTTGTTTTTTTCAATACAATAATTCATTTATGAATGTGTAACCCGCTAGTGTGTGCATAGCATGTTTTAGTGGAAAAGTCAGAAGTGTATGTTGGTGTAGTGTGCTTGGTTATCCTCTCTTTGCAACATTTTTCCCCTACATTTTCTATATTTGTTCTTTTGTTTTTATTCTCATATAATCATCACATTTGGTTTAATATCTATTTTATGAGGGGTGTTCCAAAAGTAATGCCTCCTATTTTTTCCAACCGAATAGGTCAGTGAGGATTACAAATTGCATTGTTATAGTGACTGAACTTATGCATTCACATCTTGAAATTTTCATCTCTCTGTTGCAGATATTTACATTGTGAAACTATGAAAACAACTCTTGTCATGGATGTGTCAGAAGCAGAGATGCGTCATTGAATTCCTTGCAAAAGTATATTGAGAATGGTGGTGACTATGTAGAAAATTAAATTCTGGAGCATAAAAAGTTGCTCGTTTTAATTGTACCACTCCTGTATTTGTAGCTCTTCAATGTTGTAAGTTAAAAATAGTAGGCTTTACTTTTGGAACGACCATTGTACATGTTGGCATATATTGCTGGCTTTAAGAAATTGACTTCCAAACAAACCTATTTCTAGTCTGGTTTTTATTTATCATTCTTTTGCTCAAGTTCATTTTATTACTTCCTTGTATGTTTTTCTTTGTGTTCCCTGTGAATTGGACCTGCTACTTCAACTGTTCTACATCTACTATCCCAAGAACTCTCATCTATTCTTTCAATGTGGCTATGCCATTGAAATTTCCTTTTCTTATACTGTCCAAATTTAATCTATAGTCTTTCGATTCTATACATTATCACACTGCATATACATGCCTGATAGATTCTTCAATAGTGGTAATGCTATGCTGGTTAGTAATGGCAGAACTTTCCTGAACTTATTTCATCTAATCCTAATTCTTGACAATGACTCTAACACCTGCTCCACTCTGTGTCACAATGGTATCACTGAGGTAACAAAACTGCTGGACAACTTCAATAACTTTGCCATCCAAAATACACATTCTTCATATCTGACATATAAACTTACCCTTTCTCAACTTACCAGTAATTTCACTGCACTTCTTGTGAATTCAATGCTTACAATTGCTGTATTGTCAAGAGGGGGGGGGTATATATGTATACATGTGTCTTCTAGTGGTTGGATTGTCTGAGAGTGTTTATATGTTTGTATATATGTATCACAGTCATCTATATGACGTGGGTATATAAGTGCGTTCATCTATGACTGTTTAGCGCTGTGATTGTCTAATTTAGCGTTCATTGTGTGTATATGTACATTTAATTACAGTTTGTGACGGGACAAGAATATATAGAAATACCTTTACAACACAAAGGATGAATGACACTTATTGAGGTTTCAATATCTGGCCAATCAAGAACATATCTGGTTTATTTTTGGTCTTGTTTGACGGAAAGCTGCAATGAAAATTCTTCCCAAGAAATGACAGAGCCTCGGGTTTTATTTTTGGCAACTTTTTATTTCAGAGTATTTTTTCTCCTTGTGGAAAGTTGCAATGCTGATTCTCATTACTGCCATTTCTGACCCTCTCTACTTGGAGCCATCACGATCTGAAGACTGTCTCTGTCCCTCTCTTGACTGTGACTAACTCAACAAATCTCCATGTATCTCAAAAAGGTCATCTCCCCTTCTAAATGAGGTCATTAGTATACATCACTAAGATAATCACCTGATGTTTTTACATGTCATTATTTCTAAGTTGTCAACTAAATTGTTATAACATTTTAAAGTTACATTCTTAAATTAGTGTAAAAAATATTTATTATAAACATTTTGATTATTCTAAAACTGTTGTATAGCTGGGGTCTTTTTAAAGAGATAGAATGGGGGCATTCATTTTGATGAAGGGAGAGAGAAGAGAGACATTTATACCATTCTGTGATGTTTCTTCTTATAACACATAGCGAGGAGAGGGTGATCAGTTCTTATAACACAGAAGAGGGGACAGTCATTATTATGATGGAGAGAGGGACACATTTATACATATTACAGTTCTGTTTCATGGAGGGGGCAGTCATTACTTAGATGGTGAGGCACATTACTTAGGATGGAGAGAGACATTACTTATGATGAGTTATTCAAGTTCATTAAAGATGGTTACACATTACTTTTGTTGTAGAAAGATGACATGAAGATGGCAGTTACAAAAATATGATGATGTTCTTTTATTCTATTTGACCGGTCAAAATGATGATGACATCCAGGAATTCAAAGTCGACTACATGATCCCTCGCTTCCAAAGGGACCCTCCTCTGACCATGTCAGCTCTGTCTCCTATCTTCATCTCCAACTCTAACTCATTTTCTCCTATATTGAAAATTTATTTCTGCCATGACGTCATACGTGTGTCCAAAAACGTGATCGACCCACGTGGCCTGAACATGCGTGGTTCGCACATGCTTCCAAACCATTTCTGCAGACAAAGAATTCTTACTAACCTATTTTTCAATATGTTTTTAATTTGCTATTGTTTGTTCTTCTCTAACTGGCCTTATTTTAATTCAGTTTTCATAAAAAGAATTGAACAATTAAAATTCCTTTTACAACAACATATTTAACTATTTTATGTGAAACTGAATAATGCAAAATTCCTTTCTGAATCTATTTCTGAACCTTGCTTACAAGATTCGAATCTCGGTCTGTCCTAATCTCATTTTTACTTATTTAATGTTTTTCTTACTTACAAGAGAAGGGCTCTTTTCTTGTTACAAAACATATTTTAGCTGATAAAGCTTTTTGGCTTGAATAATCATAATAATCATTGACTAGCACACTTTTCAGCATTGCTTGACCAATATCTAATAGCTGGACTGAGTATTGCTTCTGTAACTTCTAGATTTTCATGGTTCCATGGAAACCTCAGTATTCAACAATTACTCATAATGATATTTGTAAACATCGTTCTTGTCTTGTTCATTTGTTGCTTTCATTTTGAATGCACTTTTCCAACACTATCCATACTTGTCTGTCATCTTTTAGCTATTCTAAATAATTTCTTCTGTTGGCCTATTATTTTTTGTTATGAATTCTGACATCATCATAATCACTTTCTCTCTAACCGAATTCTTTGTTGATCAGCACATTACATGATTCAAAAATTATTTTTGTCAGAATTTTATTTTCAAATAAATATAGCTGTTAAATTTCTATTTTTCTATCATCACTGTTGCAGTTCAAACAGTTATCCTCATTTTTCTTACCATTTTTTGTGTAAAAAGAAGAACTGTTCAAAGTTTAATTTTAATATCATAAAGTTTTGTTTGTGTATAACATTTAAAAATAGGCAAGAATATGTTTAATGTAAGAAAAGTGTGAATTTCAGAACTTTAAAAAGTAAATTCCAATTTTATTCCAAATATTTGTTTTTATTGATTAAATGCAAATAAATTATAATTTTTCTAAAAAAATTACCAGATTAGAAGAAAATTACAAAAAAAATCAGGAATTATGAAACTTTAATATTTCTGAATTACTGACAAAATTAATTTCTTTTCACTCGTTTTAAATTAAATCTAAATTGGGTTTTCACTGTTTCTTATTTCAATTTTTATTTTGCAAACAAAAAAAAATGTAAAAACCATAGATTTATAATTGCTGCAAGCTTTTTATGAATTTCAAATGCAATAAAAGTAGAATAAATAATGAGTGATTGTGACCACCCAACAGGTTACAGGAGGTACGTCTTGTATTCATTAAACTATACAAATCTTGATATAAACATTTATTTATTTTAATAAATATCTTATATTCTCTTGTATATCTTTGATTCATTAATGAGAGATATACAAATCTTGGTATCAACATTTATTTTATTCTTTATTCACCCATTTAGCTTCGGCCATGTGAAATCTACCAAGATGAATATAAAGAATGTACAAGTAAGTCATTTTTTTGTTTTACTCATTTATTCAGTCATTATTTTTGAAGTTTTTAGATGAGGATTGAAAATTTGTATTGGATTACTGTTTTCATCTTAAGTATTATTCTCACGTTTCAGCTAATGTAAACTTCAGATACATTCTATCGAATTTGGGAATCTTTACGTTGAATTTGAGAAATCTGTACAGAATTTCAAACTGAACCTTTTATCCATAATGGTAGATTGCTCTTGTTCTGTCAGCCATGAGTTGGTGAAAGTAATAACTCATGATATCCCTAATACTGCATGTACTGAGGATCGAACTTAACATATAAA